>NW_028318326.1:6820000-7177500 GCF_062004578.1 Staurois parvus | reverse complement strand
GCCTGGGGGACAAGGGTCACACTGGGCCAGAGATTCAGGCAGCTCTCTAGGGCTGGACCAGCTCACTCAACCAACTCCAGGCAAGGTCATGTATGAAAATTGCACCAGTCTTCTAGCCACTCTTTTTCAAGGAAAGTTCACACATGTTCTCAACCTATGTGGTGCAGTGGTTCCTGAATGTCTTGTGTTAGACCAGAAGAGCCACTTTAGACATTTCTCATGTATGCTATAGCAGGGGCGGACTGACCATTTGGAAATTTGGGCACTGCCCGAGGGCCCAGGGTCAGTAGGGGGACCCATGAGATGCCCCTGGTACCTTTTTCATAGTCTTTTTTGAGTTTGAGCAAGGACACAGGGGCCCCATGATCCCCTATTGCCAGGGGGCCCCATGAGTTGTAAGTCCGCCCCTGGTCATAAATTGAAGATTACATAATTTAGCATTTTTTTACCAAATCAGATGATAATCTTATGTCTTGGGGTGCATGCAGGCTGCAAACACTGACAATAGTTGGTTTTGAAATTTAAAAAATGAACAGGTTAGAAAGTCAGCCCTTCTTCTATCCCCACTTTTTATCCCCACTTTTTTCTTTCTCATTTTCCATAAACAGGCCCTTTTGGCTGAGTGCATGTTTATAGATTGCTATGCATGCTGTTAAGCCTGCATGTTCATCTGTCCCCTAAAATCTGAAGCCTTATGGGTAAAAAATGTTTAGAGGCTCATGCAACTGAAATATGAAACTCATATGATAAACATATTCTAATAATAATCTAACATACCTGAATCAGTGGGAAGGTAGAACACCAAACCAGTCAGAAATGAGAAGAGCAGACAAGGAATGATGACATTGACAATAAAGTAAAGAGACAGCCTCTGCAGGACAAAGTGATAAGTTATATCCAGGTATGGAACATCTGGGCAGCAAGTATAAAAAACCCAGTGCTTCCAGCAGCGATAATCCTTCATGAGCCACTCCCCACTCTCCATGAAATTACTGAGGTCTGGACGGTCATTTTCCTGAAATATATAGTATTAGAATAAGTGGTCACACTTATAACACCCCCAGATGCAGTGCACATTATTGTTGGCCTTATATAGGGGTCAGTTTATCTACATTAAAAGAAACCTGGACAAGCAACAATTTCCCAAAACTTTAGAGAGATGCTTTATAGAAGTGGTCTCAGGAAAGATATTAGAAAGATGGACCCACAACATGGCTAAAGAACCAAAAACAAAGGGGTATAATGTTTTATACTGTAAGAACAAGAAGCACTACCAGCAGTTATTCATTTCACCAAACAATTTTCATACTTAAAAATAAATATGAAACACCAACATAGGGCTGGCCTAGTCAGTTTTCTTATTTGAGATATATTGAATTTTTGTAAATGTAATCCTAGTACCTCAGAGTGAACAAAGAAGAAAATAAAACCTAAAATTAAAAGTAAGATGGTTTCTAATTAAAAAAAGGGTTGGCTGACTGGTTAGCACTGTTGCTACAAGGGGAATGAGGTTGAATTACTAAAGAATTATAGACTGTTCACTTAGCTTAGTGAATAAGCTGAAGTTGTGCTCACTCTATTCACCCAATCACATGCAAGCAAAACCATGTATTTTTAAATCTCCTTTAATAAGATTAGGTATCAGAGTGAACACAGCTTCACCTTATTTACTCAGGTGAACATCTTCAAACTGTACATGCACTTTCCACAGCAGGGGCGGACTGACTATTTGGAAACTCGGGCACTGCCCGAGGGCCCGGAGTCAGTAGAGGGCCCCATGAGATGCCCCTGGTACCTTTTTCATAGGCTTTTTTGAGTTTGGGCAAGGACACAGGGGCCCCATGATTCCCTATTGCCCGGGGGCCCCATGAGTTGTCAGTCCGCCCCTGTTCCACAGTTAACATTCACTTTACTATTGTTTCTGTAGGCATCTTGGAAATATGTACAGTTTAGGTAGCCAACAGCTGGCCCAGGATTTTGGTCCTTGCTGGCCCACCTGTGCTATAAAAAAGGGGACAGCTAAGGTCCAGGAGCCGAAGTGGGAGTAGGATATAAATTATAATATATATCATCAAATGTAGTACGGCATCTGTTATATAAATAGTAAAGTATTATAGCATCGCAGTATTATAGTAGATCCTTTGCTATTTATATAACAGATGCCATACTACATTTGAAAAACAGAGTACACATATTATCATCCAAATTTTTTATGGTCATTCATGCACACCATATATTATATGATATATAGTATATAATATATTTTATCGCTTCCATCCATCCAGATAGGTATATTTGCACTTTGATGTATTTTGATGTTGTATATACTGTATATATTTTTGTCTTGTTGCATTCATTATGTCAGTATCTTTCACTGTAAAAGCCGGCAGGCCAGCCCACACACACAGTGAGAACACCTGAACTGAACGATCCCACACAGTGACAGATCCAACACAACACACCACCACCGACACTGACACAGATCAGCACAGATCTTTAGGACGGCCCATATGTAACCACTGAGGATTCATTAGTGAGCATATATAAGAGAGGGACAGACAGAGGTAGTTGGCTCTGAGGAAGAAGCTAGCCCTCGAAACGCGTCAGCCTTTTGGATATCCAGAATTCTCATCACAGACAAATATGCAGTGCAAATTGGGCAAAGCTGTTCCTTCATGATGTGCCTTTTATTTATTGACTATTGTGAGTAGAATACCTATTTTTTAACATTCAATAAACATACTTTTAAGGTGATGCACTAGGCCGGTGCGCCCTCTGTTTGTTTTTCTCTATTCAGTATATTTGGACTGGTTCTTTGAGGGCAGCAAGGCATGCATATCCCAAGAATTTCGTTACGTGGTCCCAATGACATTGAGTCTATCCCCAAGTGCAGGAGTATCTCAGTTTTCCACTTCTACACTACTGTATTAACCATTATGAGCCTGGTCTGAAGTTACTCAGAGGGGTGCATGTTGGTTCTGGCATTTTCCAAAGAACCCGGGTCTGTAAAGCACTACGGGGTATGAAGCAACACTACTACAAAAGGGTTAACTTGGCAAGACAAGAAGAGGAATGTAGTTGTTATGGGTAACCAAGTGAAGGAACAAGCTACAAGCAACCAGTCATTACGTATGGTACCTGGTGACGGGTTCTCTGATAGTGAGGGGTCGATGTTCTGGCTCCCTCCCCAATGGTCGGAATCCAATAGCAACTAGATCTGAACCTGCGTTGCAGAGATTCATGGCCTGGTCATGAGGGACGGGAAGTAAATAATTAAGTGAGAGCACGCATGAGGTTCATGCTAGGTGCTCGGTGGGACCCCATTCTGTTAATGGGAGTGAGGTAATAGAGGTACGCTGGACTGGTGGAGAAGGCACAGGCTCAGCACATCCACCCTAATGCAAACATACAAGTTACAGTGTGTAGTGACATAGGACAAGTTGCTTTTCAGAGGAACTCTGCACTTTATTACTGTACACAGTGATGGCTCATCTCTAAGTCGGGAAACTGCCTTAATGTTAGATTTTTCACATGACCGCAGTTTTCGCCTGGTCTCGGGCATTGATGAACATGCTGCACGCAAGAGGTATCCCCATGTGCACTGGTGCAGATAACCCTGCCCACAGTCTCATGCAGAGGGAAAAAAAAGTATGTTCTTGTTTGAATGGTAAGATCATGCACAGGTCTGTCAGATCATGCTGTCACTGACAGCTGAAGGTCTCTACTAACGATTGGAGACCAATCAGAGTGGTTCTGAATCATGTCATGAACATGGCACCCATTCATAGTGATCACTTGCAGGCTGAAGGTTTATTCACAAAATGAACATCCTGAGCCGACAGATGCTGCTGCAGCCTGAATGGTACTGTGCTTCTGTTTACTACTGTAAATGTTAGATACAATTACGGTATTGTAAAATGAATAAATTAAAAATGAAAAAATCAACTGTTTGTTCATTTGTTAACCTATAACAAAAGCATTGCTATTTATTAAAACAGTGTACCATAGAAAAGTCTTATATGTCCTGAAATAACAATGTAAAACTGATTTAGGGAGGCACATTAGTCACAGATTTATTGCCTTGTTAACTGACACATACTGACATGCATACTAAATTTAGTCAGGACATTTAGGATTCAATGACCTCTGGTCATAAAATGGTTTCTCCCTCCATCACTTAAAAGAATTCTTATTATACTATATTTTTCTTGCAGTATCCTAGCTGATCCAATGGCTACCCTATCCTCACCCCTGGTTGGCACCTACGGATAATGATGTATCAGTGATGTGCTGTTCAGGAATATTGTGAGTCCAAGCTGGTCAGAGAAGGCGGTTTGAATGATGCTGGGTACCATTCAATCTGGAAGATCAGGGGCATCCCAGAGAATTTTCTGGCATAAAATACTCACTGCTGGTGACAGTAATATACAATGGGCTGAACATTTTACATTTTTTACATTTTTTTTTAAAGTAGAGTTGGGCTTGACATATATTTCTGTGTAGACAAATTTTTTTTTTGTGGAAACTTCCACTAGAACTGTCAATAGTGAAGTTCCACTATAACATCTCAAATGACAGAATCTATTTAATATTTATAACAAATACACTTCTTACCGGGTTTATTACCACCAAATTGCCATCATAGGTCCATGTACCAAGCTTCATGCTGCAGTTCTGTTGGTCGAATGGAAAATATGTGACTATAATCTCACAGTAGCTTTTGAAAATAGCTGGAGGCATCCATGTAATTTTTCCTGTGTAATCCACAAGGACCTTGGTATCCTTGACAATAGCAAAGTCACCATCAGCACTATAAGGAGACAATATCATGGGTTACAAATGGGATTGCAAAGGCTGAGGAGATCTGTTAAAAGTTCCTTAGTCCCTTATCTTTATATATTATACAAAGGGAATAGGGGTTGATTTACTAAAACTGAAGAGTGCAAAATCTGGTGCAACTGCACATGCTAGCCAATCAGTTTTTAACTTCAGCTTGTTCAATTAAACTTTGACAGAAAAGAACTGGAATCTGATTGGTTTCTGTACAGAGCTGCACCAGATATTGCACTCTCCAGTTTTAGTAAGTCAACCTCATAGAATTAATGAGAACAAATATGTATGCTATGCTCACATGTAGTGTTAATACTCTGACCAATATTGAACATGATCTTTAGATGTATTCTGTCTTACTTATGATTTATGATCATATCAAATACACTTTAAGCGTGCCCCCAAATTTATCTACATAAGAGCGAGTGCAGTCAGAATCATTGGTTAGGAGCTGCTGTGAGACAGTCAGTTACAGGACAAGCAACGTATGTGCAGTTGAAACTAGCAATGAAACTAAACTCTAAGGGTCCTTTCACATTGGCATTCCATTTTTTTTCTTTAGTTCAGTCATATTTTTTCTAAGAAAAAATGGATGAGTTTACATCCGTTTTTTCATCTGTTTACATCCGTTTTTTTCATCTGTTATTTCATCTGCTTTTCATCCAGTTACATCCTTTTTCATCCATTTACATTGTTTTACATCCGTTTTCATCCATTCAGATCCGTTTACATCCATTTTCACCCATTTACATCCGTTTTCATCCGTTTACATCAGTTTTTGGTCCGTTTACATCCATTTACATTCGTTGACATCCGTTTTTCGTTTGCTCCATTTTTGTTTGCGGAATAAAAATAGGAATTTCTTCCGTTAAAAAAAACGGATGTTAATGGATGCAGACATTAACGGATGTAAAAAGATGTTCATCCATTTACATCCGCAAGTCCATAGAAATACATAGGAGTCCGTTTTTCATCCGTAAACGGACAGATAAAAAACGGACATACAGAACGCCCGTGTGAAAGGGGCCTTATTAGATTTGGATAGAGTAATGAGGGGTTAGAACCACTATTTTTTTTGCTTATAACCCAAAATACTTTTGCTCTACAGTTCAAATAAAAAAATAACAACAAATGTGCAACAGTTTCCGCCCTCCCAATCATATCTTGTTGCTGGGTTTTGTTATTTTGGCTTTGTTTATAACAAAAAAAAAATACAAAAGTGCAATTTAAAAATAAACAAATAACAAAAAGACACATTTGACATGGGTCTTTGTACTAGGTTCCCCTGTTTGGCAGATTACCATGTGTAAGGGCCATGGTTAGGCCCCCCTTCATTGTGTTTTATCTTTTTCTAGATTCTGTTGTATTTTCATGCTGCCTGCAAATGTATTATTGGTTCTGGTCATGTATGTTTGTTTTACCATGGTCTTCTTGTCACAGCTAGCATTCAGCCCTTCTGTAGACTGAAATGGCAGGTGGCTGGTAGAGGTGGAGGAACTGGAGTAAGGAAGCCCAAGTAAGCCCTGAGCCTAACTCAGACGGCTGGGGGCTGAATTGGCGCCTGTTATGGAAGAAAAATGGAGATATGCCACTCAGCACTGCTAAAAGGGATTTGCTGTTGGATATGTTTTTACTGGTTGATTGTTCATCATTTACAGATATCAAGCTGTGGCCGATACCTAAATAATAAAGTATCAACCCAGTCGAAAGTATCTTTGTTGTCAGTGTAATTATTCTCGGGTCAGTCTCAGGGAGGGGAGAAATAAACGGTGTATCAGTCAACAGTGAAGCACTTGGATGGCATCTTTGTTTACAGCACTGAGCACTTTATTTATTCTGTAGGAGCACTGATCTTGGACTAAATAACTGAGATACACTGACACAACTAATAGATGGTTTTAAACTGAATTCATTTATTTTTACATTTTGTTAATTATTTATATATAAAGAGGTGGAGATTGGGAAATCTTACCTGTAATGTAGAATTGAGAACAGTTATATTTATGAATGCTGGACAATATTTGTTTTTTTTATTTTTCATTATTTATTGGTACTGATACATGTTTACAGCAGCACTGCACTTTTATAGATTCTATTTTTTGTTGTCTGTGTCCCCCATTTGGGAGATTTGCTCTCACAATTTGTCCTGATCAGCAATGTTGATAGGAATGAAAGTGAGGGTAAATTCAAAAGGTTCAGTGGCCACCAGAATAGGAATAATGGGGAAATCTTGAAAAGGGTCCACATATTCCCATAACAGCTGTGTAAGGCTAGGTTCACAACTATGCAGGTTGCATTTGAGCTGTTTCTGCATTGCGTTTTTGAACTTGCGTTTTTGCCTCATTTTTTATGCATTTTGCGTTTTTTTTTTCATTTTTCTTTAAGTTTTCTTGTTACTAGGCAGATTTAAAACACATAAAAAATGTGGCAAAAATGCATAACAAACACAGCAAAAATGCAATACATGATTTTCTGCAGCATTTCTATTGAAGTGTCTAGAAACAAAAA
Source organism: Staurois parvus (assembly GCF_062004578.1). Lineage (NCBI taxonomy): Eukaryota > Metazoa > Chordata > Amphibia > Anura > Ranidae > Staurois > Staurois parvus. The sequence goes on along the minus strand of NW_028318326.1, from coordinate 7,170,162 downwards.
TGCAACTTTTTGCCTTCAAAAAAGTCCCTGACCCTTTCCAAAAAACACTCCGGGTGGAAACGCACAGGTGTGAACATGTCCCATAGGAAATCATGTTAAATGGACTGCACTTCATTTCTGCAAAATGCAAAACGCTGCTCAAAACACTTAGGTGTGAACCTAGGCTAATTGGGGATATCTCTCACAATGGAAAGGTGTCCTCTCACTTCTTAATTAAAGTGGAGCTCCCCCCAAAAGGGAAAGTTCCACTTTAGGGACTGGTCCCTCACTCCCTGTTAAGTATTGGCACCTTTGGGGAGCAGGTACCAGAAATTGGAACCCACTCCCACTTCCGCTTCGATTGCATAGGCAATCGGAAGCGAAAGTTGTTATGTCCCCTCCCTCCCTATAGTCTTCTGGGACATGTGAATGCGACCATTCACAAAGTGCAGCGCTACCCGTGCATGCGCAGTGAACACCCGGCTGTGAAGCTGCAAGATGTCACAGTTGGGTGCCAACACTAAAGATGCCGATGCCGGGAACACAGGGCGGCCAGTGAAACAGGCTGGGGGGAACACCGCGGGATCAAGGGACAGGTAAGTGTCCGTTTTTTAAAAGTCAGCAGCTAAGTTTTATCTTTTTCAATTCTCACTGGAACTCCGCTTATCTACAGGAGAGCAAGTGAAGGGAAACCTTTCTAATGAGGATCAGGTGGAAACCCATTCCCCCCTTTACTCAAAAACATTTTTGGCTTTAGACATAATTTAAGTTAATGATTTAACCACTTCCGCACTGCCCTATAGCAGAAATACTGCATAGCAGAGCCATTACAGTGAAACAGCACACAGCACACAATTAACCCTTTGATTGCCCCACATGTTAACCCTTCTTTCCCAGTGCCAGTAGTACAGTGTTAGTGCTTTTTATTAGCACTGATCACTGTATTGGTGTCACTCGGGATCTTAGTGACACCAAGTCAGTTCCCCCAGTGTCAGAATGCCTGTTGCTGTCCCACTAGAAGCCACTGATCGCCACCATTACTAGTAGAAAAAGAAATGCAATATATATACACCGCCATTTGTAGACGCTGTAACTTTCACATAAACCAATTAATTTACAGGAATTGGGATTTTTTTTAGCAAAGACATGTAGCAGAATATATTTTGGCCTAAATTTATGACGAAATTTGATTTTTTAATTTTTTTTACTGGACATGTTTAATAGCACAAAAGTCAAAAATATAGTTTTGTTATCAAAATTGTAGCTTTTTTTGTTTATAGCGCAAAAAATAAAAAATGCAGAGGTGATCAAATACCACTGAAAGAATGCTGTATTTGTGGGAAAAAAGGACGTAAATTTAATTTGGGTGCAGCATTGCATGACCACGCAATTGTCAGTTAAAGTAACACAGCACCGTATTGCAAAAAATCACCTGGTCAGGAAGGGGGGTAAATCCTCTGGAGGGCAAGTGGTTAAAGTATTATTGCTTTCTCATTAAGTATAATGGGGACATTTGTCTATCCAGTCGCATGGCAAAGCTATGCTAAATAGGAGCACTGAGATGCACTATGACACAGACATATTACAATGTTACAGATTGAGTCATAAATTCCTCCTTTGGCTGCTGACTGCCTGACCCTGATCATTACCTAATCATGTGTCTAAATAAAGTAAAAACCTACTCATCTTCTGCAATTATTATTATACAGGATTTATATGGCGCCAACAGTTTGCTCAGCGCTTTACAATATAACGGGAGACAATACAGCAACAATACAGTCCATACAAGAGGGATAGGAGGGCCCTGCTCCTCGGAGCTTACAATCTAGGAATTAATTGTTTCTCAGAATTCTGCAAACTGCTGCACTTAGCTACCCAGGAATACAGACACACTGATCTGTTAAACTGTCATGGAGACTTTACTGGTGGAGATGCAACCAGATTATGACTAATTGGGGGTTATTTATAAAACTGGAGTGTGCAAATTGTGGTGCAGCTCTGCAAATAAACCAATCAGCTTCAAAGTTTTATTACAAGAGCTTAATTGAACACGCTGAAGTTAGAAACTGATTGGCTACCATGCACAGCTGTACCAGATTCTGGGTGCACCAGTTTTAGGTAATTTCCCTCATTGGGGGGTTATTTACTACAACTGGAGAGTGCAAAATCAGGTGCAGCTCTACAAAGAAGCCAATCAGCTTCCAGGTTTTATTACCAAAGCTTAACTGAACAAGCTGAAGATAGAAGTTGATTGGCTACCATTCACAGCTGCACCAGATTCTGAGTGAGCCAGTTTTAGTAAATCTCCCCCATTGTGGCTATAATTTTCTTGATAATGTCCCCCTATGCATTTGTCCTTGTCCTTGCAGGCTTTGAAAAATTGCTTATATGATGAGTTGCTTTGCTGAATATAGCTCCTGCTTCCAGGTGCTACTAGGACAGCATTTAAGTAAGGACATAACCAGCATTAAAAACCTGGCAGAAGTTCTAACTAGAGATGAGCGAATTATTCAAAAATTCGGTTCGGCTTATTCGCCGAATTCGCCGATTAAATTTGCTTCGTGCCGAATATATTCGCTGCGAATTTAACTTATAAAAAGGGTGTTTCTAGGCTTCAGAGAGCCTTTATATTAGTGCAGAACACTGTACCTTTAATTTAAATGCCCTTGGAGTCTGCTGGGGAAGAGAAATAATACTGTCAGTCAGTATGACATGCAGATGAGTGCCGTCGATCTTAGAATCACCGCACACTTCACTCATTTGGGCAGTCACGGGGCCAAAACCAGAGTGTGGAGCCACAGTGTGGCGGTGGAGGCAGCAGCAATGGGAGGCCATACAGCACCCTATGACAAAATGGAACCCACCAGCAGTGTGAGGAGACCTGAAAGTGGCACATGGCAGAGTGTGGCGATGGAGACAGCAGCAATGGGAGGCCGTACAGGGACCCATGACACACTCTGGACCTGGCAGCAGCATGAGGAGGCGGTACAGGGGCCCATGACAGATTACGGGCCTGGCAGCAGCATGAGGAGTCGGTACGGGGGCCCATGGCAGATTACGGGCCTGGCAGCAGCATGAGGAGGCGGTACAGGGGCCCATGGCAGAGTGGCGGAGCGAAAGCAGCTAAAATTGAAGGCCATACAGAGGCCTATGTTAAAAAGTCCCCCCAGCAGCAGCGTGGGGAGACGACTATCAAGAGTCCAATGGCAGAGTGGCGGAGCAGAAGCAGCTTCAATTGAAGGCCATACACAGGCCTAGGTTAAAAAGCGGAAGCCGTCAGCAGCGTGAGCAGACGACAGAGACACATGGCGCAGGGTGGCGGTGGATGCAGCAGTATTCGGAAGCCAAACACAGGCCTCGGTTAAAAAGCGGAAGCCGTCAGCAGCGTGAGCAGATGACAGAGGCACATGGCGCAGGGTGGCGGTGGAGGCAGCAGCAATGGAAGGCCATACAGCACCCTATCACAAAATGGAACCCACCAACAGTGTAAGGAAACCTGAAAGTGGCACATGGCGCAGGGTGGCGGTGGAGGCAGCAGTATTCGGAAGACATACACAGGACTAGTTTAAAAAGCGGAAGCCGTCAGCAGCGTGAGCAGACGACAGAGGCACATGGCGCAGGGTGGCGGTGGAGGCAGCAGTATTCGGAAGCCATACACAGGCCTAGGTTAAAAAGCGGAAGCCGTCAGCAGCGTGAGCAGACGACAGAGACACATGGCGCAGGGTGGCGGTGGATGCAGCAGTATTCGGAAGCCAAACACAGGCCTCGGTTAAAAAGCGGAAGCCGTCAGCAGCGTGAGCAGACGACAGAGGCACATGGCGCAGGGTGGCGGTGGAGGCAGCAGCAATGGAAGGCCATACAGCACCCTATCACAAAATGGAACCCACCAACAGTGTAAGGAGACCTGAAAGTGGCACATGGCGCAGGGTGGCGGTGGAGGCAGCAGTATTCGGAAGACATACACAGGACTAGTTTAAAAAGCGGAAGCCGTCAGCAGCGTGAGCAGACGACAGAGGCACATGGCGCAGGGTGGCGGTGGAGGCAGCAGTATTCGGAAGCCATACACAGGCCTAGGTTAAAAAGCGGAAGCCGTCAGCAGCGTGAGCAGACGACAGAGGCGCATGGCGCAGGGTGGCGGTGGAGGCAGCAGCAATGGAAGGCCATACAGCACCCTATCACAAAATGGAACCCACCAACAGTGTAAGGAGACCTGAAAGTGGCACATGGCACAGGGTGGCGGTGGAGGCAGCAGTATTCGGAAGCCATACACAGGCCTAGGTTAAAAAGCGGAAGCCGTCAGCAGCGTGAGCAGACGACAGAGGCACATGGCGCAGGGTGGCGGTGGAGGCAGCAGTATTCGGAAGCCATACACAGGCCTAGGTTTAAAACTGGAACCCAGCAGCGTGAGCAGACGACAAAGACGCACATGGCAGAGGATGGATCTGGCAGCAGTATGAGAAGGCGGTACAGGGGCCCGTGGCACAGTGTGGTGATGGGGGCTACAGCAACTGGATGCCAGAAAGTGGCCGATAGGGCTATATACTGCATGGAATTATAAAGTTGTAAAGACAGCGGCCTATAAGGCTATACACACTATAACAATCATGACTTGATTGACCATTGGCCTATAAGGCTATACACAGCATGAATATCATGACTTATTCTGAGAGTGGTTTGGAAGGCTATATACAAAAAGTAATTCATGAGCTGTCCGGACAGCGGACAATAAGTACATATATACAAATCAATTCATCAGCTGTCCAGCCAGCGGCCTCAAAGGCGACACATATAGAAAGCAATTCATGAGCTGTTCAGACAGCGGCCTCTAAGGCGACAGATATACAAAGCAAGTCCCGAGGTGTTCAGGGAGCGGCCTGAACGGCTAGGTTATTAGGTCAGTTGTGTCAGGAACTGGTGGTTTGAAATCCAGACTAATCCACGCCTGATTCACTTTCACAAACGTGAGTCTCTCCACACTTTGGGTGGACAGTCGTGTCCTCCGCGGAGTTACAATACCTCCTGCCGCACTAAACACGCGCTCCAATGCCACGCTACTGGCCGGGCATGACTGCCTTTCAAGGGCAAATTCAGCTAGTTGGGGCCAAAGGTCAAGTTTCGTTGCCCAGTAGTCAAGGGGATTGTCTACCTCGGTTGGCAGGGTGCTGTCCAAGTAGGCCCAAGCCTGTTGTTTGAGGTCCTGCTCCAGGTCCACCTGATGCTGCTGCTGCTGCGGCTGGTTAGTAGTTTCCTCACTGCGCTGGTGAAGAAAGCTACTCATCATCGACTGCAGACTGAGGCAGCCGCTGCTGGTGGAGCTGCCACTGCTCCTACCACCCCACCCCTCCCCTGCTGCCATGGCAGCGGAACGCGAGCGCACAGGGCCCACAGTGTCTGAGGATGGACGTTGGCGCAGAAAGGCAGAGACCAACTGACTACATAGGTGGTTTTTATAGTACTTTATTTTGGCCTCCCTCTCAGCAGGTGTGAAAAAGGCCACCATTTTTGAACGGTAGCGAGGGTCCAACAAGGTGGACAGCCAAAAGTCATCCCTCTGTCTGATGGTTATTGTTCGGCTGTCGCTACGCAAGCAACCGAGCATGCTATGGGCCATTTGTGCCAAGGAATGCGAGGGACTCCCTGCCTCCATCTCCACAGCATACTGCCACGGTGCGTCTGGGTCCTCTGTCTCCTCCTCCTCCTCTACCAGATGCTCCTGCTCCTCCACTCCTGTCCGCTGAGTGGAAAAACCACCCATTTCACTCAATAATTCCTGAGCACCAATGTCCTCCTCTACCTCCTCCTCTTCTTCCTGTCCTGCCCCCACAGGGGTCATGTGGCGTTGAGATCTGTGCGCCACGTCTACCGCACCCTGACCAGCCATTGTTAACAGCATTTGTTCCAGGACGTGCAACGGAGGAATGACATCGTTCATCCCATAGTCCTGCCGACTCACGAATAGCGTGGCCTCCTCAAAGGGCCTGAGCAAGCGGCAGGTGTCACGCATGAGCTGCCAATGGCTGACATCTAAGTTACACAGGGGAGTACCTTTATCCGCTTGTAACATCAGGAAATCGGTGATGGCCTTTCGCTGTTCGTAAAGGCGGTCTAACATATGTAGGGTTGAATTCCACCTTGTTGCAACGTCGCAGATCAGGCGATGCTGTGGAATTCCGTTCTGCCGCTGCAGCTCAAGGAGGGTGTGCTTTGCGGTGTAGGAATGGCTGAAATGCATGCAAAGTTTACGTGACATTTTAAGGATGTCTTGCAGTGGGATGGTGGATTTTAGGAACCGCTTGACAACCAGATTGAACACGTGAGCTATGCATGGCGCATGGCACAACCTTCCTTGACGCAGAGCAGACACCATGTTCTTTCCGTTGTCGGTCAACATGGTTCCGATTTTCAGTTTGCGCGGAGACAGCCATCTGTCGATTTTTCTGTTCATTACACTCAGAAGTTCCTCCCCTGTGTGACTACGTTCGCCAAGGCATACCAGGTGCAGCACAGCGTGACACCGTTGCGCCCTGCACATGTGATATGCCGGTCGGGTAATGGGACTTGGCACGGGGGTGGCGGCTGAGGACACAGCGGAAGAAGAGGTGGTAGAGGCGGACATCTTTGCTGGACCAAGGACGTGCAAACGTGGAGGCAAAAGCGGCGTGACCTGTCCAAGTTGCTGGTGCGGCTGTGCCGGCACCACGTTCACCCAGTGGGCCGTAAATGACATGTACTGTCCCTGACCGTAGTTACAGCTCCACACGTCGGCGCTGCCGTGCACTTTGGCAGAGACCGACATGCTCAAAGACTGGCCCACCATCTCTTCTACATGTGAATGCAGGGCTGGCACTGCCTTTTTGGCGAAGAAATGCCGGCTTGGCACTCTCCACCGCGGCTCGGCACAAGCCATCATTTCTCGGAAAGGTGCTGAGTCCACCACTTGGAAAGGGAGGGACTGCAGCACCAGCAACTTGGACAGGAGGACGTTCAGCTTCTGCACCGTCGGGTGCGTGCTCGCAAACTGTTGTCTCTTGGAAACGGATTCCAAGAAAGACTGCTGACGGAATCCGTGAAGAGGAGTAGCAGGAGAAGGAGCATCTGAACGAGCGGAAGATGCCAACGAGCGACAACTCCCCTCAGCAGAGGTGTTGGAGCCTTGACTGGCTGATAGAGGGCGATTGACGTCGGGTGACGGAGCAAGTAACGGAGCGGGGGCTGGGGCAGGCAGAACCGCCGTATCTTTATCACGGTTTTCCCAGGCCACCGAATGGCGACGCTGCATATGCTGACGCAACGCTGTAGTTCCAACATTGGCCCCCTGGCCACGCTTGACTTTCTGGCCACATAGTCGACATACGGCTACGTTTACTTCCTCGGGCGGCTTGACGAAAAATTGCCACACCGCCGAGTAGGAAACTTTGCCCCCGCTACTCCTCACTGGCTGACTGCTACTTCCTCCGTGTACACCGGCACCACTACTGGCCGTGGTGGTAGGCTGCAGTGGAGCTGGTGCTCTACTCCGTGGCCGTTTGGCTCCACTGACACTGCTGCGACCCTGCTGTCTCCTGGGCAACCCACCGACTGTTTTGCTCGCTGGCAAGCTGGCACCCTCTTCTCCTGATGATGCAGAAGCAATAGCCTGATGACGATGAGGCTGCCAAGTGCGATCAGCCTCATCATCATCAATTAGGGTCTCCGCGTCACTACTAGCCCCCTCGGCTGCGTGTGGGTCAGGAGACAGACCTGTCTCTAGACCGGCTACCGAGCCACTCTCCTCGCCAGTACTTCTTCGCCTGGCTGCTGAAGAGGCGGATGTCTCCCCCCGTTCCTGACCGCCCTCTGTTAGCTCTTCCTCACTGTACAGTGGGGCTGAGCCCACAGCATGCGATACTTCGCTTGGTGAGGGAACACCAAAGGACAGGGGCAGGTCGAGGACACGTGATTTCAGTGGGCTTGCTCCCGGGCCATGCCAACTAACGGTTGTGTCTGACGTACCCACCGACCGTTGGCTGTAGGTGTCAGAGGTGACCTGGGAAGAGGAAGACGACCGAGTCAACCAATCGATGACGGCAGGGTTGTCGGTGGAGACACGACCGCTGGATGACAACGGGAGCACTGGCCTCTGGCTGCGACTAGTGCTGCCTCGACCCCTTCCTCTGCTGCCACGTCTGCTCGCTCCTGAAACATTGCCTCCTCTGCCACTCCTCTGCGTGTTGTCTGACATACTCTTTAATTCAATAAGCACCCCAAAAATAAAACCAGATTTAACTCTTTGAACGTACAATAGTGGTTGTGAAGCAGAAAGTCAGTTTATTTAGCACAATCGGTCAATTGCAGCTTGCCGTTGGCTGGAAACTGTACGTTTATGTCACTGGAATGCACTAATCACCCAAAAAATATTACCGCCACCCGGCGTGTATATGGATTTAACTCTTTGAACGTACAATAGTGGTTGTGAAGCAGAAAGTCAGTTTATTTAGCACAATCGGTCAATTGCAGCTTGCCGTTGGCTGGAAACTGTACGTTTATGTCACTGGAATGCACTAATCACCCCAAAAATATTACCGCCACCCGGCGTGTAAATGGATCTAACTCTTTGAACGTACAATAGTGGTTGTGAAGCAGAAAGTCAGTTTATTTAGCACAATCGGTTAATTGCAGCTTGCCGTTGGCTGGAAACTGTACGTTTAGGTCACTGGAATGCACTAATCACCCAAAAAATATTACCGCCACCCGGCGTGTATATGGATTTAACTCTTTGAACGTACAATAGTGGTTGTGAAGCAGAAAGTCAGTTTATTTAGCACAATCGGTCAATTGCAGCTTGCCGTTGGCTGTAAACTGTACGTTTATGTCACTGGAATGCACTAATCACCCAAAAAATATTACCGCCACCCGGCGTGTATATGGATTTAACTCTTTGAACGTATAATAGTGGTTGTGAAGCAGAAAGTCAGTTTATTTAGCACAATCGGTCAATTGAAGCTTGCCGTTGGCTGGAAACTGTACGTTTATGTCACTGGAATGCACTAATCCCCCCAAAAATATTACCGCCACCCGGCATGTAAATGGATCTAAGTCTTTGAACGTACAATAGTGGTTGTGAAGCAGAAAGTCAGTTTATTTAGCACAATCGGTCAATTGCAGCTTGCCGTTGGCTGGAAACTGTACGTTTAGGTCACTGGAATGCACTAATCCCCCCAAAAATATTACCGCCACCCGGCGTGTAAATGGATCTAACTCTTTGAACGTACAATAGTGGTTGTGAAGCAGAAAGTCAGTTTATTTAGCACAATCGGTCAATTGCAGCTTGCCGGTGGCTGGAAACTGTACGTTTAGGTCACTGGAATGCACTAATCACCCAAAAAATATTACCGCCACCCGGCGTGTATATGGATTTAACTCTTTGAACGTACAATAGTGGTTGTGAAGCAGAAAGTCAGTTTATTTAGCACAATCGGTCAATTGCAGCTTGCCGTTGGCTGTAAACTGTACGTTTATGTCACTGGAATGCACTAATCACCCAAAAAATATTACCGCCACCCGGCGTGTATATGGATTTAACTCTTTGAACGTACAATAGTGGTTGTGAAGCAGAAAGTCAGTTTATTTAGCACAATCGGTCAATTGCAGCTTGCCGTTGGCTGGAAACTGTACGTTTATGTCACTGGAATGCACTAATCACCCAAAAAATATTACCGCCACCCGGCATGTAAATGGATCTAACTCTTTGAACGTACAATAGTGGTTGTGAAGCAGAAAGTCAGTTTATTTAGCACAATCGGTCAATTGCAGCTTGCCGTTGGCTGGAAACTGTACGTTTATGTCACTGGAATGCACTAATCACCCAAAAAATATTACCGCCACCCAGCGTGTAAATGGATCTAACTCTTTGAACGTACAATAGTGGTTGTGAAGCAGAAAGTCAGTTTATTGTACACAATCGGTCAATTGCAGCTTGCCGTTGGCTGGAAACTGTACGTTTGTGTCACTGGAATGCACTAATCACCCAAAAAATATTACCGCCAGCCGGCGTGTAAATGGATTTAACTCTTTGAACGTACAATAGTGGTTGTGAAGCAGAAAGTCAGTTTATTTTGCACAATCGGCAAACTGCAGCACCAACTGTGCACGACAGCCACCAAAAAAAAAAGGGTGTATGTCACTTTAAATTTTCGATTCTTTGATAGCTGTGGCCCTGAGTAACGATTCTGTGTCCCTGAGTAACGATTCTGTGTCCCTGAGTAACGATTCTGTGTCCCTGAGCAACGATTCTGTGTCCCTGAGTAACGATTCTGTGTCCCTGAGTAACGATTCTGTGTCCCTGAGCAACGATTCTGTGTCCCTGAGTAACAATTCTGTGTCCCTGAGCAACAATTCTGTGTCCCTGAGTAACGATTCTGTGTCCCTGAGTAACAATTCTGTGTCCCTGAGTAACGATTCTGTGTCCCTGAGTAACGATTCTGTGTCCCTGAGTAACGATTCTGTGTCCCTGAGTAACGATTCTGTGGCCCTATAGTCTCTGTGGCCCTAACTCTGTCCCTTAATACAGACAGGTCTGTCTCTCTTGAATGACCGGAGGCTAATGGAGAATTCTAAGATGGCCGCGATTTATAGCTCCACCATTACACAGTGCTGGCTGGCTGCTGATTGGCTAATGCGATCACATGTCATGATTCATGACTCATGAATGCATTATGGGTCAGCGCGCCTTGTCTGCGCGCCTTCCCAGAGATCCCCACCCCATCTTCTCTGTCCATTTTCTCCTGTCGCCACACATGTCGTCGCCATTTTTGGGAAAATTCGATTCGTGCATCCGAAGTTTGCTAATCTTCGGATTCGTCGCGAATCGAAATTTTCCAAATCTTCGGAACGAATTCCACTTCGTCATGTTCGATTCGCTCATCTCTAGTTCTAACCATTAACTCCTCTGTTCTAAACTAAAATAAAGTATTGGCTTGTGACCTAAACATTTTAACAAAAACACAGCCAGGATATTAGCATTTTCAGAAGAATGCTAGTTATATTGTAGCACTAAGACAAGAGGAGCCGAGTGCAGAGCAGGGAGAAGTGCTGGGCTATTATTAGGAGGAAAAGTAGTGCTCAGAGTAATCTGCAATTGGCTTATCTGAGTGCCCACCCTTGGGCATTGTGTGGTGGTGATGTAGGGTCCCAAAGACATGGGATCATCATTGAGTGTGTACCACCCTCTAGTAGTGCTAGAGAGGTACATTTAGCAGAAGTAACTAAAATGAGCATGTCTGTGGGGGTCGTGCTTAGGTCAGGCTGGAGGGCTCTACAGGTAAGGTCTCTATTGCCTCCCCCTGGTTCTGGAGGTCCATGGAAACTTCTAGAAACTAGTGGGCGAAGGAGTGGAGACCAATATCTGCATATTCATGGGAGTCTAACCAATCCCAGGCAGGAGGCCTGGCAGTGTGGTGAGATCTGCCCTTAAATATCAGAGAGCCTAGCCAGCAGGGGAGTCTAGTGATCAGGTGGAAGATGGAGTGTTGAGGATCATGAGGCCTGGGAGGGGGCCCCAGGGAAGGGGAAACTCTGCCTCTAGGCTGGAGCTGAGTGCCTCTACACCCCCAGGGCCTAGAAGGGGGACAGCTGCCAGATGCAATTTCCAGTATGCTTTCACAGGGACAGCGTCACAGCTAACTTAATCCCTTGCTCTGGAACACTTTTTCAAAGGAGCCAGGTGGGCTGGTATTTTCTCATTAAGTATTGTGATTTTGTGAGAGTTCACGCAAAGGGACCTAGTGCTCCGTAACATTAATACAGATCCTTAAAGGGAATGATACCACTCCAGCTGGAGTAATTTCCAGGATCCATTTTTTGTCCTTAAATGCAGGAATTTTGTTTTCAAACTGTTCTTTCTAGTCAAGTTGGGCATCCCATAACCTTCGCATCCCTATTCAAGTTGATTTCCCCTAAATAAAACAAAAACAAGCCCATGGACTGGATTCATGTCTATATTTGTATGCAGAAATTGCATGTTGCCTGGCTGTGCAGAAAATAAGAGAACCCAAAATTCAAGGGGTAATGCTACAAGTGCATATGATGTGTGCCCCTGCTTTCTCCACCTTGGACATCTTGTTTCAGACAGGAGCTGGCCTAAGTCTATCACAATATAATTAAATAAAAAAAAAAAAATCCAGACTGCACTATTCTAAAAGCTCAAGTGTAGAAATTTTTATTTAATTTTTATTTAGTATTAGGCCTTACAGATGTAGCACCATCCTAGATAGGTGCTAGGTTTAGATAGATAGATAGATTTAGTTTGTTTTTTTATAGGTAAATTTAGTTGACACACTGTAGTCAGTGTGGTTATAATTGTTGCTAGGTAAACGTATAACTTGCACACTGTAATCAGCCAGCCTGATAGCACCCTCTGCATCTAGAAAGCTTGAGAAGCTTCTGGATAAAAAGTGTGAAGCTATGCAGGTGGCAGCATGAATATTATTATTATTATTATTATTATTATTATTAATAATAATAAACAGTATTTATAAAGCGCCAACAGTTCGCTCAGAGCTGTACATTACAGTGGGAGACAGAACATCCGACATTACAATAACACTACAATGCAATACACAAGGGGTTCGAGGGCCCTGCTCCTTGGAGCTTACAATCTAGGAGGGAGGGGATGGTGGTACAGGAGGAAATAGCTGTGGGGGATGGAGTGGTAGGAAGAGTGGAGGAGGTTGGGAATTAGCAGGGGGTGGGGTAGGCTTCGCTGAAGAGGTGGGTTTTCAGGATGCGCCTAAAGGAGAGGAGAGTAGGTGATAGTCTGATGGATTGGGGTAGGGAGTTCCAGAGTATGGGTGATGCCCTGGAGAAGTCCTGGAGGCCGGCATGGGAGGAGAAGACTAGGGAACTAGAGAGAAGGAGGTCTTGTGAGGAGCGGAGTGTGCGTGCTGGGTGGTACTTGGATATTAGGTCGGTGATGTAGTTTGGGGCACTATGATGGACAGCTTTGCACGTCAGTGTTAGGATTTTGAATTTGATCCGTTGGGCAATCGGAAGCCAGTGGAGGGACTGGCAGAGGGGGGGGGGGGTGGCAGAAACGGAGCGGTTGGTAAGGTGGATGAGTCTGGCTGTTGTGTTCAGGATCGACTGGAGTGGGGATAGCCTGTGGTGAGGCAGGCCAGTGAGGAGGGAGTTGCAGTAATCGAGTCGTGATATGATGAGGGAGTGGATGAGCTGTTTAGTGGTTTCTGGGGTTAGGAACGTGAGGATTTTGGCGATGTTGCGGAGATGGAGTCTGCATGAGTTTGTTAGTGATTGGACTTGGGGCTGGAAGGATAGATTGGAGTCAAGAATGACACCAAGTATTCTGGCCTGCGGGGCGGGCCTGATAGTGGCATTGTTGGACGTGATGGAGAAGTCAGTGGGGGGTGGTGTGCAGGCTGGGGGGAAGACTAGGAGCTCAGTTTTGGAGAGGTTCAGTTTAAGGAAGTGGAGCAACAGTCTGATATGTCATTCAGTAGGTTTGTGATTCGGGCGGAGACTGAGTGGGTGAGGCGAGGGGTCGAGAGATAGATTTGCGTGTCATCGGCATAGAGGTGGTAGTTGAAGCCGTGAGAGTGTATGAGTTGGCCAAGGGAGGAGGTGCAGATGGAGAAGAGAAGGGGCCCAAGGACAAAGCCTTGAGGGACCCCAACAGAGAGGGGGAGTGAGGGGGAGGTGGTAGCGTTATAGATAACGCTGAAGGAGCGTTGTGATAGGTAGGATGAGAACCAGGAGAGAGCGGAATCTCTGAGGCCAATATTGATACATTCTCAGCCTATCCCAGAGAGACTGGCTCTGAGGGCATGCTGGGTAACTGTATATATTCAGTGAGCACACTGGGTTTTGGGTCTTTCCTGTATAGGATTGTTCCAGCCTGGGAGAGGGTACGTTGCCCTGCCAGGCAACTGCTGCTCATGTAGGCAACCTGAGGGCCTGAATGACCAGGGTTATACTAAAGATGACTGAGAGGCTGTCTACTACTGGTCTGGTATCTCAGAGGAAGACGTCAATCTCTTCTTGGGCCTTGTGAGTACAGACATCTCTAAAGGATCTTAAAGACTGTGTGCTACTTAACCCCCTCTGGTGCTAGGGAGTCAGCTGTGGGTCTGGTAAAGGGTCACCAGCGTTTTCTGAAGAGCTTTGTCTATTTAATCTTCTACCTAAAAGAAGTCTTGCTCTAGCGAGTGCTGTATTTTGGTTTCGAGCTGCCCTAGGCAAAAGTAAATGTTGGTGCCCCCCATCCAGATTGAGGCCAGTGATAGCACAGTGATGGGTGGGGGGGAAAGGGAGAGAGAGAGGGAGAGGGAGAGAGAAAGAGAGAGGGAGAGAGAAAGAGAGAGGGAGAGAGAGACAAAGAGAAAAAGAGAGAGGGAGAGAGAGTTGTTCCAGCACTCTCCGGCACAGCTCACAGAATGACATCCACCACCTGCACAGCTCACAGAATGACGTCCGCAGGGCACTGCCAAAGCCATGATCAGGACCAGGGGGGGCAGTCTGACACCATCCAGCAGCCTGCAGCCTCTCGTGGATCCCAGTAGAGACTGCTGCAAACATAGTGGCTCCTGTGTGAGGAGGTGTCTCCAGAGATGACTCATCTCCTATACACCATCCTCAGGAGCTCCTGCAGTGCCTCACCTACTTCTCCTTCCTCTGTCACCTGCCACATGTGTCCATTTTGCCTGGGGACATCGCTGCCCCCCCTGAAAAATGCCACTAAATGCAAATGCCTTGTATGCCTTGTGGTAAATACGCCCCTGGCTCTAGCTAATACTACTACTGCTGCCTTAAAGCTGAAGGCTTCTGTTTGCTTCAAGTACAGACTTCGTCACAACTTGTTTGAACAAATATCTAAAGTCCTCAACTGTACATGTCTTGGAGTATCCCATCTCATTCCCCATGCCTATCCAAGTTCTCTGAAAATAAAAACAACAAAAACAACACCCTAGACTGGTCATTGAAGAAACGTCTGAGAGAGTCTATGTGCCTGGCTGCGGGGCAAAGCTTTGGGCGAGGACCTGGACAGTATTGTTGAGGCTTCTGGCAGAGTAGCTCTACTAAATCTATTACTACTTCCTTACAGACAAAAAGAGAATACAAGTAAATAATAAAAATAATCCAGACTGCACTATTATAAAACCTCAAGAGTGAATATTTATATTTAATGGCAGCATCACATATTTCCCAAATTGGAATTGGATCTAGTCATATGGGGTAGTTAAGACCCTATTGCCTGGGTTTGTATGATGGGTAAAGGGTTTGCATTACTTTGCTGATCAAAGAATTTCACATAGTGGTCACTGAACTACAATAATATAACAGAGCTTACTTATTTCACGTACTTGTTGTACAGAACAAAATCTGGGCGCCAAATATCACTTGAAGGTATCCGAATTTTCTGTACTCCTCCATAATCTGCTGGATTCCATTTTAGGTTGACATCCACCCATTGCTGAGCAATTAAAAACACAAAATAAATACAATTGTAACAATAATGAACTACTTCCATTCACCTTATTATTTGGGTTAAAAAAATAAGCTAAGCATTAAACGTTTATGCCATCCCAATAAACTATATTCCAGTTATTGCTATAATGACAAGCTCCCAATATAATTGCAATTATGGTTCCTAATTGATCTAAAAGCACCAGCACTGCAGGGTACAAATCTGTCATTAATGAATGTCTAGACAATTCAAATTAAAAGAATTTAAATAATTGGGAGAATATTTTTACTTTGCATCAGATGGCACATTGTGAAACAACTATTTGTGCCCACAAAACCCTGAGGATCCATTTATACTTTGCAGTGTATTATCGCATATTATGTCCCATGTTAACATGCATTATGTTAAAGTGACACTAAACATTATCCTTATTCTCCAAAAAGAATCCATACACATCCACTGCTTAATGACTCTGTAATCTATATTTAATTAAATCATTTCTTACTGTGTTTTTCTACCTCCTTGTAACATTCTTTGTGAGTTACCAAACCTCTCCTTTTCCTCTTCACTTCTATTTGTTTGGACTGAGCAGTGCATGTTAGTTGTGGTCATGTGCACTGCTCTTTGCATACTAGATATCCATCGGTCACTAGTCCATTTCACAAGTGAGCAAGAGAGGGTGACTATATTCCTACATACAGTGGGACCATGGAAAATTAATGTAGTCACCTTCTAACAGGAAGCGGGATCACAGCAGCAAAAAAAAAAAAGGAAAAAAAAGGGGGATTTGGAGGTGGCTGTGAATAATACAAGGGTCCTTTTTGCATCACTTTAAAGTGTTACTAAACCCACAGCAGTAAAATCAGTCTGTATTAGCAGTAAAGCATGCTTGTTATACTCACTGTGGAATCTAAGGGGTTAATCCTCTGCATTGTGTAAAAAGGCTGTTCGATCCTTTCTTCTCTGCCCCTCCTCGTGTTGAAATGACCACTTGATACAGACTGAACTCATGGTCATATGCAGGGGTGTATTTACCACAAGGCAAACAAGGCATTTGCCTAGGGCAGCATTTTTTTTAGGGAGGCAAGCACCCCCCCAGGAAGAAGGGACATATACGGCACGGGGACCAGGTAGAATCCAAAAGAGGCTGCGGGCTGCTTGATGTTGTATGCAGAGCCCGACTCTCATTCTCGGGGATGTCCAGATCTGTGGAGGTGAGTGTCTTTCTCCCTGTTGCCGGGAAGGGGGGGAAGGGGGGTGTTGGTGGAAGGCTCTCTTGGGTGGGGGTTTAGAGGGTGTTGGTCAGTGTCAGGCTATCACCGCTGGGGGGGGGGGTCTGATTTTTGCATTGCCTAGGGCAGCAAAAAACCTAAAGACACCACTGGTCATATGCACATGTTCGGTTTGGTGTGTATTGCTAGAGAGGTTTTTTTATTCTTGGGAGAGTGCATGAGATCAGCACAGGGCCAATCAGCACTGTCCAGACAGAGGGTCAGAGGTTTCACATCATCCTAGAGCAGAAAGAAAGCTCCTCCTTCAAGCTTTAACATGTGCTCTGCTGAAGTCACAAAACTCTAACTGCTGATGAGAAAATATATTTAGCAGTTTATATTTACTACAATAATTGCATTTCCATGTTCTGTGTACTGTGGGAGACCAGATATAGTGAATGCAGGGTCCCGGGTTTAGTAACACTTTAAGAAAGCTCATTGAAAATGAACAGACTGCCAAAGTACCCCAATGTAGAAATTCTTAATTTTAATAGGAGGTTGATTCAAAGATTTATCTGATAACTAATATGGGGTCAAAAAGAAATTTCTTTCACCCTCTTACAGGAAATTGGACTATGTTTGTATTTTTTTTGGCTTTCCCTGAATCAAACATATAAAACTCATGTTCACAAGCACACAAAGGGGTTGATTTGCTAAAGACGAATAATGTAGACTGTGCACTTTGCAAGTGTAGTTGCTCCAGAGCTTAGTAAATAAGGTAAAGCTTCACTTTTCAAAGAATACCCACTGATATGCAAGAAAAAAAAGTGATTGGATGATGGAAGTCAGCAGAGCTTCATCTCAGCCTAGGAGCAACTGCACTTGCAAAATACACAGTCTATTTACCTTTAGTAAATCAACCCCAAATTTGATGAACCTGTGTCTTTTTCAACCTTGTCTATGTAATGTACCGAAAATCAGACATGACCCTTTTTTTAAACACAGAACAATAACTACCATGTCCTACAGTATGTGCATTAAGGTGGCACACAGAAAATGCATTACCGCTATGCAGATGTGTAAATGGACCCTAAGAAAGGTGTTACCGAGAAAATTTAGGTGCAGGCAAAGGTAAAGGCCAGACATCGTAAAGCAGAGTTCCAGCTGAATGAAAAGAAAAGTCAGCAGCTACAAAAACTAGCTGCTGACTTAAAATACAGCCACTTACCTGTCCCTCATTCCAGCGGTGTCCTCACCACCACTGGTTTCACTGTCCGTCTCCCTGGTGCCGGCATCTTCAGAGTGGGCTCCCGGCTGTGACAGCTTGTGGCTTCACCGCTGGGTGCCCACTGCGCATGCGTGACAGGTGCTGTGCTTTGTGAATGGCCGTAGTCTTCTGGGACCTGTCACGTGTCCCAGAAGACTACGGGGAGGGAGGACAACTTCCGCTTGCGATCGCCTAGGCCAGTGGTGGGCAACCTTTTTTTTCAACTGAGCCAAATCTCGCCAAAACCACGAATGAAATTTATTTTGAGAGCCACATTTTTAAAACTGAAAATACATCCCCCATATAGTAATTCATCCCCCATAGTAATTCATCCCCCATATAGTAATTCATCCCCCATAGTAATTCATCCCCCATATAGTAATTCATCCCCCATAGTAATTAATCCCCCATATAGTAATTCATCCCCCATATAGTAATTCATCCCCCATAGTAATTCATCCCCCATATTAATTCATCCCCCATATAGTAATTCATCCCCCATAGTAATTCATCCCCCATAGTAATTCATCCCCCATAGTAATTCATCCCCCATTTAGTAATTCATCCCCCATAGTAATTCATCCCCCATAGTAATTCATCCCCCATAGTAATTCATCCCCCATATAGTAATTCATCCCCCATAGTAATTCATCCCCCATAGTAATTCATCCCCCATATAGTAATTCATCCCCCATAGTAATTCATCCCCCATATAGTAATTCATCCCCCCTATAGTAATTCATCCCCCCTATAGTAATTCATTCCCCATATTGTGTCAATTCACTTACCTTTGCTCCGCGCGTTCCTCTCGCCGTGTTCCCGCGCCGTTCCGGTCTTCAGGGCGGACTGTGAGAGGAGAGGAGTTCGTCACGCTGCCCCGCCTACATCCTGGCTGCCCCGCCTACATCCTGACAGCCAATGTTTGCCACGCTCCGCGGGCCGGATTAAAAGGTCCGCCGGGCCGTAGTTTGCCCATTGCTGGGCTAGCTGCAGAGTCCTGACTTTTGGGGCAGCCGCCCGAGAGGAGGGAGGGGAGCGGGCGCCCGGCACACAGAAGAGCCGCATTAAAGTTTGTAAAGAGCCGCATGTGGCTCGCGAGCCGCGGCTTGCCTACCACTGGCCTAGGCGATCGTAGCGGAAGTGGGAGCGGATACCTGTCAAATTCGGGTACCTGCTCTCAAAAGGTGCCAATCCTTAATGGGGAGCGGGGGACAAAGCATTAAATTAAAGCAAAACTTCCCCTTTTGGGTGGAACTCTGCTTTAAGTAACATGAAATATGTCCAGATAGAAGACTCCAGAGACAACTGAATTGTGTTTCATTCAATTTTGACTATTAAGCGGAGTGCTGTGTCTCTGGTTCTTCTGTATATTATCTTTCTCACACAAAACTGAAAAGTACTTGGTCAATGTACCTGTTTCAGGCGAATATTTGTTGATACAATTTGATTCACTTCATCCTTTAAAATAAATCAGAGACGTTTGTTAGGCTATTTCCATTAAGGAGATTACAGTTTGATTAATAAATTGGATCTGTTTCCATACCACATTAATAAGCTGAATGAGCTGCAGTCCGAGCGTCACCACAACTTTGTCGCTGAAATTTTCGACTGGACGAACAACTTTGTTGTAGTTCTTAAACAGCGCATCAATCAAGCGGGCTTCATGTTTATAGGAATGTTCATAGGAATGGGCCAATCCAGCTGCAGAGAGTTAAAGAAGATATAAGAAATCTAATAATGTTATCACTGCTATTATTAATTGGTTCTACAGACAAAAGTGTTTTTTTTTTTTTTTTTTACCTTTAAGCATTCTTTACTCCCCTCCCCCAGCCCTCCCTTAAACTTACCTGAGCCCCATCGATCCAGCGATGTGCATGAGAGTAGCGGCTCTTCTGGGTCTCTCTATCCTCATTGGCTCACACAGCAGCGGGAGCCATTGGCCCCTGCTGCTGTTAATCAAAGCCAGCTAGCCAATGAGGAGAGAGCTGGGGGTGGGGCCGAGCCACGCTCTGTGTGTGAATAGACAATGTCCATTCACAGGAATGCGGCTCGGGAGCAAGTCTGATCATGTGCCCCCATAGCAAGAGGATTGCTATTGGGGGCACTCTGCAGGAAGGAGCAAGGACTGCCAGCAGGGGACCAAAAGAGAAGAGGATCAGGGCTACTCTGTGCAAAACCATTACACAGAGCAGGTAAATATAACGTTTTGTTTTTTTTAATTAATACCCTGGACTATGATATGGGACCTTTACTTAGTCCCTTCCTGATGTCATTAATACTATGTATATTTCCCATGCTGGGGTTTAAAGACTGTATATATTATATATTGTTACCTTACTTGTTACTTTTCTTATTTGAAACACAATAAAAACTATTGAAATAGAAAAAAATTAATACCTTTAGAATCACTTTAATAAGAGGTTTGTATTTACATTCAATTAATGTCTGAGTGTATTTCTATATCTACTACCATTTACATTTGTCTGTTTGCGATTTGTTGAATGAAAATGCATGTCAAATAGAAATCCCATTTTGTCCAATGTGGCTGGTTCACATCTACAGCATGTGATGCAGTTTACTATTAACCTTCTGTCTGCCATGCAACACGCATGCAGTGGCAAAGAGGGTGGGCTCTTCCGTATGAGTCTATGGGGGGCATAGGTTTCTGTGCGCTCACTGCATGCTCCCAGCACATAGACCAAGCTGTGAAAGGGAAGTGGGGTCAGCTTCCGATCATGTGACCACTGTGACAGCCATCCACAGTGGTAACATGATTAGGCAGACCTCCCACCCCCCCCGGAATAATAGCGCAGTCAAAGGGATGGCGGGGGGGGGAGGGGCAGGTGGGAAGTTGTTTGCATAGGCAGTTGTTAAAAGCAGATGGTTGAGCTGTGGTTTTACCACCCCCCTACTGCCCACTTAAACTAGGGCATGCAGCCACTTAGGGCTGTACACAGGCCACTGCAAAATTTAACAGCATGATCCTTTTGGCAGGTGGTTTTGGCCATGGAATGCAACGGATTCAAGAGAGTGGGGTCGTGCCAGACACACCCTGCAGCTGAGTGAAATGCGCAAGCTTGTGGTGTGGTGTGTCGATATTTTGAGTGATAAAGGAGGCAGTGAATGGAGTGACATATCAGCTCATTACTGCATGTCAAACACCCTCTGAAAAAGTGATCCACAGCTGATCGCTTTTCAGAAGGGTAGAAGTATAGCCACACATTTAAACGAGCCCTAAAGGTCACCAAACACTATACAATCTGATTGTACAATATTCTTCAGATCTACCATCACATAGGTAATGCAAAGTCCTGTGACCTTACTGAGATTTTGACACTGTCCTCTATTTTGCAGAGCATATTAGAAATGACGGAAAAGCTCTCATTTTAGAAATTACATAAACAACCCCCTTTTTTCTTTTCCTCCAGCTTTTGTAACATAGCAGACCTAATACAGAATCCACAGCTCAGCTTTAGAACTAGGAGAATTTATTATGTGAGCGCCACCTGGTGAGCATATACAGCATTACAAAAGCTGTACTAACCAAGGTCATTACAGGGTCATTGCTGGAATATTAATCATTGCATGTAATCTTTTTTTTCCTCCAGATTCTACCGTCTTCCCAGCATTGATGATTTTTAGGTCTTAAAGGCCAACTAAAGACTTTTTTAAAGTTGTTATTTAATCACTCCTAAAACTATTACTTTTCGAAAATGAGTAGCACAGTGGCTAAACGGTTAGCACTTCTACCTTGCAGTACTCAGGTCGTAGGTTCAAATCCCAACCATGGCACCACCTGCCTGGAGTTTGCATGTTCTCCCTGTGCCTGTGTGGGGTTACTTCGGTTTTCTCCCACACTCCAAAGACATGCTGGTAGGTTCATTGGCTCCTGTCTAAATTGCCTCTAGTATGTGTATATATGAATGTGAGTTAGGGACCTTAGATTGTACACCCCTTGAGGGTTAGGGACTGATGTGAATGTACAATATATATGTAAAGCGCTGTGTAAATTGATGGTGCTATAGAAGTACCTGAAATAAATAAAATAAAGCTGCTAATCCTGGTGTGTTAGCCTTCTCACTGAAACCTTGGATAGAGCAATATGGAAGGAGAGGGGGGCTGTCACTAATCTGACTGATGCAACTGAGCACTGTAAACAACAGGGGGTAGGGAGAAACTGAAAAAGTTCACTTCTGTCCAGATTATAGACATTTAGAGATTCTTAAACAGTTGAGTGAAAACAAGCCACCCCGACCTCTCTAGCTACTTGTTATGTAAATTAATTAATATCTTAGGATCCTTAAAGTGTTACTAAACCCAGGACCCTGCATTCACTATATCTTGTATCCCACAGTACACACAACATGGAAATGCAATTACTTTAGTAAATATAAATTTCTAAATACCTTTTCCCATCAGCAGTTAGAGCAGTCTCATGACTTCTATCAGTGTCCATCAGAGCACTAGTTATAGTTTGTAGGAGGAGTTTTAATTCTCCGGTAGGAGGATGCAGGACCCCTGACCTCTGTCTGGACTGCGCTGATTGGCCCTGTGCTGATCATGTGCACTCTCCCAAGAAAAAAAACCTCTAGCCATACACACCAAACTGAGCATGTGCAGCTTGCCCCAAAGCCTCTGTTCTATCAGGAGATAAGAGGGGGGCACTGGAAGAAGGGGAGGATCAGAGAAGACAGGATCAAACATCCATTTTACACAATGCAGCGGATTAACCCTTAGGTTCCACAGTGAGCATAACAAGCATGCTTTACTGCTAATACAGACTGATTTTGTGGGTTTAGTAACACTTTAAAGAATAACTAAATGCAGTTTTTTAAAATCTTGGATAAAGTGCAGAGGGTTTAGAACACCTATCATGTTTTTCTTGCTGTCTTTACACCGTAAGGGAGACTCACCCTCTCTATTTGTCCTGTTTATCAATTTCACAGAAAGTGAAAGAAAATCTTAAATTTTGGGTTATCCCCAGAACAGTTATAGAGGGGAAATCTTCCAATGGGAACACTAGTTCTGGTGGCCCTGGTGACAACCAGGGATTCCCTCACATTGGATGGATTTCCTCCTACTTCCTGTTTTGGCTATGGGACAGGAAGTAAAGGGAAATCTCTGCAGTGAAACAAAGATGGCGAAAAACCTGGCAGGGGTAATAATCGCCCCTTGCTCTAGGCAAAATGAATAAAAACAAAGTTTTTTCTTTAGTTTAGGGACTCTTTCGCACTAGCTCTGGAGTGCAGTGCCCTCTGAAGTGTGATCTGCATTCAGATCATTTTTCAGAGGAGATTTGACAGGTGGTGAGGAGGCATTATAATGCCTCTTTACCAACTGATTTAACCCTATAATGCTGCTCTACTGTGCCCAATTGTGTGCATTGCACACGGTTGCAGTGTGACCTTATTAAACTCAATGGTCGTGTTTGACAGTAATGCCTGTCAAACTAGGTACCGTGAATTAAAAATGTCCCGGCTGCAGAGCAAAGTATCGCAGCAGCGGCATGTGTACAGCCCAGTCTGGCTGTATTAGAACAGTATGGGTGGGCAGCTCAGCCACCCGCTTTTACTGCCCCTGAAAGTCAGGTTTCAGTCAGTTTCTAATAGCTTAGAAGAACCTAGAAATACCTGTGATGTGTTTACAATAGAGGGTTAGCAGGCTGTCAAGGTGCAATAGAAAATAAATGGGATTTCCGTGCCTCTGTTATGGTTTTTGAAGATACATTTTTCCATACCTTTACTGTTTGTTCAGAATATCTGAATACTTTAGTGTGCATATTCTGAGCACAAGTTCACTGTAAGCGGCACTTTCTGGCTGGATAGTTACGTATACAGTGGGGAAAATAATTATTTGATCCCCTGCAGATTTTGTAAGTTTTCCCATTACAAAGAAATGAAGGGTCTATAGTTTTTATCATAGGTGTATTTTAAACGATAGAGACAGAATATCAACTAAAAATTCAGAGAAAACATGATACAAATGTTATAAATTGAGTTGCAATTTAGTGAGTAAAAAAAGTATTTGATCCCCAAACAAAACATGAACTTGGTGGAGAAACCCTTGTTGGCAAGCACAGAGGTAAGACGTTTCTTGTAGTTGGTTACCAGGTTTGCACACATCTCAGGAGGGATTTTGGTCCACTC
Source organism: Staurois parvus (assembly GCF_062004578.1). Lineage (NCBI taxonomy): Eukaryota > Metazoa > Chordata > Amphibia > Anura > Ranidae > Staurois > Staurois parvus. The sequence goes on along the minus strand of NW_028318326.1, from coordinate 7,146,102 downwards.
TGCTTTACATATCTTCTCTAAATCCTTAAGATTTCTTAGTAACTCGAAGTTTCAGCTATCTCCATAAATTTTCTATAGAATTAAGAACTGGAGACTGGCTAGGCCACTGCATGACCTTAATGTGCTTCTTGAGCCACTCCTTTGTTGCCTTGTTTTGGGTCATTGTTATGCTGGAAGGCCCATCCATGACCCATCTTCTGTGTTCTGGCTGAGGGAAGAAGGTTCTCATCCAAGATTTTACAATGCATGACCCCGTCCATTGACCCCCGCAATACGGCAAAGTCGGCCTGTACCTTTAGCAGAGAAATAGCCCAAAAGCATAATGCTTCCACCTCCATGCTTGACTGTAGGGATGGTGTTCTTAGGGTCATAGTCAGCATTTTTCTTCCTAAAAACATGGCAACTTGAGTTAATGGCAATGAGCTCAATTTTGGTCCCATCTGACCACAGCACTTTCTCCCAATCCTTCTATGAATTATTTAGGTGTTCATTGGCAAATTTCAGACAGGCCTGTCCATCGTGAGGAGGAGGACCTTGCGGGCGCTGCAGGATTTCAATTCATGGCGTCTTATTGTGTTACCAATGATCGTTTTAGTGACTGCAGTCCCAACTGCCTTGAGACCATTCACAAGCTCTTCCTATGTAGTTTTGGGCTGATCCCTCACTTTTCTCATGATCATCCTTACCATATGAGGCAAAATCTTGCATGGACTCCAGACTGAGGGCAATTGATGGTTACTTGTATTTTATCCATTTGCGAATAATCGTTTCAACAGTTGTCTCCTTCTTGCTGATGATCATGTAGCCCATTCCAGCCTTGTGCAGGTTTACAATCTTGTCCCTGATGTGCTTTTATAGGCCTTTGGTCTTGCTCATGGTGGTGAGGTTTGAATGGAAGAAAGATTCTGTGGAAATTCTTTTATACATATGCTGAGTTGTCATTAGGAGCACCTTCTTAAATTGACATGACTAATCTGTGTACCACATCAGCACACAGCCAGTCTGTGGGAGTCAGAATTATTGTTGAGTGGTAGGGGATCAAATACTTATTTTACTCACTGTATATCATAGTCATATGAAATATTTCAGATTCACCTGACTAAAAAATATGTTTTTAAAAATTTAATTCCTGGCTGTAGTTAAAGTGGAACTATACTGCCAGACCAAATGCAAAACTTTTGGCCCCCTGAAGTTTTTTTGCCATAATGTGCATGTGTGCGCAGCATACATGCACATTATTGCAGACTTACCCAGTAAAGCGATCCCCTCCAGCGCTGCAATGTCAGTACTCCCCTCCATCAATAACACTTCTATCTTCTCCTGGCCTGCTTTTGGGTTCGCAGTCTTCAGCCTCTTGATTGGTTGTGCCCGGTTAGAGTTACTCTTGCGCATGCATGCCGCCATTACTTTGTCCCTGCACAGTATGGTGTACACTGAACTGCTCATGCAAGACTCATTGCACACTCACACTTCACCCACATTTCATTCAAGATACTATTGTATGAATCTTGGGTAAAAACATAAGAAATAAACCCCAATATATAAACATTTTTTTATAGATTGCAGTTTTGTCACATTCATATTCATTCACTTTTTACACCTCAATTTATTATTCTTGTTAGGTTATACTGCAGGGGTGTGGAAAATGTTTTAAAAAAACTACTTGTCCAAGGAACTTAATTGGGACTCCAATCTACTTGTCCCTCCTGACAATATACTTGTCCTGATAAAAAAAAAATATATATAGATTTTAATCAAAATTGTATTTAAATAAGATTTTAACATTGCTCTGTTTATCTTCTACTCACCTACCTGTGTCCAGCACCACACCCAGGGACTAGCAGGGAGGGGATAGACCTTGCAGTGTGATGAGCACCGATTGGGTACTCACCAGGAAAGGGGAGTGTCAAGCTCTCTTAACCTCCTTGGCGGTATGATTCTTTCCGATTTTTTGTGCTGAAAGCGGTACCATTTTTTTGCATGGAAATATGTAGTTTTTTATTGTAGGCTGTAATTTTTAGGAATAACTCACTGAAATCTGTCCGAACAAGAGTCTATTAAACATTCCGGATATGATAAAATTTGAAACACGAAATCAGAAATTATAATTTAATAAATAATCATAAAAAATAATAATATAATAATAATAAATTTAATTCAATAATACAATCAAACCAAAAACACTGAAATTTGAAATACAGAGGCAAATTCGCACATCGCTGAGCAAAGTCGCAAAATCGTTTTCAGTGTCTGATGACGAATTTCCCCACGAATCATTATCACTCAATTCTGCAAGTGGTTCTGATTTACTATTGCTGTTCTAAAACCGCTTTTGACGTAAAGGGATGCTTTTTGGACGCCATGGACGTTTCTAAGTTTCCAGGCAGAAAGAACAGTCAAAATGCAGGCAGGGTACAGGACAAAGCAGTAGGGACAAAATGTATGTGAAATGCATTGAAATAGCAATGACAGCAAAAATGACATTTTTAAAAAAATTCTAATTTCCCGCCGGTTCCGGCATCCGTACGTCCCGACGTCACAGGGACCGGAACACAGAAGCCGAATGCCGGCATTGGCCGGAGGAGATGGCCGGGGACGCTGGAGGGGACACATCGCGGGAGCGAAGGACAAGGTAAGTGCTGCAGGGACCCCCAGAGCAGCGCCGCATGGTAAGCCCGAGTGTAGCTCGGGGTTACCGCTTTTGGTATAGAAATTTTACCTGGAGCTACACTCGGGAATACCGCTAAGGAGGTAAAAGTGGTAGTAAAGTAATTTTTTTCTCTTGTACCTACAGGTAAGGCTATAATAAGGCTTACTTGTAGGTACCATAAATATCTCCAAAACGTGCACCGTTTAGGAGATATTTACTTTAGCAGCACTGGTGATGTCACCGACACATGCACACTGCACTTTCAATGGACAGCATGCCATCCATTGAGAGAGTCATGCCACGGTTGAGGCTCCTGTGCGCATGCGCAGGAGTGATGTCATCACGGCTCGGCCAATCAAACGGAAGACCGGGTGAAGATGGAAGCTCCAGGGAGCCGAGACAGAGCTCTGGTGTAGGGCTTAGTTTTCAGGTAAGTCTTTCATAACATGCTAGTATGTGATACATATTAGCACATTATGCTCCTATCTGGCAGGAAGAAGTTTTTTTGTTGTATTTTTTGTGATTTACTACCGCTGTAATGCTCAGCAGAAGCACATCTGCTGAGCGGGTAAATTATGCGGCTTCTTCAATTTCTTTGTTACCCTCACACATGGAAGCACTTGGGTGAGCTCAGGTGTCCGCTCTGTGAGGCTCTATTCTCACCTAGGTGTTTTGGGATTGCAGCAGAAATGCTGTAATCCTGCCGTGATCTCAAAATGCACAATTGCAAAACGCAAGTTCAGATGCCATTATTTTCAATGGCACCTAGAACGCGGCGCATTTTTGCCACGATTGTCGTTCGATTTATTGCATGCAATCGCACAAATCACATCTCATGAAGTTTGTCACCCAAAAGAAACCCCTGCTCCTTTTTGGGTGCTAAGCTTCACATGATGTGATTTGCCATGCAACAATCGCTGCAAAACTGCACCGTGTTTTAGGTGCCATTGAAAATAATGGCACTTGAACCTGCGTTTTTCGATGGTAGTGCGTTTTGAGATCGCTGGCAGAATCACAGCGATTCTACCGTGATCACAAAATGCCCAGGTGTGAATGGAACCCTAGTCCTGATTCACACTGATGCATGTTTTATGCGATCCAAAAGGCATAGATTGCTGAAAATACATTGCTTTGTATGAAGGGCATTCATATCTATGCAGTGCAATTTTGATCCGGTTGAAAAAAAGGGTCCTGTGTGAGTCTGGAGCGATGCGCTTGAAACTCGCACAGCATAGAATATAGTGGCATTCTGAGATAACTGCTCACATAGGATGCGATTCATAGCCGGTTTTGCATAGAAGTGGCTAGAAAACAGATATGCATAGAAGTGGTTATAAGACAGATTTTTCATCTGAATTACACTTGAATCACCTTTGACAATCGCAATGAAAACTGACATGAAAATCGCACCGCATAAAGTGAACCCTGCTGCTTGCCCGCAACAGGGCTAAACGTAAAAAAAAAAACACCTGGCCGGCGCCTGGAACTGCATTTCCTGGGCATCGGGTGATTTGATTTGCGCATCCCTGTATACTATAGAGATGTAGGAATAATGTATTCATATTAAAATCTGATCCGTAATTGTTCAGGGTGGCTCAATTTTGAGATTGATCAGCATAAAAAGGACCCTTTTGCAAAGTAGACTTCATATGTATATCTGGAAAGGAGGAAAGGGAAGTGTAGCTGTAGGATGAAAACAGCTAAAGGGAAATTGATGGACACACTAAATTTAGCATTACATCTAAAAATATATAAGGACACCATCTGACTTTGTAATGATTTAGCTTAGAGGAGGAAATATAAAGAAGAGGATTAGTTATTTTGCACAGGGACGTAATATTTTATTGATGTTTATATGCAGGATCTCGTTGGCTGCAAGATCCTGAATAAAAAACACAAGTTATGTTCCAGAAAGACGTCAAGTATACATGTGGAAAATTCTTCTCCATTCTCTTCTAGCTGCAGGTGTTGCAATTTATATTCATAAGCATGTATAAACTTGTGCATAAGCGTGTAAAAATATCTGCACTCAAATATACATTTTTTCCAGCTTTAAACTCATTACTGTATTAAGGATCTTCATGGCTACAAACATGGTGTTTTGGGTTTTTTTACCTGTGTGCAAGAGGCTTAAAAGTAGTATCAAACCCAAAAGCAAACATTTATTATACTGCAGCTTACATTTTTTAGATGCGATGGCTGCATTCGTTTTTTTAGGCTTTTTTTCTTTCTATTTTCACCTGGTGATCCAGCCAGTAAGTCTGTTGTTTACAGGTCTGAGACAGACCATTTACCACTGACAAGGGTGCTTACAATGATCAGTTTGATTTATTTATGTAAAAACCTTAACTGCTCAGTTTGATTTATTTATGTAAAAACCTTAACTGCTGTAGCTGCTTATAAAGTGTTAGCTGGAATTTGATTTCAGTTTTTTAATGTATCTAAATGTACTAGTATAGTATATCAAACACTCCCCTCCCCCTGGATTGACAATACTGCTGTCCAAAGGTGCTCCTGTGCTCCTTTATCTAGAGTGGGGACACTCTAATACAGGAGGTGTGTTGCTGGTTGGATCACCATGTGAACACAGAGGAGAAAAGGCCTTAAAAAAGGAAACAAATGTAGCCTCCACATCTAATGATTGGTAAGCTGCAGTGTATTATATTTTTGGTTTTGGGTTTAAAGTGGTTCTAAAGACTCCAGGTGTTTTGCCCACATGTATTCTATGCATGAAGGTAAAAAATCTCTTGTGTGTAGTAGCCCCCCACCCCACTGAATACTTACCTGAACCCCACCTAATCCAGCGATGTCCACAAGAGCCTTGGTTCTCTAAGGACTCCCACTCCTGATTGGCTGAGGCAGCAGTGGGAGCCATTGGCTCCCCCTGCTGTCAATCACAGCCAGTGAGCCAATCAGGAGAGGGAGGGGGCAGGGCAGAGCCGCAGCGCTGTGTGTAATGGGGCACACACAGCTGTGGCTTGGGAGTGCACCTACTCAAGTGCCCCCATAGCAAGCTGCTTGCCATGGGGGCACCCAACAGGAAGGAGGGGCCTGGAGTGTCGGTGGGTTACCTGAGAAGAGGAGGATCTGGGCTGCTTTGTGCACAGAGCAGGTAAGTATGACATGTTTGTAATTTAAAAAAAGAACAAGACTTTAGTATCACTTTATTACTGCTTTAAGCATTTTACCTTTATATATTACAAGGACATATTTGGAGTTTACATATGGTAATTGTTTGGGCTTAGATTCACTTTAAGTCTAAAATCCTTACTTGCTGACTCTTGCATGTGAACTTTTAAATATAAAGGGGTAGATTAACTAAAACTGGAGCACTCAGAATCTGCTGCAGCTGTGCATGGTAGCCAATCAGCTTCTAACTTCAGCTCATTCAATTAAGCATTGGCAATAAAACCTGGAAGCTGATTGATTTCTCTGCAAAGTTGCACCAGATTTTGCACTCTCCGACTTTAGTAAATAACCCTCAATGTGTAACTGAATTCTAAATTAACAATGAAGTTTAAAGAGGAATTTAAATTATAGACTGCATGTTTCCCATTCCACCTCCTCCCCACTATACATCATCTAATGGACAGATTGATGGCCAACCCACCGCAGCCAATGGAGCTGTCTAGTGAATGCGTAGTTTTGCACCCCCCACCTCCCAGTCTAGTATTTAGCAAGTGTTGGGGAGGAAATGGGGGACCTTTGCAAGAATGTTTATATTTTCAGTTCCACATTTTGCTTTTCTATAATATCAGCAGGAAAATTCATATGTGATAATGTCCAAGTGACAAAAAGCACATTACAATGTGTACAGTGAGTATAGTTATCACAGGACAATTTTCTCCTGTAAACACATGCATAGCTTAACTACCTGGTAAATATAGGCTACATTTGTACGTGAAAATAATGTAAGGAAGAAGATATACATATATACATATCCATTAAAAAAAACATATTTTCATTCTAGAAAAGGTACTTTAAAGACCTGCAGTCAAATAATTAGGATATTTTGGCCAGTTGCTACAGATGATGCGATTGTTATATCTGGATATCAAATATAAAACAAGCTAGGTATAAGTAATAGTAACACAATCAACATATAAAACACATAAACTGCCTTTAGAATTACAAAAGAGAATTAAAATAGAGTTTTAGGAGTAGATGTACCTGATATGGAGAGAACAATAAGGCACGTTGTAGTCAAATCCATTTCCTTCCTTCTGTACCTACTTTCTTACTGTTTGGATTGCTGGTGGAATGATGAAATTTCACACTGTTGAACCTTGTCTGCTGTGAGGCTCTGTTCAGCTTCCGGTTGCAGGGATTGGAATGGAACCACTGGGCTATTATTGCTCTCCACCTGTTCATGGGACAGCTGAGCCTCTGGCAACTTTAGAAAAGATCCAGCAGACAGTTCTCTGACAGCTTGTTTGTGCCTAACGTTTTGGCCTCTCTGTCTGTTATAGAATGGCATTAACAAAATACACCTTAAAGCTGAACTCCGGTAAATAAAAAAAAAATGACCCTTGCAGTGGGCACCTCCACTCTCCAAGGGTTAAATACTCGTTAGGTAAAGAGGTAGAAAAATAAGGTGAATGTGATACTCTCTCTTTAGTCTGACACTCCGGGTTGTGGGCTGACCCTTGACATCCCCACATACAATGCAGGACTATTGGTTCTGCATTTTACTTGATGGTGTAAGCATGACTGCTGGCCAGCTGGAGCAAGGAATAAGGTAAGTACAGCTTATGTCACTACCCATAGACTTAACAAACCTTTAACCCTTGCAGTGGTGGTGGTGGTGATGTGTGTATATGTGTGTAGGGGGGGCAAGGGTAATTTTTTTGTAATTCTCATAGACCAGCTTTAAAGTATATGTAAACCCCAACAATGAACTTCAACCTCTTGCTCTATTTTGGTTTCTTAACCTCCCTGGCGGTATGATTATTTCAGATTTTTGGTGCTGAAAGCGGTACCATTTTTTTGCATGGAAATATGTATTTTTTTTATTGTAGGCTGTAATTTTTAGAAAAAACTCACTGAAATCTGTCCGAACAAGAGTCTAGTAAACATCCCGGGTATGATAAAATTTGAAACACAAAATCATAAATTATAATTTAATAAATAATCATAAAAATAATATAAAAATAATAAAAAATTTAATTCAATAATATAATCAAACCAAAAACACTGAAATGTGAAATAGAGCGCCAAGTTCGCACATTGCTGAGCTCAGTCGCAAAATCGTTTTCAGTTTCTGATGACGAATTTCCCCACGAATCATTATCACTCAATTCTGTAAGTGGTTCTGATTTACTATCGCTGTTCTCTAGCTGATCTAAACCGCTTTTGACCTAAAGGGACACTTTTTGGACGCCATGGACATTTCTCAGTTTCCAGGCAGAAAGAACAGACAAAATGCAGGCAGGGCGCAGGACAAAGCACTAGGGACAATATGTATGTGAAATAGGTTGAAACAGCAATGTTTTACTGTGTAAAATGAAAAAAAAAAAAATGAAATTTTTTTAAATTTTTAAATTTCTCGCCGCCGCCGGCGGCGGCGCCCGTACGTCCCGATGTCACAGGGACAGGACACAGAAGCCGGATGCCGGCATCAGCCGGAGGAGATGGCCGGGGACGCTGCAGGGGACACATCGCGGGAGCGCAGGGTAAGGTAAGTGAAGAACACATGCCGGAGCAGCGCCGCATGGTATTCCCGAGTGTAGCTCGGGGTTACCACTTTTGGTACTGAAATGTTACCCCGAGCTACACTCGGGAATACCGCCAAGGAGGTTAACCACTTGCCTACCAGGCACTTATACCCCCTTATTTACCAGGCCAATTTTCAGCTTTCAGCGCTGCCGCACTTTGATTGACAATTGCGCGGTCATGCAACATTGTACCCATATGAAATTTTGATCATTTTTTTCTCACAAATAGAGCTTTCTTTTGGTGGTATTTAATCGCCACTGGGCACTTTACTTTTTGCGCTATAAAAAAAAAATGCAAAAAATTTGAAAAAAAAAAAAAAAGTTTCTTTGTTTCTATTATAAAATTTTTCAAACAGGTATTTTTTCTCCTTCACTGATGTGCGTTGATGAGGCAGCACTGATGGGCACTGATAGGCGGCACTGATGGGCACTGATAGGCAGCACTGAAGGGCACTGATAGACAGCACTAATGAGGTGTCACGGATAGGCGGCACTAATATGCAGCACTGATAGGCGGCACTGATAGGTGACACTGATGATGGGTACTGATAGACGGCACTGACTGGCATCACTGCTGGGCACTGACTGGCGGCACTGACTGGCACAACCGCTGGGCACTGACTGGTGGCACTGACTGGCAGCACTGCTGGGCTGCACTGGTGGGTGGCACTGGTGGGCAGCACTGGTGGGTGGGCACAGGTGGGTGGCACTGGTGGGCACAGGTGGGTGGCACTTCTGGGCACAGGTGTGTGACACTGCAGAGTGGCACAGGTGGGTGCACTGCTGGGCACAGGTGGGTGATCTGCTGGGCACAGGTGGGTGGAGCTAGTGGGCGCACTGCTGGGCACAGGTGGGCAGAACTTGCGGGTGGCACTGCTGGGCACCGATCATCAGGGCACTGATCATCAGTGCCCTGATGATCAGTGCCGATCCCCGCTCTGACAACTGCCGGTTCTCGGCAGTACTTTCCTCACGATCTGACAGCGTGAGGAAAGTGCAGCCGAGAACCGGCACTTGCATTTCCCTCTGATCAGCGTGTCATTGGACACCGCTGATCACGTGGTAAAAGGCCGCTGTGATTGGCCTTTTACCACATCACGTAATCAGCTGTGTCCGTAGGACACAGCGATCACGGAGATCGCTGGGTGCGCGCCCCCTGGGGCGCGCAGGAGAGCGCGTTCTGGGGGGACGTCATATGACGTCCACTCAGAACTGGCCGGCCGCAGTGCAGCCGTCATTCGGCTATCTGCGGTCGGCAGGTAGTTAATTATGTAATAGAAAGCATTTTATTATATACAGAAGGTAAAAAAGGTATTGAACACGTCACCATTTCTCTCAGTAAACATATTTCTAAAGGTGCTATTGACATTTTTCCCAATTTTCACCACATCGGTAACAACCCATGCAATCCATACATACAAAGAAACCAAAACAAATAAGCTCATAAATTAACCCCTTTGCGCCAGCGTCTCCCGGCCCTTTAAGAGTTTCAGAAGCCAAGAAGCGGGCAGGGTTTTAGGGTCATGTGACCGCCGTGATGCGCCATCACGACGATCACATGATCGGAAAAGGTCCTGATCGCAAGGGGTGATCAGGACCTTTCTGTGAGTCACGAACATATGTGCAGGGTGCGCGCTCTCAGCACATATGTATTTTTTAATGGCACGCAAATTTGCGGCTGCTCGGTGTCAAGGCCCAGATTTTTTTCCTGCTTTATTCTATTATTACAATTTTTTTTAAATTTATTTTTCCTTCTCAAACTTCCCTCCCCTCTTCTTTCTTTCCTGACCACCCTCCCTCCCCCATACTTTTTTTTTTGGACCCTGATGGGGCTCAGAGCGGCCTGTTATTACCAACTGTGCACTTTGCTGGTAACATGGTAACATTACAGGGGCACCTTTTCCACTCACTGTATACCTCTTTTGGTGCCTAGTTATTATTACTACTATTGTTATTATCCTTTGAGATGTACCAATGTTGCTGCCATTGCATTATATGTTCTTGCCTTTATTCAAGGGCTTTTGCTTTATCCCCACTTTGTTCTCTGTATGTCCTATCTCTGTAAGTCCTATTTTATAAGGACATGTTTTCTGTTTTTGTATTTGTAATTTGTTTGTTTAAAAACTTCAATAAATTTACACTGAACACATAGACCAGAGATGGGTCGTGCAGCAGGGTGCTGTGGCTAAAGGCTAGAGCAGGGTTTCTCAACTAGAGTTCCTCCAGAGGTTGCTAGGGGTTCCTTGAGCAATGAGCAATTTCTGCCTCACAGATAAGTTCCCACTGACACCATTGATCTTTTTAGCTATCATTACGGGGGTAATTCTATCCAGTAATCACAAATATAAGGTGCATTCATCCCACTGATCATCACTCTAATGTATTATGAGTTGTAGATATAGTCATTTTTAACAGAGGTTCCCTGAGACTGGAAAGTTATCTTAGGGGTTCCTCTGTCTCGAAAAGCTTGAGAAAGGCTGGGCTAGAGAGTCAAGTATTCTGGAGAGCTGGACAACACAGTCTGAGAGATTGGTAAGAGGTGAGCATAGTACTGCCATTGGAGCTGAGTGAGCTTAAGAGCCAGGTGGCTCTGCATTTTCTAGTGGGTGTATTTTTGCTGAAGGTGGAGAAAATCCCCTGCACGAGAAGTCATTTGTTTGTGAATGTTTGCCTTCTTTTAAATAAAAGTGCGCTACCAAGCCCTTAAAAATAGTTCCTGTCTGCTGTGGGCTCACTATATAAACACATCTACCACGAGAGCTAACTACCCCATGTCAGAATATATTATATAATTGCAAACAAATAACTGTTGATCCTGCCAGAAATGCAGTACTGTCAGTACAGTCAAAAGGAAAAGAGGCTAAAACCCTGCATGAGGAAAAGCTTCTTTAAAGTAAGAGCTGTGATAATGTGCAATAGTTTTCAATAGGAGTTAGTTCTAACCAGCTAAATAGAATGCTTCAAATAGGCTGAAAGTATTTCTAACTCTAAGAAATAAAACAGGCTAGTAATATCTGTAAAACAGGGTAAATATGACATTTTTGATTGGTGATCTAGGAAGTACCTGATAATAAATTTCTTTGCTTCATATGAATCAATTACATGTTTAGATTTCAAGGTATTTTTAAGTGTTAGTACCCCCCCCCAAAAAAAAAAAATAATGTAAAGAACAAAATGTAAAAAGAAATAAAAAATTTAAAACAAAGTGTTTTTTTTTGTTTACATATTGTCACCAGTTACTGTCCCTGATCACTGCCACCATTATATGATGAAACTGTAATGCTCTGGTGACAGTATGTAAAGAGAAAATTGAAAACATAAAACATAAAAGAGCAAATTTTATTTATTTCTTAACTTGCCACAAAAAAATTACAACTTCAAAAAACTCACTCTGCTTCTTACTAAACACATTAGACTGTGTACTTTCCAAAAAGGGGTATTTTGTAGTGTATTTGTACTGTCTTAACATTTTAGGGACTCACAAACTGAGACAGGCCGTCAGTACATCAGGACTGATAAATTTTCAGATATGTATCTCATAGTTTGTAGACTCTATAACTCTCACTTAGAATAAATAATGTACACTAATTTGTGATATTTTCATCTAAGAAATTCAGCAGAATACATTTTGGCCTAGAAACTGAAATAGAGATTTTCAAAATTTTCAGTATGTTTATATAGCAATAAAAGAAAAAAAGTGTTCTAGAACAATTCAAAAATTTTCATTAGCAATCAAAATGGCAGTGGACCTAAAAATCTTACTGGACACCCTTAACTCTGTTCTACTCACAAAGGCAAACACAAAACTTATGTACTCCCAGAGGTGCTACCATGAATTTGGAGGTAAGCCAGAGAGATTAGAGCCCAGGCTCTACGGGACACCAAACATAAGAACTACATACCTACGGTAATATCCCCAGAGGCCTCAAACTTTATAAATCTCAAGACATTGCAAACTGCTTTTGTAACTATTAGGAGAAACTTTACAATTTACCTAACAATGACACCCCAATAGATCCCTGGGCCCAATCATCAGTAATAGATGACTATCTTCAAAGTTCGGGTCTCCCTCAATGGACCGGCGCAGATAGAGAGGAAATGGAGGGTCCCATAACCGGAAGTCCTAAAGGTGATGCAGAGGATGGAGATGAACCGTGCTCCTGGCCCGGATGGCCTCCCCTTTTTCTGACCATCTAGTGCCCAGACTGCCCAGATTGGTGAATTTTTGCAACTCCCTGTTGAATGGAGAGGCCTTACCCGCAGCTACCCTTACTGCTCACATTACCTTAATTCCCAAGGAGGGTAAAGATGGTTCACACTGTGCAAATTATTTTCCAATCTCTCTGCTAAATGTAGACCTTAAGATCTTCACAAAGGTTTTAGCCTCTTTTTTAATTTCTGCCTTCCTTGGTCCATAATGAACAAGTGGGTTTCATTTCAAACAGGGGCTAGAGACAATACTTGCAGGACCCTCAACCTAATTCACTTGGCCCGTTACAGCGATATGCCTACTCTGCTGATATTAGCAGATGCAGAGAAGGCCTTTGTCAGGGTCAACTGACTCTTTCTGATATGAATCTTGAGACACATTGGTTTGGGAGCCAATATGTGCACCTGGGTGGATGCAATTTATTCTCACCCAATAGTGGCAGTAAGAGCTAATGAAGTTTTGTCATCTACATTTTCACTAAGCAACAATACTAGACAGGGGTGCCCTTTGTCACCCCTGATTTTTGTATTGGTCCTGGCCTATCTGGACATCAGCGGTCTACAGGGCAGGGACATGCAGGATAACATAGTGGCTTACGCCGACAACCTTCTCTTCTATATTACATGTCCAGACATAACTATCCTCAACCTCCTTTGGGAGTTGCAAAACTATGCAACATTATCAAACTACAAAATAAATGTTCACAAATCAGAGGTCCTAAATATTAATTTGACGCCTGAAGCTCTTTGTTGACTTTGAACTAACTTTCCTTTTACCTGGTTTGGTCATAACAGCATATTGAAAATGACAGTCCTACCAAGAGTTTTTTATTTTTTTAAAAGCCCTCCTGCTAGCTATTCCCCTCTCTTTTCTCCGAGCGACCAAAACGGAATTTCTGAACTTCTTATGGAGTTATAAAACGAAAAGCATTTCCTACCGGTTTCTTGCCCTACCCTAAATATTACTATGTATTTCATATGTGCTGTACTTTAGACTGGATTAAACATAGGTTGGGAAAGGGCTGGGTAGGCCTGGAGCACTATACATTATGTCACTGTTCCCCTTACAGACATTTCCATGGCAAACCACGCCTGTCCCGTTAGCGGTGGTGAAAAAGCACCCTACCATAGGGACCACAGTGGCAGTACCGACCAAAGTTGGCTGCCTGGGATCTACTCTGCGGAAATTTACTTTAATAATTTACTTTAATATCCCCGATAATAGGTGCTCAGGAATTCATTACGGGATTTGAGGACACAAGATTCCAAGACTTTCTTTTAACCAACCAATTCCATGTTCAGCATTTCCTGACGGACTCATGGAGGGCCATGCAGATACGCTATTTCTTATCCACTATCAGACTGAATAGGGTAAACCTCAGTAGGATTTCCCCATTCAAGCAACTTTGTTTACAGACTTCCCCTTTGCATCACATGCTGTAGTTGACCTACAGTTGTGTCCAAAATTATTCAACCCCCACTGAAATTGAGTGTTTTGGCCAGTTTGACATTGCTTTTGATCATTCAGTCATCTTGCTTACATTTACATTAAAGAGGCACTTGTAGGTCAGACAAATATAACATAACAGTTATAATGAAATAACCACAAATGTCTTTTCTGTGCTCACAGCATTATCAGTTTTATTCAACCCCCAAGTGACATTCAATCTTAGTACTTAGTACAGCATCCTTTTACAGTTATAACAGCTTTTAAACGTGAAGCATAGCTTGACACAAGTGTCTTGCAGCGATCTACGGGTATCTTCGCCCATTCTTCATGGGCAAAGGCCTCCAGTTCAGTCACATTCTTAGGCTTGCGCACTGCAACTGCTTTCTTTAAGTCCCACCAGAGGTTCTCAATCGGATTTAAGTCTGGTGACTGCGATGGCCACTCCAAAATGTTCCAGCCTTTCCTCTGCAACCATGCTCTAGTGGACTTGGAGGTATGCTTGGGATCATTGTCCTGTTGAAAGGTCCAACGTCTCCCAAGCCTCAGGTGTGTGACGGACTGCATCACGTTTCCATCCAATATCTCCTGGTACTGAAGAGAATTCATGGTACCTTGCACACGCTGAAGCTTCCCTGTACCTGCAGAAGCAAAACAGCCCCAAAGCATGATTGACCCTCCACCATGCTTCACAGTAGGCAAGGTGTTCTTTTCATCATAGGCCTTGTTCTTCCTCCTCCAAACATAGCGTTGATCCATGGGCCCAAACAGTTCTAATTTTGTTTCATCAGTCCACAGAACACTATCCCACAACTTTTGTGGTTTGTCCACATGGCTTTTGGCATACTGCAGTCGACTCTTCTTATTCTTTGGAGACAGCAAGGGGGTACGCCTGGGAGTTCTGGCACGGAGGCCTTCATTACGCAGTGTGCGTCTTATTGTCTGGGCTGAAACTTCTGTACCCACATCTGACAAATCTTTTCTCAGTTCCTCAGCAGTCACACGGGGACTTCTCTCCACTCTACGCTTCAGGTAGCGCACAGCAGTCGAAGTCAGCATCTTCTTTCTGCCACGACCAGGTAGCGTTTCAACAGTGCCCTTTGCCTTGAATTTGCGAATGATGCTTCCTAAGGTGTCTCTTGGTATGTTTAACATCTTTGCAATCTTCTTATAGCCATTGCCCTTCCTGTGAAGAGAAATCACCTCTTCTCTTGTCTTCCTGGACCATTCTCTTGCCTTCACCATGTTTGTAACCACACCAGTAAATGTCTAGAAGGAGCTGAGTATCACAGTCATTTTAAAGCTGCCTAATTGGTGCTTATTATGCTTGATTGCTGCTCGGTGACATCCACAGGTGTTTTCAATACCTGATGGAAAGCACCTGTATGAACCTCTGTTCTTCAGAGTGGTAGTCTTTAAGGGGTTGAATAATTGTGGCAATGAAGAAACCACATAAGAACCATTTACTACTGTATTACATAAACAATTGATGTCATTTTAGTTGCATTTGGGTAGTTACAACGTCCTTGTAGGATTTGATTCTGAATACAATTCCAAATGTACACTATAGTCCCTAAACCCCTTTACAGCATTGGGGGTTGAATAATTTTGGACACAACTGTATACTCTGATTTCCAAACCTCCGAAAGACTATGTTCCCCCTAATCCAGAAATGTGAAAGGGACTTAGACCCAGTAAGGACTAGATAATCTGTCCCTTGCATTCCTCTGGATGGGCACCAGTACCTTTACCCCCTATCCCCATCCTTTCCCCCCTTTTTGTGTTAATTCTTCAGGCTGGCAGGAAACCATTGGGAACTAATTGGTCCCATTATGGGCTTCAGGTGGCCATCTTGGGGAGGACAGCATTTCTTGCTGGATGCAGAAATCCCCTGAGAATGCGTAGAGGAGTAACAGCGGTACCTATCAAGGTGTCAGGGCTCCCGGGTATGACCAGAGGTATGTGACTGACGCAGGGAAACGCAGACTTCAGATATGTTATAAACAATATCATTTATTAAAGACTAACAATACAAACATAAACGCAGTGCAATACTAAAACATAACACAGTGCAAACAAACCAAACCAACCACCCACAGATAACAGTACATACAATGCAAGCGTCGTCAGGCAGGCCGGGTCAATAACAATCGGGCAGGTAGGTACCGGGGGAGCAAGCGGAGAATGGTCGGGGTCACAAGCCAGGTTCAGCAGGTAGCGGGCAGCGTGGTACAGAGGGTCAGGCAGAGGGATGGTCAGGAACGAGCCGGGGTCAGAGCAGGAGAGGGTCAGCGTAATCAGAACAGGCAGAGTTTGGCAACAAGGAAACGTACTAGCAGGAACACAGGACCAGGAACAAGAATGCAGGATTACAAGATACAGGGCCCAGGAAAAACACACACACCAAGGCCAAGACTGCAGGTCTGGCCATCACTTAAATACACCTGCCTAAGCAGTTTCAGGTGTTTGGCTGGCTGCAGGGTTGAGTCTCTGATTGCTGGGAGCATCCGCTGGCCAGCCCTGGTACTGCAGCCCACAAGGCAGGTGAGTCCCACCATTACTGGCAAGTCCATTTCTAACACAAGGAGAGAAAGAGTACATTTTCCATTACAGGGTGTCAATGGCACAGTGTAGCCCAGTAATCTGATACCTCCCCAAGGGCATTGCTCATCTGGCATTCTGTTGTCTGTAAGTGTATGTTATATGACTATTGTAATAGGGTTTGCTGATAAGCATTACACTCTTTTTTCTGAAAAAGTGTATGATCTGCAACACAGTGCCATTGTTGTGAACTGCCAGCCAGCCACGCAGCCAGTGAGAGGAACACAGAGCAAAAGCCATGCCTCTCCTCTTTCTCCACAGCAGTGATTGACAGAGGCTCTGTGTTCTTCTTGCATTGGCTGTGTGTGGGAC
This sequence comes from Staurois parvus, assembly GCF_062004578.1. Lineage (NCBI taxonomy): Eukaryota > Metazoa > Chordata > Amphibia > Anura > Ranidae > Staurois > Staurois parvus. The sequence goes on along the minus strand of NW_028318326.1, from coordinate 7,129,169 downwards.
TCTCTGAACAGCTGCACATAGAGTTGTAGTATAGAGTGGGATAGTGCACATTGTGTAGACACACACAGGACTCCATAGATCCCAGTGGAATAGAGGTCACAAAGACAATGGGAATATTGGGTAAAAATTGAAAAAGGATGCTCTGAAGATTAATTTAAGCAAAATCAAATGCATGTGAGTTATGTTATTTTTACTGATTTAGGGAAAATAAATTTGACTTTAACCACTTGCCCTCCAGAGAATTTACCCCCCTTCCTGACCAGGCCATTTTTTGCGTTATGACACTGCGTTACTTTAACTGACAATTGCACAGTCATACAACACTGCACCCAAATTAAATTTAAGTACTTTTTTCCCACGACTAGAGCTTTCCCCCCTTCCTGACCAGGCCATTTTTTTGCGTTATGGCACTGCGTTACTTTAACTGACAATTGCATAGTCATGCAACACTGCACCCAAGTGAAATTTACGTACTTTTTTCCCACAACTAGAGCTTTCTTTTGGTGGTATTTGATCGACTGTGCGTTTTTTATTTTATGCGCTATAAAGAAAGTCTGAAAATTTTATAGCGTTTACAAATAGCGATATATGTATATATTGGGATTTTACATTTTTTACTTTTTTACTAGTAGTGGCGGTGATCAGTGACTTATAGTGGGACTGCGGGACTGTGGCAGGCATTCTGACACTGGGGGGAACTGACTTGGTGTCACTGACATCCCCAATGACACCAATACAGTGATCAGTGCTAATAAAAAGCACTGACACTGTACTAATGACACTGGGCAGCAAGGGGTTAATATGTGGGGCAATCAAAGGGTCAACTGTGTGCTGTGTGCTGTTTTACTGTGGGCTATGTGTGTGTTTTCAACTGTAAGTATGGGTCACATGCCTGATGAAAGGGTCCTGCGAGACTCCGAAACGTTGCCTTGCTGTAACTATGTGATGGTTTATTAAAACCTTTGGACCCATATTGGTGATCCTCCGTGTGCTGGTGACATTTTTTCCTTGTTTTCAACTGTAGGCACACTGCTTTGCATGGCTCTGCTATGCAGAGCCATGCAAAGCAGTGTGCAGGAGCTGACAGGGGAGAGAACTGTATTGTTTACATACAGTTCTCTCCCTCCTCACCGGGTGCCGGCAAGTAATCACTGGCCAGGACCCAGTGATTGACAGCCGTGGCCGCGAATAGCGCGCCCCCTAGCCGGAAATGCAAAATCATGTATATATGTGTGATTTAGCGCACCCCTGCTGCACTGTAGCAGTATATCTGCTATAGGGTGGTGGGAAAGCAGTTAAAGAGGAACTATACTGCATCTGAGCACCATAAACCTAAAATGGTATTTAATTCATATTTAATATTTAAACAATCTCCTCTATCCATCCATGTCTCCATGCTTTATTTTGCTGTGAAATCGTTTAGAAAAACCCCTAGCATTTCTGGTCATGGCCATCAGGAGTAAGGGTAGATGATTCATGTAGCATTTTTTTCCTGGAATCTATTTTCCCTTAGCTGAGGTATGCAGACAGGAATGGGTGCTTAGAAGAGAAACCTCTCCTCTCCTGAAGACTCCTGGGATGTATGATATCACTTGCTTAGGCCTGGCAACCAGGAAGTAACTAAATAAATGTAAAAAAGAAGTGTAAAACAAATAAATATGATATCGTTTTCTATCTGGATTAGCTTGCTACCTGGGACTGTGTTGCAATTTATAGTGACAGGCACTGGATCCCCTGCCCAAGGATTCATCCAGTACAGCTGGATATTGGAGTATCTGGAGTCTAGGGTGGTACACCAGGTGATGCTGGCTAGTAGAGATGAGCGAATCGAACATGACGAAGTGGAATTCGTTCCGAAGATTTGGAAAAATTCGATTCGCGACGAATCCGAAGATTAGCAAACTTCGGATGCACGAATCAAATTTTCCCAAAAATGGCGGCGACATGTGTGGCGACAGGAGAAAATGGACAGAGAAGATGGGGCGGGGATCTCTGGGAAGGCGCGCAGACAAGGCGCGCTGACCCATAATGCATTCATGAGTTATGAATCATGACATGTGATCGCATTAGCCAATCAGCAGCCAGCCAGCACTGTGTAATGGTGGAGCTATAAATCGCGGCAATCTTAGAATTCTCCATTAGCCTCCGGTCATTCAAGAGAGACAGACCTGTCTGTATTAAGGGACAGAGTTAGGGCCACAGAGACTTTAGGGCCACAGAATCGTTACTCAGGGACACAGAATCGTTACTCAGGGACACAGAATCGTTACTCAGGGACACAGAATCGTTACTCAGGGCCACAGCTATCAAAGAATCGAAAATTTAAAGTGACATACACCCTTTTTTTTTTTTGGTGGCTGTCGTGCACAGTTGGTGCTGCAGTTTGCCGATTGTGCTAAATAAACTGACTTTCTGCTTCACAACCATTATTGTACGTTCAAAGAGTTAAATCCATTTACACGCCGGCTGGCGGTAATATTTTTTGGGTGATTAGTGCATTCCAGTGACACAAACGTACAGTTTCCAGCCAACGGCAAGCTGCAATTGACCGATTGTGTACAATAAACGGACTTTCTGCTTCACAACCACTATTGTACGTTCAAAGAGTTAGATCCATTTACACGCCGGGTGGCGGTAATATTTTTTGGGTGATTAGTGCATTCCAGTGACATAAACGTACAGTTTCCAGCCAACGGCAAGCTGCAATTGACCGATTGAGCTAAATAAACTGACTTTCTGCTTCACAACCACTATTGTACGTTCAAAGAGTTAAATCCATATACACGCCGGGTGGCGGTAATATTTTTTGGGTGATTAGTGCATTCCAGTGACATAAACGTACAGTTTCCAGCCAACGGCAAGCTGCAATTGACCGATTGTGCTAAATAAACTGATTTTCTGCTTCACAACCACTATTGTACGTTCAAAGAGTTAGATCCATTTACACGCCGGGTGGCGGTAATATTTTTTGGGTGATTAGTGCATTCCAGTGACATAAACGTACAGTTTCCAGCCAGCGGCAAGCTGCAATTGACCGATTGTGCTAAATAAACTGACTTTCTGCTTCACAACCACTATTGTACGTTCAAAGAGTTAGATCCATTTACACGCCGGGTGGCGGTAATATTTTTTGGGTGATTAGTGCATTCCAGTGACATAAACGTACAGTTTCCAGCCAGCGGCAAGCTGCAATTGACCGATTGTGCTAAATAAACTGACTTTCTGCTTCACAACCACTATTGTACGTTCAAAGAGTTAGATCCATTTACACGCCGGGTGGCGGTAATATTTTTTGGGTGATTAGTGCATTCCAGTGACATAAACGTACAGTTTCCAGCCAACGGCAAGCTGCAATTGACCGATTGTGCTAAATAAACTGACTTTCTGCTTCACAACCACTATTGTACGTTCAAAGAGTTAAATCCATTTACACGCCGGCTGGCGGTAATATTTTTTGGGTGATTAGTGCATTCCAGTGACAGAAACGTACAGTTTCCAGCCAACGGCAAGCTGCAATTGACCGATTGTGTACAATAAACTGACTTTCTGCTTCACAACCACCATTGTACGTTCAAAGAGTTAGATCCATTTACACGCCGGGTGGCGGTAATATTTTTTGGGTGATTAGTGCATTCCAGTGACATAAACGTACAGTTTCCAGCCAACGGCAAGCTGCAATTGACCGATTGTGCTAAATAAACTGACTTTCTGCTTCACAACCACTATTGTACGTTCAAAGAGTTAAATCCATTTACACGCCGGCTGGCGGTAATATTTTTTAGGTGATTAGTGCATTCCAGTGACAGAAACGTACAGTTTCCAGCCAACGGCAAGCTGCAATTGACCGATTGTGTACAATAAACTGACTTTCTGCTTCACAACCACCATTGTACGTTCAAAGAGTTAGATCCATTTACACGCCGGGTGGCGGTAATATTTTTTGGGTGATTAGTGCATTCCAGTGACATAAACGTACAGTTTCCAGCCAACGGCAAGCTGCAATTGACCGATTGAGCTAAATAAACTGACTTTCTGCTTCACAACCACTATTGTACGTTCAAAGAGTTAAATTCATTTACACGCCAGCTGGCGGTAATATTTTTTGGGTGATTAGTGCATTCCAGTGACAGAAACGTACAGTTTCCAGCCAACGGCAAGCTGCAATTGACCGATTGTGTACAATAAACTGACTTTCTGCTTCACAACCACCATTGTACGTTCAAAGAGTTAGATCCATTTACACGCCGGGTGGCGGTAATATTTTTTGGGTGATTAGTGCATTCCAGTGACATAAACGTACAGATTCCAGCCAACGGCAAGCTGCAATTGACCGATTGTGTACAATAAACTGACTTTCTGCTTCACAACCACCATTGTACGTTCAAAGAGTTAGATCCATTTACACGCCGGGTGGCGGTAATATTTTTTGGGTGATTAGTGCATTCCAGTGACATAAACGTACAGTTTCCAGCCAACGGCAAGCTGCAATTGTCCGATTGTGCTAAATAAACTGACTTTCTGCTTCACAACCACTATTGTACGTTCAAAGAGTTAAATCCATTTACACGCCGGCTGGCGGTAATATTTTTTGGGTGATTAGTGCATTCCAGTGACATAAACGTACAGTTTCCAGCCAACGGCAAGCTGCAATTGACCGATTGTGTACAATAAACTGACTTTCTGCTTCACAACCACCATTGTACGTTCAAAGAGTTAGATCCATTTACACGCTGGGTGGCGGTAATATTTTTTGGGTGATTAGTGCATTCCAGTGACATAAACGTACAGTTTCCAGCCAACGGCAAGCTGCAATTGACCGATTGTGCTAAATAAACTGACTTTCTGCTTCACAACCACTATTGTACGTTCAAAGAGTTAAATCCATATACACGCCGGGTGGCGGTAATATTTTTTGGGTGATTAGTGCATTCCAGTGACATAAACGTACAGTTTCCAGCCAACGGCAAGCTGCAATTGACCGATTGTGTACAATAAACTGACTTTCTGCTTCACAACCACTATTGTACGTTCAAAGAGTTAGATCCATTTACACGCCGGCTGGCGGTAATATTTTTTGGGTGATTAGTGCATTCCAGTGACATAAACATACAGTTTCCAGCCAACGGCAAGCTGCAATTGACCGATTGTGCTAAATAAACTGACTTTCTGCTTCACAACCAATATTGTACGTTCAAAGAGTTAGATCCATTTACACGCCGGGTGGCGGTAATATTTTTTGGGTGATTAGTGCATTCCAGTGACATAAACGTACAGTTTACAGCCAACGGCAAGCTGCAATTGACCGATTGTGCTAAATAAACTGACTTTCTGCTTCACAACCACTATTGTACGTTCAAAGAGTTAAATCCGGTTTTATTTTTGGGGTGCTTATTGAATTAAAGAGTATGTCAGACAACACGCAGAGGAGTGGCAGAGGAGGCAATGTTTCAGGAGCGAGCAGACGTGGCAGCAGAGGAAGGGGTCGAGGCAGCACTAGTCGCAGCCAGAGGCCAGTGCTCCCGGTGTCATCCAGCGGTCGTGTCTCCACCGACAACCCTGCCGTCATCGATTGGTTGACGGTCGGTCAACGGTCGGTGGGTACGTCAGACACAACCGTTAGTTGGCATGGCCCGGGAGCAAGCCCACTGAAATCACGTGTCCTCGACCTGCCCCTGTCCTTTGGTGTTCCCTCACCAAGCGAAGTATCGCATGCTGTGGGCTCAGCCCCACTGTACAGTGAGGAAGAGCTAACAGAGGGCGGTCAGGAACGGGGGGAGACATCCGCCTCTTCAGCAGCCAGGCGAAGAAGTACTGGCAAGGAGAGTGGCTCGGTAGCCGGTCTAGAGACAGGTCTGTCTCCTGACCCACACGCAGCCGAGGGTGCTAGTAGTGACGCGGAGACCCTAATTGATGATGATGAGGCTGATCGCACTTGGCAGCCTCGTCGTCATCAGGCTATTGCTTCCGCATCATCAGGAGAAGAGGGTGCCAGCTTGCCAGCGAGCAAAACAGTCGGTGGGTTGCCAAGGAGGCAGCAGGGTCGCAGCAGTGTCAGTGGAGCCAAACGGCCACGGAGTAGAGCACCAGCTCCACTGCAGCCTACCACCACGGCCAGTAGTGGTGCCGGTGTGCACGGAGGAAGTAGCAGTCAGCCAGTGAGGAGTAGCGAGGGCAAAGTTTCCTACTCGGCGGTGTGGCAATTTTTCGTCAAGCCGCCCGAGGAAGTAAACGTAGCCGTATGTCGACTATGTGGCCAGAAAGTCAAGTGTGGCCAGGGGGCCAATGTTCGGACTACAGCGCTGCGTCAGCATATGCAGCGTCGCCATTTGGTGGCCTGGGAAAACCGTGATAAAGATACGGTGGTTCTGCCTGCCCCAGCCCCCGCTCCATCACCCGCTCCGTTACTTGCTCCGTCACCCGACGTCAATCGCCCTCTATCAGCCAGTCAAGGCTCCAACACCTCTGCTGAGGGGAGTTGTCACTCGTTGGCATCTTCCGCTCGTTCAGATGCTCCTTCTCCTGCTACTCCTCTTCACGGATTCCGTCAGCAGTCTTTCTTGGAATCCGTTTCCAAGAGACAACAGTTTGCGAGCACGCACCCGACGGTGCAGAAGCTGAACGTCCTCCTGTCCAAGTTGCTGGTGCTGCAGTCCCTCCCTTTCCAAGTGGTGGACTCAGCACCTTTCCGAGAAATGATGGCTTGTGCCGAGCCGCGGTGGAGAGTGCCAAGCCGGCATTTCTTCGCCAAAAAGGCAGTGCCAGCCCTGCATTCACATGTAGAAGAGATGGTGGGCCAGTCTTTGAGCATGTCGGTCTCTGCCAAAGTGCACGGCAGCGCCGACGTGTGGAGCTGTAACTATGGTCAGGGACAGTACATGTCATTTACGGCCCACTGGGTGAACGTGGTGCTGGTACAGCCGCACCAGCAAGGTCACGCCGCTTTTGCCTCCACGTTTGCACGTCCTTGGTCCAGCAAAGATGTCCGCCTCTACCACCTCTTCTTCCGCTGTGTCCTCAGCCGCCACCCCCGTGCCAAGTCCCATTACCCGACCGGCATATCACATGTGCAGGGCGCAACGGTGTCACGCTGTGCTGCACCTGGTATGCCTTGGCGAACGTAGTCACACAGGGGAGGAACTTCTGAGTGTAATGAACAGAGAAATCGACAGATGGCTGTCTCCGCGCAAACTGAAAATCGGAACCATGTTGACCGACAACGGAAAGAACATGGTGTCTGCTCTGCGTCAAGGAAGGTTGTGCCATGCGCCATGCATGGCTCACGTGTTCAATCTGGTTGTCAAGCGGTTCCTAAAATCCACCATCCCACTGCAAGACATCCTTAAAATGTCACGTAAACTTTGCATGCATTTCAGCCATTCCTACACCGCAAAGCACACCCTCCTTGAGCTGCAGCGGCAGAACGGAATTCCACAGCATCGCCTGATCTGCGACGTTGCAACAAGGTGGAATTCAACCCTACATATGTTAGACCGCCTTTACGAACAGCGAAAGGCCATCACCGATTTCCTGATGTTACAAGCGGATAAAGGTACTCCCCTGTGTAACTTAGATGTCAGCCATTGGCAGCTCATGCGTGACACCTGCCGCTTGCTCAGGCCCTTTGAGGAGGCCACGCTATTCGTGAGTCGGCAGGACTATGGGATGAACGACGTCATTCCTCTGTTGCACGTCCTGGAACAAATGCTGTTAACAATGGCTGGTCAGGGTGCGGTAGACGTGGCGCACAGATCTCAACGCCACATGACCCCTGTGGGGGCAGGACAGGAAGAAGAGGAGGAGGTAGAGGAGGACATTGGTGCTCAGGAATTATTGAGTGAAATGGGTGGTTTTTCCACTCAGCGGACAGGAGTGGAGGAGCAGGAGCATCTGGTAGAGGAGGAGGAGACAGAGGACCCAGACGCACCGTGGCAGTATGCTGTGGAGATGGAGGCAGGGAGTCCCTCGCATTCCTTGGCACAAATGGCCCATAGCATGCTCGGTTGCTTGCGACAGCCGAATAATAACCATCAGACAGAGGGATGACTTTTGGCTGTCCACCTTGTTGGACCCTCGCTACCGTTCAAAAATGGTGGCCTTTTTCACACCTGCTGAGAGGGAGGCCAAAATAAAGTACTATAAAAACCACCTATGTAGTCATGCAGTATATAGCCCTATCGGCCACTTTCTGGCATCCAGTTGCTGTAGCCCCCATCACCACACTGTGCCACGGGCCCCTGTACCGCCTTCTCATACTGCTGCCAGATCCATCCTCTGCCATGTGCGTCTTTGTCGTCTGCTCACGCTGCTGGGTTCCAGTTTTAAACCTAAGCCTGTGTATGGCTTCCGAATACTGCTGCCTCCACCGCCACCCTGCGCCATGTCCCTCTGTCGTCTGCTCACGCTGCTGACGGCTTCCGCTTTTTAACCTAGGCCTGTGTATGGCTTCCGAATACTGCTGCCTCCACCGCCACCCTGCGCCATGTGCCTCTGTCGTCTGTTCACGCTGCTGACGGCTTCCGCTTTTTAAACTAGTCCTGTGTATGTCTTCCGAATACTGCTGCCTCCACCGCCACCCTGCGCCATGTGCCACTTTCAGGTCTCCTTACACTGTTGGTGGGTTCCATTTTGTGATAGGGTGCTGTATGGCCTTCCATTGCTGCTGCCTCCACCGCCACCCTGCGCCATGTGCCTCTGTCGTCTGCTCACGCTGCTGACGGCTTGCGCTTTTTAACCGAGGCCTGTGTTTGGCTTCCGAATACTGCTGCATCCACCGCCACCCTGCGCCATGTGTCTCTGTCGTCTGCTCACACTGCTGACGGCTTCCGCTTTTTAACCTAGGCCTGTGTATGGCTTCCGAATACTGCTGCCTCCACCGCCACCCTGCGCCATGTGCCTCTGTCGTCTGCTCACGCTGCCGACGGCTTCCGCTTTTTAAACTAGTCCTGTGTATGTCTTCCGAATACTGCTGCCTCCACCGCCACCCTGCGCCATGTGCCACTTTCAGGTCTCCTTACACTGTTGGTGGGTTACATTTTGTGATAGGGTGCTGTATGGCCTTCCATTGCTGCTGCCTCCACCGCCACCCTGCGCCATGTGCCTCTGTCGTCTGCTCACGCTGCTGACGGCTTCCGCTTTTTAACCGAGGCCTGTGTATGGCTTCCGAATACTGCTGCATCCACCGCCACCCTGCGCCATGTGTCTCTGTCGTCTGCTCACGCTGCTGACGGCTTCCGCTTTTTAACCTAGGCCTGTGTATGGCCTTCAATTGAAGCTGCTTCTGCTCCGCCACTCTGCCATTGGACTCTTGATAGTCGTCTCCCCACGCTGCTGCTGGGGGGACTTTTTAACATAGGCCTCTGTATGGCCTTCAATTTTAGCTGCTTACGCTCCGCCACTCTGCCATGGGCCCCTGTACCGCCTCCTCATGCTGCTGCCAGGCCCGTAATCTGCCATGGGCCCCCGTACCGACTCCTCATGCTGCTGCCAGGCCCGTAATCTGTCATGGGCCCCTGTACCGCCTCCTCATGCTGCTGCCAGGTCCAGAGTGTGTCATGGGTCCCTGTACGGCCTCCCATTGCTGCTGTCTCCATCGCCACACTCTGCCATGTGCCACTTTCAGGTCTCCTCACACTGCTGGTGGGTTCCATTTTGTCATAGGGTGCTGTATGGCCTCCCATTGCTACTGCCTCCACCGCCACACTGTGGCTCCACGCTCTGGTTTTGGCCCCGTGACTGCCCAAATGAGTGAAGTGTGCGGTGATTCTAAGATCGACGGCACTCATCTGCATGTCATACTGACTGACAGTATTATTTCTCTTCCCCAGCAGACTCCAAGGGCATTTAAATTAAAGGTACAGTGTTCCTCACTAATATAAAGGCTCTCTGAAGCCTAGAAACACCCTTTTTATAAGTTAAATTCGCAGCGAATATATTCGGCACAAAGCGAATTTAATCGGCGAATTCGGCGAATCAGCCGAACCGAATTTTTGAATAATTCGCTCATCTCTACTGGCTAGCTCTCCAGTAGAGAATTTTTGCTGTCTAAAGAGACTTGTACATAGTTCCAGAGAGATTGTCCTCAGTTGCCATTCCCTTTAGACATCCTATACATCCCTTACCCCATCCAAGTTCATCCAGTTCCTCTAATAAAATCCAAAAACCAAGCTCCAGGACTGGTTACTGTCTCCTGGATGCAAATCTGTGTGGAAAAGTGCTTGTTGCCTGGCTGTGCAGGACTATAGGGGGACCCAAAAAGCAACTCCTACAGGGGTAGTGCTACACAAGTAAAAGCACCATGGAGTTTATTAACCATGCGTGCAACAAAACTGCACCCAACGTGGTGGGTATATCCCAGAAACGGCACAAAATAAGTTGTTGCCCAATTGGCAGATTTTACATTTACCATTAAGTACCATTCTTGGAAATAAAATACTGATACTTTTTTGTATACTACTGATTCCTGAACAACACATGCAACAATATTCACAAGAAGTAGATCCCAAAATTATCGGTAGCATCACCCAAGCTGTTCAAGTACATCATGAGAAAAGAATGTTTTGGCTGTGCCCCATGATCATAGCAAATACAATTTCAATAACAGATAATGGCACATTAATAGAAGTAGCCCAAATCCACAAAGATAAAAGCAACACAAAAGAAAGATACTGTAAAAAGGAAAAGTATGGAAGTACAAAAGTCAAAAGAAGTTTCCATCAAAATACTCAACAACTGAGCAAACGTTACCTTGACAATAAAAAAATTTTGAGAAGAAAAAAATCATCTGGTTCTCAGCTAGTGTTGCCCAAGGTGTACCTTTACAGTGACTAAAGAACTGCATGAAGAGATAGGACACTGCCCGAGGGCCCGGGATCAGTAGGGGGCCCCATGAGATGCCCCTGGTACCTTTTTCATAGGCTTTTTTGAGTTTGGGCAAGGACACAGGGGCCTTATGATCCCCAATTGCCCAGGGGCCCCTTGAGTTGTCAGTCCGCCCCTGCTCACTGGTGTATTTGTTTGAACAATACATTTTACAAGATTTTCTCAAGTATATGCAACCAAGAACAAGTCAGCAAAAACTGTTGCAGACAGAATATTCAATAATTTTCTCTGAAGTTTGGATTCCCTACCAGAATTTACTATGATATGGGTTGAGAGTTTGAAAATCTATTATTTTTTAAATTAGGCAAGTATTGCCTCATCCAAAACACTCATACCACGACATACCACCCAGAAGACAATGGACAAGTTGAAAGATTCAACCATACCCTTCCATTCATGCTTTGTATTTTGTCACCAGAATTAAAAGAAGACTGAAAAACACCACTTGCACAGGTAGTACATGCATATAATTGTACGCCAAGTGAAGCTACAGGATATTCTCCTTTTTTTAGCATTTTTGGATGATCTCCAAGACTGCCCATTAAAATATTTGACACTCCAGTAACTGGAAAATAGAAAATATAAAACCTACTTTGAGTATGTGAATACCTGGACAAAGAGAATGACTGAGGCCTACAAAATTCCTTCAAATACACCAACTAAAACTACAGAATAAAAAAAAAGAACACTATAACCAGAAGATTAATGAAGCTGAACTCATACCTGGTAGTAGATTTCTTGTAAGAAACCTTACATAAAGATGAAGTCCTGGAAAACTGAAATCCTATTGGGGAGATACCATATATGTAATTCTTAAAAAAAAAGTGTGAAGACAGCCCAGTGTATGAAGTCTACCCATGAATTGGAAAACAAGAATTCTTCATGGCAGTTTGTTAGTGCTATGTGATTATGTACCTGTAGAACAAGGTCAGATAATTCCAGAAAGGCTCACTGCAAAAAAAGCAAGAAAAATGCCAAAGTACCACACAAAAGTTACCACAAAGCTCCAATGAAGATTAAAAAAGGAATCGGTCAATGAACAAGAACTTTGGAAAGCTTTAATTCCTGTAACTCAAAGTGACCACACAGTTGGAAACGCAACATATCTGAATCAGAAAGCTGAGCTCTATCCCCTTCAGATAGAAAAAAGTGAAAATGCTACAGAAGATAATCATGCAGGTTAAACTGATTAACTGGTTATTTGCTAAAACTGGTGCACTCAGAATCTGGTGCAGAAACCAGTCAGCTTCAAGGTTTTATTGCCAAAGCTTAAATGAACAAGTTGAAGCCTGTGGGAGTAGAAAATCAGTGGGAATAAACAGTGCCATAGGCTCGGTGGTCAGTGAGAGTAAAAAAATTACATCATTGGTGTCAGTGGGAGAAATAGTGGCCCATTATTGTTGTCAGTGGGAGGAATAGTGCCTCATCATTGTTGTCATTGGGAGAAATAGTGCCCCATCAATGGTATCAGTGGAAGAATAGTGCCCCATAATTGGTGTCAGTGGGAGAATTAGTTCCCTATTGTTGGTGTCAGTGGGAAGACTAGTGTTCCATATTTGGTGTCACTTTAAGGAAGAGTGCCTTGTATCAGTGGAAGAATTAGTGGCCCAAGGGCCGGATAAGGGCAAGAAATGGGCCATATCTGGCCCACGGGCCACAGTTTAGAGATCCCTGCTCTAGATTTTGGTAAAAGCTGCCATGTTTAATGCCTCATTATGACATTGTGCCATAGTAATATGTTACCGGTTACCTTGTTTTGTTACAGATCTATTCATGAACATTCTAGCAAATAGTAAAGCAAACCAGTTTTAGTGATGGAGCTAAATGAAAGAAGAAAAACATTGGCCAAAAAAATGAACAATGTTATTGGTGGAAACTATAAAATGACTTGATAAATGTATATCTAGTCTTCTACCATTCTGAGTTAAGGAAAGGGACAAAAGTATGCCCTCTAGTTCTTCATCATATCTGTTTGAATTATAGTAATGTACACAAATATGTTATGAGAAGGCTTTACCAAATAGCTTGCTGTACTAACAAGAAGACACCACCAGGTACTATAGCCTAGTAAGAAACTGTGACTTAATGCATATGGGAGCAACTGTCACAGAGAGGTTGTATCCTCAAGTAACACAGATTGCTCCTTTTCCACCGACTCCCTAAAGATACTGTTAGAAAGAAAATTATGCTATACCATACTGTATCTGCTTATATTGAGGACTACTGTACATACATTTCTAGGGGGGAGAGTGTAAAGTATTTAAAAATTGCCCCCCCCCAAATATGGGCAGCACAGTGGCTAAATAGTTAGCCCTTCCGCCTTGCAGTACTAGGGTCGTTGGTTCGATTTCCAAGCATGGCACCACCTACCTGGAGTTTGCATGTTCTCCCTGTGCCTGTGTGGGCTTCCTCCGGGTACTCCGGTTTTCTCCCACACTCCAAAGACATGCTGGTAGGTTAATTGGGTTCTGTCTAAATTGGCCCTAGTATGTGTATGCATGATTGTAAGTTAGAGACCTTAGATTGTACGCCCCTTGAGGGTTAGGGACTGATGTGATTGTACAATATATATATGTAAAGCGCTGCGTAAATTGACAGCACTATATAAGTACCTGAAATAATAAAATAAAATGTTATTATATTCTCATGAATAAAAAACTTTGTGCACAGTAAGTCGAAACGGGAACATAGTTATCTGTTTCTGGTGTAAACTTTATTAGTTGTTTTTGGTGTGAACTTTATTACTTTTTTTATGTGGGAACTTCGTCACTTGTTTCTAGTGGTATCTAGTTTACATTCCTGTGACAAGTAAAATTAACCACAGTGTGATCAGAGAACAGGATGCATAATTATTAATGTAGGTTTAGAGGAAGATGTTCCCCGCACACAGAGCACATGTGATGTTTGCACTTTGTCATTGAAATGTTAGCCAGAATCATTTATAGCATAGCTACATAGTTTATACGTATGTTCTGTAAACTATCAGTCTGTCTTTCAGTTATACTCCTGTTCCCTCAGAGTGTTGAATGTCCTATATTTCATTTCAGTTACCATTTATTAAAGGGCCCTAATTTCACCCACCCCCCTTTTGCAATGTGGAATTTAGTAACTGTATGTGCAACACATGCAAGAGTGACTTCATAGGATGCTGCAAAAGAAAGGAGCCACCCTGAAGCATAAATAACCCGGGGCTTGGAACAGAGGAATTCTTGTCCTAGAGGAGGAGATCCCAGCATGGAGGGCTGCTGCCCATTTTGGCAGGCCACCATGTGTCATGTTAGTCTAGGTGGGGGGCCTATTCTGCTGAAATTCACTGGAGCTGACTGAGGGACTGTCATCTTGGGGATCTGGTCTGGTACCACAGGAGAGGTGTCTGGAAGATATTGGAAGGAGGCATCCAATTATCCAAGGACATTAGTGAGTACAGACTGGAGTGAGAGATCCCTGAGACTGTGTGCTGCTACTATCCCTCTTGTGCTAGAGTCAGTGTTGCTCAAAGGACATTATTCATGTTGCCCTGGTACAGCTCAGCCCCAAAATTTGCTGTTGCAAGGAGAGTTCTCAGAGGAAGATTAGTGTCCTCAAGTTGCTGCTTAGATTTGCTGGACTATCCCACAGTTACTCCTATCCAAGTTCAAGTTTGCAGTAAAGCATCAGTAAAGCATACCCCTAGACTGATTACTGAGCCAATGGAGTGATTGTGACTGTGTGCCTGGCTGTGGGTGCAACTACTGGGAAAGAGCCTAGGGACCTAAACAGCAGGCTCCTACTTGAGAGAGCGCTACATGCGGGGGCTGTTCTGGGATTTCCCTTCAACTATTAGTAACTGGTGGGAGAAACAGAAGAGGCCAGTGAATTGATTGGTGTTTGTGTGGATGAGGAAGGATTGTCACGAAGGCAATTAGTATGGCTAAGTAGTGTTGTGTGACAGAGGAAATTGCCTGCCCTACAGACCACTGCCAATGCAAAAGCATTTCCAAGTGGTTGGGAAGGCGTTAACATGTGGAGCCCTGTGGGAATGGCAGTGCCAGCGGATTCTTCTCTAAAGATAGGCATTAGGGGTTACCGCTAGTGTGTCAGCCAATCAGAGGAAGTGGGCAGGGTTACTGTCAGGAATGGACTGGCCAGCAATAGTGGGACTCACCTGCCTTATGAGCTGCAGTACCAGGGCTGGCCAGCGGGTGCTCCCAGCAATCAGACACTCAACCTTGCAGCCAGTCAAACACCTGGAACTGATTATACTGGTGTATTTAAGGGATGGCCAGACCTGCAGACTCTGCCTTGGTGTGTGTTTTTCCTGGGCCCTGCATCCTGTTCCTGTTCCTGTCTTGTCGCTGACCCTGCCTGATCTGACCTCTGCTGACTTCTCCTGCTCTGACCCCGGCTCGTTCCTGACCATCCCTCTGCCTGACCCTCTGTACCACTCTGCCCGCTACCTGCTGAACCTGGCTTGTGACCCCGACCATTCTCCGCTTGCTCCCCCTGTACCTACCTGCCCGATTGATATTGACCCGGCCTGCCTGACGACGCTTGCATTGTATGTACTGTTATCTGTGGGTGGTTGGTTTGGTTTGTTTGCACTGTGTTATGTTTTAGTATTGCACTGCGTTTATGTTTGTATTGTTAGTGTTAGTAAATTACATTGTTTATAACATATCTGAAGTCTGCGTTTCCCTGCGTCAGTCACACACCTCTGGTCACACCCGGGAGCCCTGACATTACACCAAGGCCAATCCTGACCAGAAGTGGCTGCACAGGGAAGCCATCTTGGTTTGTTGATGGGAAGGCTGGATCTTGATGAGGTTGTGTATTTATCTCTGCTAGTGTTTGATGACAGGGATTATGCTTATCAGGCTCTGAGGGAGTATACCCGGGATGAACTGCTAGAATGTACACGGATCGCTCATGTTCTAGTAGATCAGGGCACAGAGTTCTCTGAGGTGCAACCTGTGATTCAGGTTTGTGTAGAGTTGGCTTCATCTGGTGCCCCTGAAAGCAGGGATGACTTTTTGCCGCCATTTACCTTCCAGGTTCCATCAATCAGGAAAGGTGGGAGGAGTCACTGCACCATTTCCAGGTATAGAGGAGAGAGATACATGTGGAGAGAGGACCAATATGGCATATGTTCGCTTCTTTGGGCATCAGGTGACCACCAGAACAGCGAGTGTCAGCCGGAAATACCCAGATTGGCTGGCAGAACTACAAAGTCTGTTGCTTACAGACACCAGATTACAGTTGGCACCTCAAGGGTTCTTGGCCCTATGCAGTAAAGATGGGGCAGAGCACATCGCTATTGTCTGTGGAAGGTGCTGATGGGTCATAGTCAAGCTGCATGCCTGGAGTCGGTGTGGTAAATGTGGAAAGGTACTGTTGAAGTTACTGCTGAGCAGCCTGCCGCCCAGAATCCTGCAAGTAGACTAGGAGGCATGCTATTATGGAAATGCCGGAACCTACACATAAGTTCCTCAAGAGCATTGGCAAAGTGACATAGCAGCCAATGGGGTTGGGACCAGTGGTCTTCAGTCACACAACTGTCTGCAGATGGAGCAAGACCCTCATTTCTACCTACAGGGGGTTATAGCCATGGAGGTTGCTATAGCCATAAAAGCCACTGGGGAAATAACGGACATGGAGTTACCTGCAGTCAGCACAGCCCAGAGACCAGACTCCACCAATTTGCCTAGTGAGAAGGGTCCAGTGGGGTTTGATCCAGGGTCAATCAAATATGAGGCCTTGTATGGGTCAAAGGAGGAGCATAATGGAGACTCAGGGTCAGTTTCTGAAACTAAGTGGGACTGGGGGGACACTACAGATAGAGGCTCCCAGGCTTCTGATCTGGATGTAGCTGAGAAGGAACATATTGCCCAAATAATGCAGTGCAGTGAAGGTCTTCAGCTCAGTGAGGAGTACAGGGATTAGATGACTGATGTGTCCCCTCACTCAGTGACCCTCAAGGTAGAGCAAGATGAAGCTTACAGCAGGTTGATAAAAAGGGCCAGAATCCCTTCATCTTGCTACAACGCATTGTTCAGAGGTGAGTGGCCCTTGCGTATTGATATGACTACTCCTACGTGTCCATGGGCATTATGGAAGAAAAAGAATCAAAGTGTTCTGAGTGGTGCAATGGGTAGATCTGGGATTTTATGCATGTGTCCAAACCCTGCCATAACCAAAGTTCCTCACATCTCTGGCAGAAATGTCTGAGCATCAAGAGAAGATGGAGTGTGGGAAGCTCTATCCACAAGGATAAAGTAATGGTCAAGAAAGCAGAACATAGAGACCTGGAATGGTCTAAAATATCTGGGGACTGGGTGGAAGGATAGTCCAAGTCCCAAAACCTGATTTCTGTTGGTGAGTTGTCACCTGTCTGAAGAAAATATGTTTAGTTCTCTCACCTTCGGTGCAGGCCTTGTGCAGTTTGTGTTAAGTCTATTTTTCTACTGTTTTATGTTCACTATTTCAAGAAACTGAACAGTTGCCTAAGCCAAAGAGGCAACCACTTGACACAAAATCCCTTACCTCGTATCCTTGCAACTTAGAGAAAGGGAACTGTCCAGATGCTAAGCTAAAGCTGAGTGTGGGTGACCCATTGCTGTGGCAGTGGGTAGTGGCTGGCCAGAAGAAGAAAGTATATGCAGGGGGAGGAACCCTCTGTGAAGTTCTCCTACAGAGAATTATTTTTAAGTTTGCTATGTTGAACTGAACTGTTATCCAACATAGGGGGCAACTCTTGTTGCTTCAATCTTACTGTCCATGGCACACCCCTTTTTATTACATTTGGGTCTTACCTAGAGTGGTCCATATGCAAATGCCATCTGCCTGGGAAACCCCCCAGACTGACATCCACCTGTCAAGGTGTTTTGATATTTGCGTTATTGCTTCCAAGAGCTATTTAGATAAGCAACAAAGCAGGGTGTTGTGATGTTTTTTAGGAAGCTATATACAGCACTCTGTCAACCCCTCCTACCAGCTATGATTTTTTTGCATTGCATAGGAAAACACAGATACCCAGTGATAACCTAATTGGGTGTCAAATAAGGTATGTAATCTATACAGATGTTTTATTTATTTAATTCATTGGCATGTTGATGAAAGGGTCAAGGGAGGAACCAGGGAAGACAAACAATATGGTTAAACTTCAGCTTTAAAGTGTATTTCCACTTTTGCAGTCAAATTTGAGAAAATCTCACTATTAGTTTGTTAAGTTTTTCCATTCACAGAGCATACTCACATTTTTTTTAAATTTCTTACATTTTAGATTTTTCTGGGGGAAAAGCCTCATGGCAGATTGCAAACATATTTGAATAACCTCACAGTGTCTCTTTCCCTACACATTCCACAGGAAAATTCACTTTAGGATTAAAATGTAGAAGCGAGTAAAAAGGTAAGCAGCAATTTTTAAATATTTTAAAAGTGTTGCTATGTGAATGGGGACATGTAACAAATATAAAGCAAGTGCTATCCCAATATGGCTGCAAAAGTGGAAATACATTTTAAAGTGCAACCCCTAACTAAATAACATTTCGGTTTCTTAAGGAATGTGTATTATAAACAGTTTTATGTTATCTTTAACATTTGGGGCAATCAAAGTGTGTTGTTTTGTGCTTACTGTGTGCTGTTTTTGCTTTGTAGAGAGATACAAAGCAGCACGCCCCTGCTGACAGAAGAGAGGCCTGTGTTGTTTACACACAGATCTCTCCCCTGTCAACTTCTCTGATAATCACTGAGTCCCAGCCATGAATTGCTGGCCGGGATCCGATGATTGACATCTCTGGGAGCTAATAAGGTAGGCGGCGTATGAAATGCAAAATCACGTATTTATACGATTTTGCACAGCACGGCCACCCTGTAGCACTATATCTGCTATAGGACAGACCTTAAATGGTTAATCCCTTCCTGCCCAGTGTCATTAGTACAGTGTCAGTGCTTTTTATTAGCACTGATCACTGTATTAGTGTCATTGGAGATGTAAGTGGCAGCTACTTAGTTCCCTCCCAGTGTCAGAATGCCCGCCGCAGTCCCGCAGTCCCACTATAACTTGCTGATAACTGCCATTACTAGTATAAAAAAAATTCCAGTATATAAACCAACATTTGTAAACGGTATAACTTACACGTAAACCAATTAATACACACTTATTGGGATTTTTTTTACCAAAGACATGTAGCAGAATACATTTTGACCTATATTTATGAAGACATTGTATTTATTAATTTATTTTATTGGATATGTTTTATAGCAAAAAGTAAAACATTTTGTGTTTTTTTCAAAAATGCTGGTCTTTTTTTTTATAGCACAAAAAAAACACAGAGGTGATCAAATACCACCAAAAAAAGGCTCTAATTGGGAGGGAAAAATGACATAAATTTAATTTAGGCACAGTGTTGCATGACCATGTAATTGTCAGTTTAAGTAACGCAGCACTGTATCACAAAAAAATGGCCTGGTCATGAAGGGAATAAAAAATTCCAAGGGCGCCTCGTTAAGAATAAAATACTGTTTTAACTTTTTTTTCCTTTTGTGCACCTAATTGCAGTACTCATGTTTGCAAATACTTTCTGTCTACATGTGTATACCTCAGTGACAGCTGCGTGACCACCCTTGCAGTAGAATATTCTCCAAGAAAGGAAAGCATTACAGTCCATCTCCTTATTTATTTTTCAATTCCAGCTAAGCTGTTAATGTAGCTTTTTTACCTAATTCCCTCACTTCCTGTCCCTGTGACACACAATACAAAAAAATGGAGGGGGACGTGCAGTTGTCACTGAAATAGGAAGGCAGGAATAGCAATAAACTTTCTGAAGTTCTACACTTTACCAAAAATATGTTTTTGTCTTGACGGGAAGTGATGTGAAATATTCCCAAGAGGGACACAGAGGGCTGTAAAAACCTGACAGAGGCTCTAACCCTTCCCTGCTCTATCCAAAACAAAAAAAAGAACAATTTGGTTGGAGACTAGCTTTAAAATGAAATGAAAAATGAACAAAGCACATCTTTTGATAGTGTGCACTTACCTCAATCCAACGTACATAGTAAGATTTCTGTCTGCTGTCTCTTTTCTCTGCTATCTGCATGAGGAACTTCGTATAGGTTATTCTTACACCACAGAATCCCAGTGAACAGCCCTGCCAAAGCACACAGAAGGTGATTGACAGCCTCGGCTGTGCATATTTCCCTATGAGACGGTGTAAAGGGGATGTGTCCATTCCCTCCACTAAGGTCTCAGATTACACTCAACTCCCTGCTCTATGCCGTGCATTGTGTGAAGTCAGATCCCCACCACCTGCCTCCTGGAGCTGAGAAATAGCCTTTGATCTGTGTACTTGAATGGTTGTAGCTTAGAGAGGGCTGCAGATAAACAGGTATAACATATATAGGAGAATTTGTTTCATCTCTGTGTATCACATAAGGCTTGTCACTTCACTTGGCATTTGTAAGGGTTTACAACCACTTTAAGGTAATACTGACACTTTAATGAAACTGTTACTTTTATTTATAAAAAAGCCATTTTATATGCTTTGCATATAAATCAAAAGAACGATCAATGAGTTTTCTTTTTTTAATGCAAGTTATTACATTAATCACACTGTAATGGAACTGATTATGAATAATTATTTTATTTCTCCACTTTTCTTTTAACACATTAATTATAGAACTATTTACAAAGCAATCAATATTCCTTAGTCTGTAGATACAAAAGCTTGTTATAAAGTGATCCTGCAACATAACTTAAACTTCCAAGAAACGCAGTGCCCATAAAGAAGAACACGTACTGTATACTTACCTCTCCTGCCACTGAACACTGCTGAAGAGAAGACCTGGGATGAAGCTTCATCTGAAAGCAACATTTCTGGAAGTGGCAACCATAGCTCACAACTGTCCCTGATTTCAAGGAACTGTCCTTCATTTGAAGCAAAGTCCCTCTGTCCCTCTTTCCTCCTCATTTGTCCTTCATTTTGGTCTGATCTATATACACTGCTCAAAAAAATTTAAGGAACACATCAGATCTCAATGGGTAAAAATCTCATGCTGGACATCTATACTGATATGGACTGGGTAATGTGTTAGGAACGTAAGGATGCCCCATCGTTTGATGGAAATGAAAATTATCAGCTTACAGAGGACTGAATTCAAAGACACTCTGAAAATCAAAGAAAAAATGATGCAGCAGGCTGGTCCATTTTACTGAAATTTTATTGCAGCAACTCAAAACGGTACTCAGTAGTTTGTATGGCCCCCACTTGCTTGTATGCATGTCTGACAACATTGGTTGTCACAGTCTGAGGTGCAACCTGGCGTCGTCGGATGGACCAAAACATGATATCCCAGAGGTGTTTTATTGGATTTAGGTCAGGCAAGTGTGTGGACCATTCAATGGTATCAATTCCTTCATCCTCGTACACATGAGGCCAGGCATTTTTGTGCACCAGGAGGAACCCAGGACCCAATGCACCAGCGTAGGGGTCCAATGGGTCCAAAGATTTCATCATTATACCTAATGACAGTCAGGGTGCCATTGTCTAGCCTGTACAGGTCTGTGCGTCCATCCATGGATATGCCTCCCCAGACCAGTACTGACCCCCCGCCAAAATGGTTATGCTAAACGATGTTACAGGCAGCATAACATTCTCCATGGCTTCTCCAGACCCTTTCACGTCTGTCACATGTGCTCAGGGTGAACCTGCTCTCATCTGTGAAAAGCACAGGGCGCCAGTAGCGGACCTGCCAATTGTGGTATTCAACGGCAAATGCCAATCAAGCTCTATGGTGCCGGGCAGTGAGCACAGGACCCACTAGAGGCCGTGGGGCCCTCAGGCCACCCTCATAAAGTCTGCTTCTGATTGTTTGTTTAGAGACATTCACACCAGTGGCCTGCTGGAGGTGATTTTGTAGGGCTCTAGCAGTGCTCATCCTGTTCCTCCTTGCACGAAGGAACAGATACTGGTCCTGCTGATGGGTTAAGGACCTTCTACGGCCCTGTCCAGCTCTCCTAGAATAACTGGCAGTCTCCTGGAATCTCCTCCATGCTCTTGAGACACAGCAAACTTTCCAGCAATGGCACGTATTGATGTGCCATCCTGGAGGAGTTGGACTGCCTGTGCAACCTCTGTAGGGTCCAGATATCGCCTCATGCTACCAGTAGTGACACTGACCCTAGCCAAATGCAAAACTAGTGAAAAACAGTCAGAAAAGATGAGTAGGGGAAAAAATGTCAGTGGCCTCCACCTGTAAAACCATTCCTGTTTTGGGGGTCGTCTCATGGTTGCCCATCTAGTGCACATGTTGTTAATTTAATTAACACCAATGTGGCTGAAACTGATTAACATCCCCCTCTGCTACTTAACTGACCAGATCAATATCCCCAGGAGTTTAACTGACTTGATGCTATACTCTGATTAAAAAGTGTTCCTTTAATTTTTTTGAGCAGTGTACTTGTATATAAAATGCACTATTTACCTATAATTTCTAAATTTCTGCATTTGTCTATTTCCAAAGCCAATATAAAGGAAAAGTAGTGGTCAAAAAACTACTTGTGGGTTTAACCAACAATTTTTTTGTGTAACTCTCTTTTAAAGGGGACGTGGCAGGGGGCGTGTGCTATGTCTACATTCTGTTGCTAATAGGTGTCCCTTGTTCCCATCCCAGAAAGTTGGGAGGTATGGTGCCAACCATACTGCTGCACCAAGTGGTTTCTCCTGCTAACTTCAACATTCAGGACACAGTAGTGACATTAGGGTTAGTGGGAGGAACCACAGAATGATGGGAGGACCATGGAGATTGACATTCCTGGAAGTGCCAGTGATTTATCTTTGGTGGCACCAAAAGGGATAAGTATTTGCATTGTTTTTTATAGGCACAGTGTTTCTTAGAAGATTTTGTTATGCGACAGTCACTTTAAGCTGATTTGAATGCAGGCCATCTTCATCCATGTGCCAGTTGGAAGACAATGCACCCAGCTAGCTTTTTTCAGCCTTGCAAATGTAGTTCAATAAGACGTCCAGCAAACACTGCTGCTGTTCCAATAATGCACACAAGCATGAAGACTGCAAGAAGGATGTGATCTAGAACCATTGCAGAAAATATCCATTCTTCTGCAGCCTGGAAAAAATAATGAAACAAATGGTATTAAAAAAGATCAATTTAAGGACTGCAGTATGCAGAACTGAAACATTTATAATGGAGAAGCAGTCATTACACACAAATATTTGAATGGAAAATCTCTGTACAAGTGGGTAGCAGTCTTTTCTTCAAATATGGAGATATTGAAATGAGACCATAGTTCACCGGTCATCTGGTTCAAGGAAACACAGTGAGATTCAGCAGTGTGAACATGTGTTTAAAGATGTGCACATGACTCACAAATCACTACTATGTCAAGGACTAAAAAAATATTATTTCAAATTCCAGCCAACAGGTGGAGCTCTTTTCACCTGTGTTTTCAAGCTATTCTTAGCAGCTTTGTTGCAAAATGACTGTTGTTTACAGAGCTTAGGAGCTCAAGTAGAACTTTACACATAAATGGTTTAGTGCTGTAAAACAGATTTGGTAAACAGAACATTTTAATAGAAGCTTATATATCAAACCTAAAAAGAGAAAACTGAGGAGGAAAGAGGTTTCAAATGAGGGACAATCCATCAAACTGTGGGACCTATAAAAGTGGAGTATAATTGTTTTTCTCCTTGTTTAGGCTAGAGGCAGGGGAGTGTAGTAAATGCATTCCAGCTATGTAGTATACACTTACTTGATATGCTTTTATCTTCCAAAAGAAAGCTTTAATACTAATGATCTCATAGATGACACCTATAACAAATTAGCCTTCTGGCCCTCGTCAGTTCATTTATTGAGCCTTAAGGTGGCCATGACAAATAGAATTTCAGACGGTTCTACAGGGACTAACCAAATTTCGATCCATCTGTGTCTACTGCAGTTGAACAGAGGTTGATCTACTGATCAGCTTCTGTTCACCTGCCCTGCTGGATCCAAGCTGCTCGATCAGTGGCTGCAGCCAACAGTGCTGACCTGTGTATTCTAACAGCGGGGGGGTCTCCTTGCTGTCATAATGCAATAGTGCAGTTCAACCCACTGGGTGAACGGAAAAAAAATTGAACCATGTTTGGCCAGCTTTAGCCTCTGTTCTATTTCTGTGTAACTGTGGCAAAATTTAACTTTTCTTTCTTTTACCTTATTTGACTCCTGGTCAGAATTCATAGACTCTGCAATATACTTGACTCCTTCAATTGCATTTTTGACATCAGGATTCTTTAAGATCGGAGACTGGTATGTCGCATTGGCAGGACCCAGTTTTCCAGAAATATCTGATATATCAATGTCTTCTGTAAATATCTTCTTTCCTTTTTTCTCTTGTGCAGGACGTTTCATAGTAGAGAAAAACATCATACTTGGAATAGTTTCAATAAAAATCTAATGAAAAGAAAAGATATCTTTAGTTTAAACAATATATACTGTAAATGTTGCATGGTTTGTGCTTTACAATGGTTATATCATGAATACCAAATGATGACATTAAATTAAATAAAAAGAAACTTTCCATGTAATTTGGAAGTATTAGGCCAATAATCTTCTTGAAATTAAATAGTAAAAGAGGTTTAATTTTACATCATTCAACTCTTTACATTTTTAAAAACAATTTGGGTGAAAACTTTCTGATGGATGGATTTACCTGATTTCCCTTTGATTTGCAAAGTTTGATAGGAAGTACAGATTGTAATTTTAACGCAGCCTGGATATCACTAAATTTACAGCAAATACTGGAGGTGACTAACCTGGCTAGATGCTACTTTTACATAAGACATCTAATGTTCGCAGACAAACCAATGTACCATAGGAAACCAGGTCCATTCCAGTGTTGCTGATAACATATAGGACCTGACAGTTTTATTTAGCTAAGGTTAACCCTGAGATTAACTTTTTTTTTGGTGCTCTCCGCTTTAATACAGGTTAGTCACACTTTGTTTATGCTAGCTTTGTTTTGTGTTTGTTTTGATATTCACTGTTTAGTGTACTACAGTATAAGCTAGTAATGGTAACTCTATTACAAACTGATGCTCTTTCCCATGTGGCCTGCACTGCCAAAATAAAGAAAGCAACTATCTGCACAATGTGATCCATTTCTGTTTAACATATTAGACTTGGAATGCAAGTGAGCAATGTGTGTTTGTACTCTCCTCTTTTATACAGATACTGTATAAGCTGCATCTTTGTCATACCTGACACTGAAGTTTTTTTTGTCCATTGCACTTTTCTACTGTAAGATGTGTATTGTATGTGTCTTTGTTCACATCCATCCTGTGATTTTAAAAACTATTAATAACATTCCAAAACACGAAAAAATTCTATTGGTAATTCTGATACAAGACACAATCAACTGTAGTACCTTTTTTACCCACTGAGGCATGATGTGAGTATTTGGGGTGCGGAAATGAGTGTTGATCACAATGACAGTGATAACAATGGAAGCTATGACAAACATCATTGTAAATAACATGTACTTTCCGATCAGTGGCACGGCACTAGAGGTGGATGGGATCAGTTCAACGATGACCAAAAGAAACACAGTCAGTGACAGCAAAACAGAGACGCTTAGAGTTATCTTTTCACCTAAAAGAGAAAATTGGGAATTATGTACACCTTTATGAAAAATTTGAAGCCGTCATACTTCCAAAAAGGTATAAACCAGTTACCACTACCCTCCCAGCATATGATACTAGAGGTTGCTCTGCTAAAATTAACAAGATTTGAGGGACTGGCTTGTTAGCAACTTCCACATCCTCTATAACCTAATCATATTGATCACACCATTCTTACTACTGATTTTTCTGTCGTATGGATTTTGTTAGACCATATAGGATGCATTTAGAAGTGAGAAAGCTGTTTTTCCCTTTGTCATTGTCCACTGTGTACTAAGAATACCTTCACAACTGAACACTATTCTGAAGCCTTTTTGTAAGATTTTATTATATGTTTACCATACTCTTTACTTAAATGTGCGAACCCTACCCTCATATTTCACTGTTAAACATACAGGGGTTGAATAAAAATATGAAAACACCACATGATTTGCAGGTGTGAAAGTGACAGCATGTTTTTTGTAACATTCTTTTGCTTTCGTTGTCTGATGAGACACCTAGCTAACAGGTGGAAAGCCTTACTTTCATCATTCACTGTGTGCGCTGCTAGTAACATGGAGTCATGTCAGAGCTTACTGAGCTTCAAAGACGGCAAATTGTTGGTGCCCACTTAGCTGGCGCCTCTGTGACTGAAGTTGCCAATTTATTTGCAGCGTCACAAGGTAGAGTATCAAAGGTTATGACATTTACAGTTTTCATGAAAATGTCTGATAAGCATAAGCGCAATCAACATGGTCAACTGACCTAAAGAGACAAAAGGACATAGCGCTGGACTGTGACCTGGAATAAGAGAACAACTGCTGCAAAAGTGACTGCAGATCTGAATTTTAGTCTTCCAAAGCCTGTGCCTACAAAAACTGTGCAGAGGACACTCCATAAGCATAGCATTCTTGGGCAAGCTGCAATTGCCAAACCACTAGTGACCGATATTAATGCTCAGAGGAGGAGAGTGTGGTGCAGCACCCAGGAATTGTGGACTATCAATCAATGGAACTTGGTACTCTGCAGGTCCCATCATCACCTTGAAAAGTAAAGTCACTGCCAAGGACTATGTACAAATTCTGGCTGACAATGTGCACCCCATGGTGCAGACACTGTTTCTCGAAGACAGCGCCATTTACCAAGATGATAATGCTCTGATTCACATAGCTGATGATGTCATCTTGTGGTTTCATGAGCATGCAGGCAAGGTCTTGCACCTTTCCTGGGCACCACAGTCGCCGGACCTCAATATCATAGAGCCACTATGGTCAATTTTAGAGAACAAGGTTCAGGCTTGTTTTCCTCTTCTGGCATCTCTACGAGAACTGAAACAATTGTTGCATGAAGAGTGGTATCAGATTCCATTATCCACAATCCAAGAACTATATTTGTCAATTCCCAGGAGAATTAAGGCAGTCTTGGATGACAAAGGCGGTCCAACACCATATTAAGTAACAATTTCGTTTTACCTGGTGTTTCCATAGTTTTGTCCAACCCCTGTAAATTTCTGTAATGCTACTATTCGTATGATGTGGATAGTAGTACCACATAATGGTGAGTATTAATACTCACCATTGGTTTAATGTATTATTAAAATACATTGTATTAATGCATTAAAAAAATTTACTACTAAGAAAAATAAAAAAAAGCACTCCCTCTTCCTGGCAATTTCAACAGAAAATGGTAACTTCTAAAGCTTGTGGCTACCCTACCCACTATGTTTAATGACTTAGGCAGGCCATAGATGATGCAATTTTCTTTCCTCCAACCACAAGTTGCAGGAAAGAAAATAGCTCGGTTCTCTCATCAGCACAGTCAGTGTTGAGGGAAAATCCCTCCCATGGAATTATTGTATTTTCCCAGTGGGGAGAAAGTCGTCCCTGCCCAGTGAACACAGTGAATATTGCTAGTGGCTATATTCAAACCATCTATGGCTGGCTTAAGCAGAATTTCAACACAGGTGCCAAACTCCGAAATCATAGAGATTGGAGTACATGATCTGGATGGTTATGGGCAGTCTTAGTTTTATATTCACTTGCATTCAAGACATGCAGATGTTGGTCACTTAAAGTGATAGTGAGTATACAACCAGCATTGCTGAGAGATTATGAAAATCACTTAATTTTAGAATACATACCTGAACCTGTGGGCAGATAGAACACCAAACCAGTGAGGAAGGAGAAGAGGAGACAGGGTATGATAACATTAACAATGAAGTAGAGGGGAAGTCGCTGCATGAGGAAATGATAAGTGATATCCAAGTATGGTGTGTCAGGACAGCAGTCATAGACAACCCAATGCTTCCAGCACTGATAATCCTTCATTAACCATTCTCCACTCTCCATGAAGCTGCTCATATCAGGGCGGTCACTCTCCTGAAATAAATATTTTCAAAAATGTTAAGTGGACAAACTATCTCTAAAGCAAACTATAAAAGAGTAGCTGTGACATAATTTAACAGATAAAGACCAGAAAAATTGAGCAAAAGGGGTGTTTGATTACACCCCAAGCAATTTAGCAGCACCACCCATACGTATCTCTTCTAAAAATGCTTGTCTGGTGTGAATCTGAGAATACATGAAAAAATTATTGATACTCTGAAAATCTATTTTGACTAGTCATTTCACTAGAGGGAATAAAAGTTTTTTAGCACTGCTGGAAAAACTTTGTGGACCATCAAGGGGTACATTTTATTTTCACATCATAAAATGTGGAAAAATATCATGGTCATAGTTTCAGGTTTATTGCTTTATATTGAAGCTGACAATTTAAGGAATAACCCTCCTGAGCTGCAGAAAGTGTACACATTTGGTTTTCAATGCCAGCCTAAACCCCAACTCCAGTTAAAACAAGATTGTATAGATCCACTGCCCTACATACATTAAAATAAAAGAAACTATGACTGTAATACTCATTCTATTTCTTCTGCTATCTCCCACAGACTCAATACTCTGTGATTTAGCACTTGTCACTTTTTACCAGGTCGAATGATCTCTCTCATCATTCAACACATTTCCTGTAAGTCCATGCCTTCAAGAACCTGCCTCCTGGGGGGTAGGTCAATAATGCTTTCGTGAGCTCACAGAAGAATGCTGCAGGGAACAGTGCTATGCTAGAGGGGTGACAGCTGCTTAACAGTCAGGAACAACATTACAGTGAAATCTGCACACAGATGGTAGGAGCAAGCAACAGTGACAGTAGGCTAATGGTCAAAACAAGCATATAAAACCATATCTTAAACAGAAATAATCCAAGTCACGAACAGGCAAAAAAAAAGAAGTAATTTAAGGCATGAGCCAGATAAAACGATAATCAGACATGGGCTTCATGTTCAGCAGTCTATTTAGGAACTTCCCTGATTAGAGTAGGTGAGCACTGCAGAGATCTAAGCTGCTGAATAAAGACCAATAAATACCAGAGGCTCAGGAATGTTAGTTGCACCTAGACACCAATCCAAATGTAACACAATGTGAACAGTTTTGTTAATTTAAATACTAACCTACCTTTGAGAAAATGCTGCTTCTTCTGTAATGGGGTCCCTTCAGTGCTTTTCTCATGCCCCTAAGTCTTGGCATAGCCATATGATTTTTGTTGAAGGACAGGATAATCTAATCTGAAACCCTATCCTTCCATTCAAGAGAGATCCCCTAACCAAATGCCTAGGGATTGGCACCAATGATCTTAAGGTATATCATACAGTATTTGGCTGATAAAGTACCCATTAAGGCCTAAAAGTAGTTTTTTGAAGCCATAAAGGAGAATTTCAAATAACATCTCAACTGACAGATTCTATTTAATATTTATAACAAATACACTTCTTACCGGGTTTATTACCACCAAATTGCCATCATAGGTCCATGTTCCAAGCTTCATGCTGCAGTTCTGCTGGTCAAATGGGAAATAAGTAACTATCATTTCACAGTAGCTTTTGAAAATAGCTGGTGGAGTCCATACAATTTTCCCAGTATAATCCAGAAGGGCCTTGGTTTCCTGGACTATGGCAAAGTCACCATCTGCGCTGTAAACAACCAAACCATGCAAATAAGATAATATCTACTTAATATGTTTATATGCAATGTTTTCACAATGTTTATTATAATATTCTGAATGGCTATGCAAATTATAAAGCTGGAATAATATTCTGATTATATTTCAGAAGAGGAGTTTACCTAGCTAACTGGTCCAGGTTAAAGTGCATATAAAGCCATCTTTTAGCTTTGGATGAAGCTCCATTTGGGAAATTTCTCTTTGCTTCCTGTCCCAGAAACACAGTACTAAGTGAGAGGAGATCTCTGCAAAGTGAAGGATCATCCGTCTCATACAGTTGTCACCAGTACAGGTTTACCCATTGAAAAATTTCCTTACATCTCCTGTTCCCATGACTGAAAAATGTGGGTTTTTCATCACTCTCCGTGCTGATGACAATGGTCTCCAGTCCCCCCAATATAGAAGGTTAATCTCCTCAAAGGGGACATAAGTCAGGAATGGAACCCCTTACAGTGGTTCTAACCATCACCATTCTTAAAACATACATAAAAATACATACAATACAAAAAGTATACCTCACCATTCTTAAGAAATCAGATAGTCCTGTATCCAGAAGATCAACATAACAGTTAGACAACTAGCATATTTAAAAGGACATCAACAATAGTAATCCTTGTATATCTCTGATGGCAGGTATACTTTGAACATACTATAAAGAGGCATCCCTGTGTTCTCAGTTTATTAACTACTGTATAGTTAGTTACCAATATATATTCTCGTATAGATTAGTGTAGTCACCAGTTTGTACAGGACTGAGAAAACGAATTAACATTTCTTGTCAACCTCTACAATGTATGTCTTGCCTCTAATTTCCCCCACTATTTGTATCTGCTAATGTAACCACAAGAAAGGAATAAAATATCTTACTTGTTATACAGAACTAAATCGGCGCGCCAGATATCACCGGAAAGGATCCGAACTTTTTCTATCCCTCCATATTCTGCAGGGTCCCACTTGAGATTAACATCTACCCATTGCTGAAGAAGAAGAAAAAACATTTAGGTCTCTACACAGATGGACTGATGGCCTTTAGAGCTAATGTCAATTGGCAAATGCAACATTCTTTCAAGAGCTCTTAACTTGCATTTTAGTTTTAGATGCTTCTGAATTCACTTTCTGGTTTGCATTTGACCTTCTTCTAAGTTCTGCTTCAAGTTGATTTAGTGTTCTCATTGATCTGTGGTGAACAAGAGCCAGATCCCAATACATATGTTGTTAGGCTTGTGACGCATGAACTGAAACTTAGTAAGGGTTTGTGTTCATGGGCTTTTTGTTCATGCCAGAATAACTTATTTCCCCTTTTAAGTCAATGAGAATGCTAAAGCAGATTGAAGCAAGTTGATGCAGCTTTGAAGGGTGTCAAATACAGATCAAGGGAAGGTCATCTACAGATCATCTGTATCTGTCAATGAAATCTGATTGATCTCAAAAGCATCTCAAACAGATGTCAAAGGCATGTTTAATGCACCTTAAAGAAAAATGCATTTGTCAGGCTCCAACTATAACTAAAATATCACTTTTGGTACAGATGAGTTCGCTCTCAGGGGGGCTCATTTACATGGGCGGTTGAGCCTTGGTTTTACCACCCCCCAGCAGGCCACTTGAACTTGGAGATGCAGCTGCTCAGGGCTGTATACATGCTTCAGCAAAAATGAAAAGGTATGTCTCATTTGGAGAGCAGTACCTCTGCTGACTGTGACCAATTCAAGTGAATTGAGCTGTGGTGCAACTGGTCTGCAACTGTGTCAGCATTTTCATCTTTTATCGCCATGTTGGCATTTTCTCCTCACAATTGCCTGTCAAATTCCTTCTGAAAAGGGCTCCATTGATAGCCACACATGTGATGAAGCCCTGCCGAAGTGTTATTATTAGCATCTCTCTGGTTCTCATGTAATGTCTTTCCACTACACTCTTATAATGATAATCACATGTTCTCATTGTATTATAATATGATTGCACCATTGGTCTTGTACCGTAAACCCAACAAAAAAAACCTCTGAACAGAAAAAGACAATTACAAGTTACAAACCTGCTTAAGTCGTACATTAGTTGTCACAATTTGATTGACTTCATCCTTCAAAAAAGAAGAAAAGACATGTAGGTTTAATGAAAAGGATGTAATGCCACTTTCACTGCCATGACCACCGATGTAGGAAGGGGTTAATCACTAGTCTATATATACACACTCCTGATATGACACAATATACAACAATAGTATATTTTAAAAAAAATCTGTACTTTTTATCCTTGGAGAAATGTAACTGAGCATCAGTCTAATGACTATGGCTGTGAAGATGCCATCTGTCTGCTGCAGAAAGGAGGAGGAATTTGCTTAGTCTTCTCTTATCAAGTGTTTTTCCTGCAACATTGTAACTTTGAAGCAAATCACAAGGTGAGAGGGACAGATCTGTGTCATGTATTAGTGAACACAGCTTTGAACTGCACAGGTACCAGTATATACCGGCTATGACTGGATCATCTCTGACCCAGGAAGTTAATGCTAACACTGGATAATTCTAGAACAAAGATGAATCTGACCTTTTGAGAAAGAAAATTAAGGTATTGATAGGGGAGTACTGTAATCTCTGTATTACGCAAACAGTTCCATAAGTGTTATGCTTACTTATTATTTAGTATGTGCACATTTAGCATGAAATGAGATTGCTGCTAGGTCCACTTTGAGGGATATAAGCTATTCATCCTGTGAAACTGCAGGTACATTTGTTCTGTGAGAACGGGGGCAAAATCAAATGTTATTAGGCTATTTTTTTCACCAGGTTAAGCGTTATTCATTAATACATTAATACAGAATAGAGGGAATGAGGAAAATACCACATTTTGGCCACTAGGTGGAGCCTGTAAACAATTGTTTATTTCCTCAGCTCCATCTAGTGGTCATAATGCAGTATTTTCCTTATTCACTCAGTTATATACAAATGAATACCATTCAACCTTGAGAGAAAATAGGCTAGTAATTCAATTTGACTCCATTCACACATAACAAATGTACATGCAGTTTCACAGAATGAACAATTCTTAGTGACTGTAAATGTCCCTCTGATTTTATAATTTAGTAGCAGAAACTGCAGTGGGTGCAATTGTTTCTGGGCCTATGAAGTCAGTGGGGCACAACCTATTGCTGTATTAAACAGTTGTGTGTTCACAATACAATCTATACAGCAGGGTTTCTTTTCCTTCCTTATCGCTTTTTATATTCTGTCATTTAATGTGTGATCCTGTAGTCAGCTTATAAAGACCAAAAAATGTTCAAACATTTCATAAAAAGGAATTTAATTGGCTGAGCAGAACATCTACAGATTGCTATATGAAACATGGTGGGCTCTAGACCATTGATCTGTGTATTTTAGATATGCTTCTACCAGTTCTATTTCCCCATAATCTTTCATTACAATTGAGATTCCATATTCTATCATTACAATGATCGTACCACATCAATAAGCTGGATAAGCTGCAGACCAACTGTTACAACAACTGAGTCCTTAAACTTCTTGACCGGACGAACAACTTTGTTATAGTTGGCAAACAAGTCTTTAATGAGACGAGATTCATCATCAGAGCCAAGGACTGTTCCAGCTGGAAATAAATGAATTAAAAGAAAAAAAGTTGAATTTGAAATTCCGTAGAATTGAATCACTGGTATCGGGGGTGTGAGGGGGGGAGAGTAGAGTGTAATTTAAGATCATTCCAAGTATCCCTAGTCTACTGTTTATACGTCCTGACCCAAATGGCTTACAGAACCTGCAGTCTGCACTCAGGTATCTGTAGACCTCAGAGATTTCCCTGTAGACATCTTTGACCATGATGCCCAGTTATAGGAGATGTAGGGCTCATTTATACATGCATTGCCAAGAGCAATTTGTGAAAGATCGCTTCCCAGAGAATATTTCACAGGCAGTGATGAGGCATTATGCTGCCTCCTCACCACCTGTTTTAACCCCTAAAAACCCATACCATAATGGCGCATCTGCATGCATTGCACTTGGTTATGGGGCTGCTGTGGCATGGCCCTATTCCTCCCACCAGTCACGGTGATCTTTTCTACAGACGTATATACACCCTCACCTGCTGCCTTTTGCATTTAAAGCAGAGCAGTAAAAATTGCAGCTTTTTTTTTTTACCACATCCCAAATTGCAAATGTAAACAAGGCCATAGGCAGAGTTAAGAAAAAACCTCACTATGATCTACCCAGGTGGATCCAATACAAGTGTATAGGTGACAGTGCTATGACTGAGGCTCCCATATGCCCTCCTAATGAACTGTTTGCAAATGTAGGCACTCATCCTTGGGCTGTACAGTTTACTTTATTAGATCAGAGGGTACAATTCACAGCCAGGACAGTGCTAACACTTTCCAGCCAGGTAAGGCCTTTGTGATAGACAGGTCCTCTCTGCATCTTGTCATCTTGGCCATGTCAATGAAAACAATCAAAGATCACTACCCTGAAGTAGACTGGTCAAAGATGTCAGTGGCTGATGAGGACACTGCTGAGCTGGGGTGAAGGTGATCATAGTTAAGCTTTTAAGTGACATATAATGGATCAAGAAAATGTTGGGTGTGTAAATGAAATACAAACAAGCAAGAACAACATCGATTACCCTAGTAGCACTCACTCTATCAAGAAATCACACCACCTCCACCTACTTGTAAAGAACACACTATAAAATAGGCAATGAAAATGTCCTTTATCATCATTGAGGTGGATATTAACTGCTTTATAAGTTATAAACTGTTAACAATAAGGAGTTTACAATTTCAGAATTAATTATGTGTAATACCGCACATGTGGTTTATGCATTGCAATGCCCTTGTGGGCTGATGTATATAGGGAGGACTAAAAGACCACTTAAGAAGAGAATAGCCGAGCGTATACACAATATATCAATTGGGTATAAACAACATAGTTTTTTGCTCCACTTTAGGCAATGTCACAACAGAGACCCATCGGTTCTTAAATTTTGGTGAGTAGATAGAGTTTTTCCATTATGGAGAGGGTCCAACAGGGTGAGGAATTTGTCTAAAAGAGAGAATAAATGGATTTATTATTACAGAGTTACTTACCCCAAAAGGGTTAAATGTTGAGGTGGATATTAACTGCTTTATCAGTGATGTTTAGAGTATTTTTATTTTGGTGGAATTGTGCAATTTATACAATTTGTAGCGTTGTATTGTATATTTATACTGCAGGTTGTATATTTGTTATATAAAATATTATGTCATTATAATATTTAACCCAATTGTGATTGGGGTGCCGAGAGATTTATTGCCCTCTGACTCCTTCTCATACCAGTTTTTATTTTCTAACATACAGTACATATCCTAATTTCAGGTATAAGGTCTTGAGCTGGACCATGGATTAGGACCCTAAGCGAAGAAATAAAAAAAAAAAAATTTAAATTGAGTTGAGCGTTAATTTTCTTGATATAGCCGTGATGCCGGTGTCTGAATGACATACAGTATCATTCTACAAAAGCCTGATCCATGCAGTGATATCACTGTCCGAAACATACCATTGATGTTAGCATGTAAATAATGCCTAGACATGTGCAGAGTTAAAAAATGTGTTTTGTTTAGTTTCAGATCAATTCGTTAGGTTCCTAATTTCATTTCGTTGCATTTGTAACTAAATTTGTTTTGTTTATTCATTTTCACCCGGATTCAAATTTTTTGCATTGGATTTGAATTGAATTCTAATTGAAAATATTGAATTGATTCAAATTCATTGTGAAGAATAGCTGGTTCTATTCTATTCAAAATTCGAATTTCAGAAGATGGCTATATTCGTTTTATTCTATTCTGTTCTATTTTTTTCTAATATATTCCATTCTTTTTTTCTTCTATTCTATTATTTTATTTTCTATTCTATTCTATTCTTTTCAGTTTTGTTTTTTATAATCTATTCTACTCTGTTGCATTCTATTCTTTCCTTTTCTATTCTTATTTATTCTATTCTATTCGAAATTCAAATTTCAGAAGATGGCTATGCTCTATTTTATTATATTGTATTCAAAATTTGAATTTTGAAAATCGAAATCCAAAAGGTGGCTATATTTTTTCAATTCAATTAAATTCTATTCTTTTCTATTCTATTCAAACCCTTTATTTTGTATTCTATCCTTTTACTTTCTATTCTATTCTGTTTTATTCTATTCATTTCTATTATATTTAATTCCATTTGAAATTCGAATTTCGGAAGACAGCTATTTATATTCTTTCATTTATTTTCTATTCTATTCCTATGCAAGCTTTTTTTCCTATTCTAGGCACACTTTTGAGCACAACTATATGTATGAGGCTATCAAATTTCATTCAAATAAAGTGCATATATTCATTGCATGCAAAGTTGTGTTTATGTGAATATTTCTGGTGAGGGGGTCCATAGTTTTCATCAGATACCTAAAGGGGTCAGTGACTAAAAAAATTATAGAAAACACTGCTTTAGTAAATGGAAAATTAAGGGAGGAATAACAGTTGCTACAGAACTGGAAATCTCAAAGTCGAAATTATGTGTGTAAATGTGGGAATGAAAGGATACCTGTTAACTGCTTATATGTGTGAATAGAATTGATTACACCTTCTGGAACCTGAGAATCACCGTAAAAGAACTTTGTGAAATGATCTAGAATTGTGGAACACAAAAAATCCCAGTGTCCCTATTCTTTAGGGCTGAAATGAGTATAACTAATGTTTTTTCTGCTTTTCACACCGCTTGTTTTCCCACAAATAAAGCATAAACAATATAAATGAATGAGTGCCACGCAGTACAAATGTTACTAGTGATATATCATAAAATCATACACTGTATGCTACTAGAAAACCATCATTTGAATCCCAAATATACCAATTAGTTTTTTTTTAATAATCACATACCTTCTGGAACCTGATTGTAATATGTTGTCTAACTATGCTGGTGTTGTCTTACTATGCTGATTGTAACAGTGTGTTCCATCCTGTCTTTGTTTAGATAAAGAATTAAAAAAAAGCTTTCATCAAGACAGGAAGTAAGGGGAAATCTTCTTGACTGGGGAAACAGTCAATAAAATACCAGCAAAGGTTTGAATTCCTTCGAATTCTATCCAAAACTATTAAGAATTTTTTTTTTTTTGCTGGAGATACTCTTTAATATGAATGAAAAGCTCTAGACATCTACAGTATACTGGAACATATGTCAGAACACCCTGATTAGACATTTCCCAATTACCATTCATGAAATGAAGGGGAACTATGCGATTCTCAGGTTTCTAGACTGCAGCTAAAAATACCCATTGCTTCCTTTCACCTGCAGCTGCCAGTCAAGCTTATCCTTTCAGCATTACAAAAGTCAAACAAAAAGTTTAAATTTTTAGTACGAACACAACATAAAACAATTTTTTTTAGAAAGGTAACATTTTCAGGTATTTGAGTCCTTGTGACAAAAAAATGTGATCCTGACTGGGCAATCATGTTCATTTTTTAAGATACACAAAATAAAAAGGACAAGCTAAGATACTACTTATGGCCACATAGCGGGGCTGATTTAGAGTATGTTCACTTTTCAAAATGAACAAGGTGAAACAAAGTGAAAATTAACTTTGCAAAAAGATTATTTAAAGCCCAGCTCCTGGAATTAAAAGAGAAATACCCTTGTAGCAAGGACCCCAATCACTGCAATAGTTAAATTGTTCTGGTTGGTTAAATGGTTAAATCACTCTCATTGGCTGTTGAACAATGGCATCATGAAGTACAATGCAGTCCCAATAGCTGTGAATTATATGTAAAGATGGCATCCTCTCACAACCTGATCCAGAGTAAAGAGGCAGAGTGAAGAGTAAAGTAAGTGTTACATCTTATTCCTCATCTCCTAGAGTTAACAAACATTTAACTCTTGCAGTGCAGGGAGCGGTGTGCCATGCAAGGGTAGTTTTTTGTAATTCCAGGAGTTGCGGTTTAAATCACTATGCCATCTAAAACAAAAATAAAAGAATAGAATTTAAAGCTGAACTCCGGCAGATTTCTTTCCCCATGCAGTGGGGCTGTGCCTGCATTGCATAGGTCAACTTCTCATTTTGTTTAATAGTGAGCATAAAGCATATACTCACCCGATCCTCCGGAATACAGCGTTCCCCAATGGTCCAGCGGTGGACTGTTCCTGGTCTATGTAGCCTGCTCTGGTTGTGATGATGTCAAGAACAGTCCAATATTTAAGACTGATGGAGCGCAGGGCTGCTGGACCAGTCTTGTGCTGGGAGGAGTAGATAAGTATATCTCCACTTTCCTCTCCCCTAGAAAAAACAAGCAGTTAACCCGTGCAGTGCGGGCACAGCCCCACTACAAGGGAAAACATTTTTATAATTATGTACAAAGCTTCTTTATCACTTTTTAAATGGATGCTGAATCTAATGCTCATCATTACATATCTTTAATCTTTCAGAGCAATAAATTTCATTAACAAATGTGTAAAGCAAAAATGAAAAAGAAACACAAGAGGGTGCCTCTAAGTGCAGTATTAAAAGATAATTTAATAATCCATACATGGAACACTCAAATGTGTGACCATCGCCCTATCTTTTAATACTGCACTTAGAGGCACCACCTTTTGTTTCTTATTCATTTCTGCAGAGATACTTTCCAGTCTCTTGGTGGAGCTGCCTTAGGTGTATAATATGGACTTTTAGTTATTTTTGGACTTTTATGGACTTACCACATTTTATTGTCAAGTGGTTACATTGTTGTTTTTTACTTTAGGTTTGCGCCATATGTTCATTGTCAATGTGTAAAGCAGGCATACACCAGGCTAGATACAAATTAAATTAAAGGAGAAGTTGGCCCTAATTCTCCTATGAATCACAAGAGTGACGTTGCTGAGCTGGTCCAGCTCTGGAAAGATCCAGACTTTAAAGTCGCTGTCCACCCAGATGCCCGGACCAGCAGCTGACTCAGCCTCTCAATGATGGGTTTAGAGCCAGAGTCACCCGCTCACACTTCCTTCACAACCCGGCACTCCAGTGAAGGGCAGAGAAGAGAGCCAGTGACCGACAGTCACCGGCTCTCTGTGCAGTGAAGACCAAGGACTTGAGCAATCAGCAATCTATGATGTAGAGGTGGTGAGGGTCAGATGCAGTGTGGATCAGTGCTGCAGCCATCTAGGTGAGTATAGCAGTTTTGTTTGTAATTCCCATACTTCTCCTTTAATTGTTCAGGTAGGACCTAATCCTACTGTACATGTTGTAACAGATCAAAATCTGGCTGCATGTGGCTATCTATAATATTTATGGAGGATAATCTTGAAAAACATCACTCTAGTGTTGGGATATTGTTCATCTTCCTTTGCTTTACTTTCTTGCTCTGACTTGTGTTTGTTTTTTGCTTTTCATTTTATTCAAAAGCATTAATAAAAAATATTGTTTTGCCAATAAAATATGCAAGGCTACACATGGAGCTGTCGCTGCCGAACCTCTGAGAAGCATGAATTGTTTTTCAGAGACATTGAGGCAATGACTGGTCATTTTGCCCGTTTTAACCCTGTAAATGTTGCGCCACATTTACATGCATACATGTGGTTGCAGG
This sequence comes from Staurois parvus, assembly GCF_062004578.1. Lineage (NCBI taxonomy): Eukaryota > Metazoa > Chordata > Amphibia > Anura > Ranidae > Staurois > Staurois parvus. The sequence goes on along the minus strand of NW_028318326.1, from coordinate 7,090,049 downwards.
GTAGCCCCATTCCCTTGAATGGGTTGTGTTCTGTGGCAGCACTGCCTGGCAAACTCAACTAGGGAGATCAGTTTTGCAAAGGCATGTGTACATCATGTCCGCTGCCTTTGCAGTTTAGAGGAGGGGAAAGCTCAACTATGTTTTTACTGCCTATCAACCACTACTGTAAGGCAAGCCATAGACGGTCAAATTTCCACGGGTTGCAGGAAAAAAACAGACAGTTTTGACATTGTCTTCTCCCAGCGGGGTGGTGGGGGAAGCCATCACAATGACCGCATGTAAAATCCAGCAGGCTGGTTGTACCCAAGTTGATCAGATTCAGCTTGCCCATACACAGTTCAAATCTCAGCCAGTTCCTGCTGAAGTGGCTGAGATTTGAACCTCCTATGGCCAATTTAAAGGAGCCCGGAGAGGTTGCTACTGTCCAGTGCACTTATTCTCCATATTCTTTTTCTTAATTTAGGAAGTTCTGTCGACATCCCTTTTAGAAATCTTGAGTTGCATACATTTACAAACACATTGATAAAATAATGGAATGACTTATGCTACATTCTCTGGTTATTCTTGAAGTCTATTTTCTTCTGCTGATGGACATTTCAATAATATTCATTCAAATACAGACCCCTTCTTTTGCAGACAATTTGTTTACAGAATGTAAGTGCTCGCTCTCAATAATATTCATACAAATACAGACCCCCTCTTTTGCAGACAATTTGTTTACAGAATGTAAGTGTTCGCTCCTCCCACTTAGGCAACCTATGTTTCTGGATTATTCCACAATGGAATGCATTGTTGTCAATGAAGACAGAGCACCTCTGGAAATAAAGATCTCCTCAAAAATAAAACAACTACATTCATGAGGATAGACCATTGATAATACTACAGTATGTGAGCTGTCTGATAGAAGTACAGGTTTTGTTGTCCATAGAAAGTCAGAATCATATTTATTCTTTTCATACTGCACAGGGACAATGCAGGGTATCAGATGATTGTGGCCAACAAGGACAGTTTTCTTTCAAACATACATTTTATAATACTTGAAAGGTGATAAACAAATGATTTTTCTGAACATACTTTAGCTAAAACCAAACATAGGTGCACGTAAAGTGCAAAAATACAGTAACGCTATAGCAAATTGAAAGTTACTTAAAACAATAAAATTACTGACATGACATAGGTTAGGTTTTGAGCTTTACATATGTGTGCAACTATATGTACTGATCAAGTAGACAGGCAAAAACAAGTGTATTATTAGACAGACTTCTACTGACTATATGAAAAACATGCATACATTTCTAATGTAAAAGTTAATTGCAATATTAATATATTTAATCACTCCGAAACTGGCATCCTTGCGAATGTAAAGAGCGCAGTCAGTTCAGTACCTGTGATAAGAAGAATAAAATGTATGACAGCGAAATCCATTTCTTCGCAGCTCTCTTGGCTCCCACTCTCTGGTTACGAGTCTGTAGGGTTCCTGTAAGGGGGGCGTTCCCTGTGTCTTCCATTCCACTAATGAAGGACATAACTGGACTATTGTGGCCTCACACCTGTTCAGCTAGACAGCTGAAGGTTAACAAATATGCGGTAATGGATTCACTGAGATATCCTGGTCAGGAAATCTTGCTGTGTTATTGCAGTGACACACATAAAGCTTTTCTTTATTTATTTTTTGTCATTACTGTAATTAATAAGTGAGAATGCAATTGACAATCGTAAGGCTAAAACATTTGGGCAAGAAAGATGACACAATTCAGCAGTCATGGAGCAAGAATATGCAGAAGGGCCATTACAGTTGGTCTATAATATCTTGAGATTACAGTCACATTGCAACTTAAAAAAATGACATGCTCCTTCAATTAATCAAATAAACAGTACATTTGTTAAATGGCTAGCCCAACAAAAACTAATGATAGAATAAAAGGTGATGGTCAGCTACTTAATTAATGTTCCGGGGTGGGGAGAGGTTTCAAATAGAACAATTGATATGCATATTCAGCTCAGGAAATTATACATTATTGGGGGATCATTAGCAAATAGTCTGGTTTAATACTATTGGGTGAAAGCATTTGTCTATCAGCTGTTCACTATCAGCTTACAGAGGTTGTATATGTAGCACCCTCTAGTGTGCATAGTTAGGTAAATTTAATTTGGTTCACAAGTAGTTAAAGTGAGCATGTCTGTGGGGTTCAAGTTTGGGTCGGGCTGTGGGGCTCTGCAGGTCAGGCCTCAGTAACCTCCCCCTGGTTCTGGAAGTTTCCAGAAACGTCTAGGAGCCAGTGGGTGGAGGTACAGGGGCAGGAATATGAATATTAATGGGAGTTCAACCAATCCCCAGGAAGGAGGCCTGGCATGGGGGTAGGATCTGCCCATAAATATTGAAGAGTCGAGGTTCGCAAGGCCTAAACTGGACCCCAGGGCTGGGGCCTTTGCCTCCAGGCAGGAGCTGAGGAAGGAAGAACAGGAGCAGTTTAATCAGAGGGATCTTCACCACCATTCAGTCTCATCCAGGAGACACCCTGTATTGCAAGGGAGGACCTATTCAGCAGGAGGCCTGAACAGCAGTCTTTTCCAAGCAGCAGGATTTCAAGGGACAGTATGAGTACCTCTACTTTCACCACCCAAAGCCTATAGGGGGGAACTGCCAGGTGCAATACTCAGTTAGCCATCCGTGAGGGACAGCTTCTGACAACCTTCACTCCTGCTTGGGATAATCTTGTGATAATGTGCCAGTGCTGAGATCAGTATTGGAAGTGCTTTGCCAGTCTGTTGAAAGTAATTTGCCCTGGAAACACAGTCTGAAATGTTGTGTCAAGAAGACAGTGCAGCCACAGTGGTCCTTAAATTTCTTCTACACTTTACACCCCCCAAAGCGTACAAGGGAGATTGCAGCTGAGTGCAATATTCAGCTAGCTTTCAGAGGGACAGCATACTGTTATCCTACACCCTTGGGGGGATTCTCATCTGAAGCCAGGTGCTCTAGTATTTTCTACTACGAGGATGTAGAGCTCCTGCATACAGTTAGGACTTTGCTATTTCTACTAAGGGGACACAGAGCTTCTAAAAGCATGTTTACTATTTGCTACAGATCCATTAAGGACTGACATTATTGCGGAGGGAGTACAGTCTAGGATCCATTTTTGCTGTAAATTGTACATAGAAAAGTTGTCCTCCATGTTGTTGTTGAACTCAGATTGGGCATCCCATAATCACTTATCCCCATCCAAGTTGATATTCTCCCATTAAAACATTAAATCAAGCCCAAGGACTGCTTTCCTGACTGAGTGTCTGCTGAAAATACGAGTTGCCTGGCTGTGCAGAAAAAAAGGGACCCAAAATCCAGTGGTTCCTTAGGGGGTACCGCTACATATATGATATGATTCACATACTTCAATGATTTTTTGGACCTGGATATCTTTGTTCAGTGGGGCCTTCACCCACTCCATGCAAAAACTTTTCTGTAAATAAAGAAAAAGAATAACTGTCAGGGTATATATTCACTTAAGCAAAATAATCTTTTTGGCTGTAAAGGAAACAGTTGTGATAAGTTGCTCATAGCTCCTGGAAATTGGAGAACCAGCCCTGTCAACAATACAGATCACTCCAGACTACAAGTTAAGTAGATAACTAGGTGAAGAGAGGTACATCATATCACTGCATTCAAAATTGCTTGGTCTAGGGACAGTCAGAAAATGCATGATACAAATCTACATCCTGATGTTCACATTTTAACAGAAGAGAGCCTTAACCACTTCAATACCGGGCACTTTCACCTCCTCCCTACCCAGGCCAACTTTCAGCTGTCAGTGTTGACGCAGTTTAACCGCTTCCCAACTGCGCTATAGCCGAAAGATGGATACAACGCGGCTGTCCAGTTCTGGGAGGGCATCCATGCCAATCCACTGAAGAACATTTAGAACAGACAGGAGAAGACAGCCTACCCAAACAAAATAAGTGCTCCAAAGAAGATGACTTTTGAGACGCATAAGTTAAACCGAATTGTGCCGCTGTAGTATGTTGCAGTTGTAAATAGCCCAAAAAAGTTGTAAAGGGGAAAATTAAAAGCATGCTGAAAATCCAAAAGTGAGTGGAAAGCACCCGATAAAAATAAAAGCTCAATCAGTTTCACCCCATGTCTAGACCAGAATGCCTCAACAATTTGACGGAAAATTCACATAGGCACGGACTGTGCTTTAGAGGGGCGTTAGGTGAATACTCATTAGCCCAGTGTCAGGGATAAAATGTTAGTATTCACCTTACCTAAGGCAGATTCATCTGATTGGATGCAGTGGCTATTCAGCCCAAAACATTTCCAGCAAGCTACTTTGTCAAAATTCGATAGATTTATACACTTTAGTTGAATGTAGTGGAACTGGCAGAGCCACCCACCAAGCGAAATTCATACAATGTATGACCAGCTTTAAACACAGGCCAAAGCCAATGGCCAAACTATAGACATAGAAACTCAGTTATAAAGCACAGTACTGTCCATTTTTACTGTGCATTATGCTTTGCTTGCTTCAGGACTAATTTTAAAGGATCACTGAACCCTTGCTTAAAAAAAAGTGCAAGTCACTAAAAATATAACCCACCTCATGGTTTTTTTAAAGTGAAATTTCCTTCTCATAATCTGCTTTATGTCACAATCCTTGAAAGACAAACTTCTGCTTGAGCAGTGCACCTAACATTGCGGTCATTTGCATTTGCAGCCATGGACTACATTTCTTTGGAAAGGAGGAAAGAGAGGAAAGGTATAGCTGGCAATGGATTGCATTTTAAACAGAAATATCAGAAAATAAAGAGAAGAAAAAAAAGGGGGTGGGGGGGGGTTGGTTTACAGGAAAAATGGGAAGGGGGACTTGAGGATAATGGAATGCAGGCTTCAACAGATACACACTCAGACAGGTTGTGTGGTAGAAAAATTTGGAATAAAAGGAGGTGGAAACTATGAATAACTGAGACCTTGCAGGGAATGATACTTCACGTATGAGAATGCACTAGAGTAACCATAAGGTGTGGCACGTCTCGTGCACTCCAAAAGAAGATACACTATATTGCCAAAAGTATTGGTACACCCCTCCAATTCATTGGTTTCAGGTGTTCCAATCACCTCCATGGCCACAGATGTATAAAATCGAGCACCTAGGCATGCAGACTGCTTCTACAAACATTTGTGAAAGGATAGGTCTCTCAGGAGCTCAGTGAATTCAAGCGTGGTATCATGATAGGTTGCCAACTGCGCATCCGTGAAATTTCCTTGCTACTAAATATTGCACTGACTGTTAGTTGTAAATAACTGGGAACAACAGCAACTCGAACAAACAGGCCACATACAATGACAGAGTACATGCTGAAGCACACAGTGGGCAGAAATCTGTCTGCAGAGTCAATAGCCAAAGTCCTCCAAACTTCATGTGGTCCAGTTTGAGGTGGGGGAACTTGACTGGTCTGCAGGGGGGATTATGGTGTGGGGTTGTTTTTCAGGGGTTGGGCTTGGCCCCTTTGTTTTAGTGAAGGGAACTGAAGGCATCAGCATACCAAAAAATTTTGGACAAATTCATGTTCTGAGCTTTGTGGGAACAGTTTAGGGATAGCCACTTCCTCTTAAAGCATGACTGCACACACCAGTACACCAGTGTACAAAGCAAGGTCTATAAAGATATGGATGAGCGAGTTTGGGGTGGAAGAACTTGACTGGCCTGCACAGAGTCCTGACCTCAACCCAATAGAACACCTTTGGAATGAATTAGAGCAGAAACTGCGAGCCAGGCCTTCTTGTCCGACATCAGTACCTGACCTCACAAATGCGCTTCAGGAAAAATGGTCAACCACTCCCATAGACACACTCCTAAACTTTGTGGACAGCCTTCCCAGAAGAGTTGAAGCTGTTATAGCTGCAAAGGGTGGGCCAACTCAATATTGAACCCAATGGACTAAGACGGGGATGCCATTAAAGTTCATGTGTAAAGGCAGGCGTCCCAATACTTTTGGCAATATAGTGTGTGATTGAAATAATATCAATATAGTGTGCAGGGGCGTATTTACCACAAGGCAAACAAGGCAGTAGCCTAGGGCGGTATTTTTCAGGGGGGCAGCACTACCTCTTTGAAGAATGGACACTTGCGGTGTGGGGACCAGGTGGGAACCGAGAGAGGCTGCGGACTGCTTGATGGTGTATGCAGAGTCCCGACTCTCACTCCCATGGATGTCTGGAGCTGTAGAGGTGAGTGACTTTCTCTCTGGGTGGGGCAAGGGAGTTGTTGGTCAATGTCAGGCTCTCTCCGCTGGGGGGGGGGGGGGGGGGGGCGGCAATTTTTGTTTTGCCTAGGGCAGCACAAATCCTAAATACACCACTGATAGTTTGTAGTAGTCTTAACATGTATCTAGAAATTCCATGTTTTGTGAAGGACTCCTTGCTCCCAGCATTCAGCAAAGAGCATGCCTAAGTTTTATGTACCAGCACTTGCTGCATCCGCAAGTAGCATTGTAGTCTACTGAAAGAACATACCAAGGAGGGTGGCTAAGCTAGACAGAGGGAGACTGTGGAGGGGTAACTTAACCACCCATAAAAATGAAGTACAAGGCTCAGCCTTTTAAAAATAGGTTTTAATATACATACAGTCAGGTCCATAAATATTGGGACATCGACACAATTCTAACATTTTTGGCTCTATACACCACCACAATGTGTAAACCATTGGTGAGCCTCAAAAACAGGAAGGCCAGATTAGAGTTTGCCAAACGACATCTAAAAAAGCCTTCACAGTTCTGGAACAACATCCTATGGACAGATGAGACCGAGATCAACTTGTACCAGAGTGATGGGAAGAGAAGAGTATGGAGAAGGAAAGGAACTGCTCATGATCCTAAGCATACCACCTCATCAGTGAAGCATGGTGGTGGTAGTGTCATGGCGTGGGGATGTATGGCTGCCAATGGAACTGGTCCTCTTGTATTTATTGATGATGTGACTGCTGACAAAAGCAGCAGGTTGAATTCTGAAGTGTTTGGGGCAATATTATCTGCTCATATTCAGCCAAATGCTTCAGAACTCATTGGACACCGCTTCGCAGTGCAGATGGACAATGTCCCAAAGCATACTTCAAAAGCAACCAAAGAGTTTTTTAAGGGAAAGAAGTGGAATGCTATGCAATGGCCAAGTCAATCACCTGACCTGAATCCGATTGAGCATGCATTTCACTTGCTGAAGACAAAACTGAAGAAAAAATGCCCCAAGAACAAGCAGGAACTGAAGACAGTTGCAGTAGAGGCCTGGCAGAGCATCACCAGGGATGAAACCCAGCGTCTGGGGATGTCTATGCGTTCCTGACTTCGGGCTGTAATTGCAACCAAGTATTAAAAAGTGAAAGTATGATTATTATTCTGTCCCATTACTTTTGGTCCCTTAACAAGTGGGAGGCACATATGAAACTGTTGTAATTCCTACACCGGGCCTCCACATAATACAAATAATATAAATTGTAAAATCATTCTTCCACAAAGATTTATCATACTACCACTTTAAAAATAAATAAGAATAAGCTATAAAGCATAAACAGTTGAAATTAGAGTACCAGTGCAGATTGGTTTAAAGTGTATGTGTAGAATTCTAACTAGTTTCTAAAATTTCAGATACTGAAATCAGTTCAGGTAAAAATGCATCAGGTACATGCATGTAATGTGTACAATAATACCAGTATTACTATTAGAGATGAGCGAATTATTCAAAAATTCGATTCGGCTGATTCGCCGAATTTGAGGAAGAAATTCGATTCGATGCGAATTAATTCGCTACGAATTTAACTTATTAAAAGGGTTTCTAGGCTTCAGAGAGCCTTTAAATTAGTGCAGAACACTGTACCTTTAATTTAAATGCCCTTGGAGATGAGGAAGGACAAGGAGAAGGAGAAGGATGAGAAGAAGGAGAAGGAGAAGGATGAGAAGAAGGAGAAGGATGAGAAGAAGGAGAAGGAGAAGGATGAGAAGAAGGAGAAGGAGAAGGATGAGAAGAAGGAGAAGGATGAGAAGAAGGAGAAGGAGAAGGAGAAGGATGAGAAGAAGGAGAAGGATGAGAAGATGGAGAAGGAGAAGGATGAGAAGAAGGAGAAGGATGAGAAGAAGGAGAAGGAGAAGGATGAGAAGAAGGAGAAGGAGAAGGATGAGAAGAAGGAGAAGGAGAAGGATGAGAAGAAGGAGAAGGAGAAGGATGAGAAGAAGGAGAAGGATGAGAAGAAGGAGAAGGATGAGAAGGAGGAGAAGGAGAAGGATGAGAAGAAGGAGAAGGATGAGAAGAAGGAGAAGGATGAGAAGAAGGATGAGAAGAAGGAGAAGGATGAGAAGAAGGATGAGAAGAAGGAGAAGGATGAGAAGAAGAAGGATGAGAAGAAGAAGAAGGATGAGAAGAAGGAGAAGGATGAGAAGAAGGAGAAGGATGAGAAGAAGGATGAGAAGAAGGAGAAGGATGAGAAGAAGGATGAGAAGAAGGAGAAGGATGAGAAGAAGGAGAAGGAGAAGGATGAGAAGAAGGAGAAGGATGAGAAGATGGAGAAGGATGAGAAGAAGGAGAAGGAGAAGGATGAGAAGAAGGAGAAGGAGAAGGATGAGAAGAAGGAGAAGGAGAAGGATGAGAAGAAGGAGAAGGAGAAGGATGAGAAGAAGGAGAAGGATGAGAAGAAGGAGAAGAAGGATGAGAAGAAGGAGAAGGATGAGAAGAAGGAGAAGGATGAGAAGAAGGAGAAGGAGAAGGATGAGAAGAAGGAGAAGGATGAGAAGAAGGATGAAAAGAAGGAGAAGGATGAGAAGAAGGATAAGGATGAGAAGAAGGAGAAGGAAACAATAAATAATAAATAAGAATAAGCTATAAAGCATAAACAGTTGAAATTAGAGTACCAGTGCAGATTGGTTTAAAGTGTATGTGTAGAATTCTAACTAGTTTCTAAAATTTCAGATACTGAAATCAGTTCAGGTAAAAATGCATCAGGTACATGCATGTAATGTGTACAATAATACCAGTATTACTATTAGAGATGAGCGAATTATTCAAAAATTCGATTCGGCTGATTCGCCGAATTTGAGGAAGAAATTCGATTCGATGCGAATTAATTCGCTACGAATTTAACTTATTAAAAGGGTTTCTAGGCTTCAGAGAGCCTTTAAATTAGTGCAGAACACTGTACCTTTAATTTAAATGCCCTTGGAGATGAGGAAGGACAAGGAGAAGGAGAAGGATGAGAAGAAGGAGAAGGAGAAGGATGAGAAGAAGGAGAAGGATGAGAAGAAGGAGAAGGAGAAGGATGAGAAGAAGGAGAAGGAGAAGGATGAGAAGAAGGAGAAGGATGAGAAGAAGGAGAAGGAGAAGGATGAGAAGAAGGAGAAGGATGAGAAGATGGAGAAGGAGAAGGATGAGAAGAAGGAGAAGGATGAGAAGAAGGAGAAGGAGAAGGATGAGAAGAAGGAGAAGGAGAAGGATGAGAAGAAGGAGAAGGAGAAGGATGAGAAGAAGGAGAAGGAGAAGGATGAGAAGAAGGAGAAGGATGAGAAGAAGGAGAAGGATGAGAAGGAGGAGAAGGAGAAGGATGAGAAGAAGGAGAAGGATGAGAAGAAGGATGAGAAGAAGGAGAAGGATGAGAAGAAGGATGAGAAGAAGGAGAAGGATGAGAAGAAGAAGGATGAGAAGAAGAAGAAGGATGAGAAGAAGGAGAAGGATGAGAAGAAGGAGAAGGATGAGAAGAAGGATGAGAAGAAGGAGAAGGATGAGAAGAAGGATGAGAAGAAGGAGAAGGATGAGAAGAAGGAGAAGGAGAAGGATGAGAAGAAGGAGAAGGATGAGAAGATGGAGAAGGATGAGAAGAAGGAGAAGGAGAAGGATGAGAAGAAGGAGAAGGAGAAGGATGAGAAGAAGGAGAAGGAGAAGGATGAGAAGAAGGAGAAGGAGAAGGATGAGAAGAAGGAGAAGGAGAAGGATGAGAAGAAGGATGAAAAGAAGGAGAAGGATGAGAAGAAGGATAAGGATGAGAAGAAGGAGAAGGAAACAAATAGATACAATGTTTCAACCGCTGTATGGAGGGAATGTCACAGAACTGTCAGAAATAGCGGAGCTCTGCAGATACACTTAGCGGAGCTCTGCAGATAGATACAGCGGTTGAAGCATAGGCTATGTTTTAACCGCTGTATGGAGTGAATGTCAGAGAACTGTCAGAAATAGGCTATTTCTGACAGTTCTCTGACATTCACTCCATACAGCGGTTGAAACATAGCCTATGTTTCAACCGCTGTATCTATCTGCAGAGCTCCGCTATTTCTGACAGTTCTGTGACATTCCCTCCATACAGCGGTTGAAACATTGTATCTATTTGTTTCCATTTATGGAAACAAATAGATACAATGTTTCAACCGCTGTATGGAGGGAATGTCACAGAACTGTCAGAAATAGGCTATTTCTGACAGTTCTGTGACATTCCCTCCAAACAGCGGTTGAAACATTGTATCTATTTGTTTCCATTTATGGAAACAAATAGTTGAAACCGCTGTATGGAGTGAATGTCACAGAACTGTCAGAAATAGGCTATTTCTGACAGTTCTGTGACATTCCCTCCATACAGCGGTTGAAACATTGTATCTATTTGTTTCCATTTATGGAAACAAATAGATACAATGTTTCAACCGCTGTATGGAGGGAATGTCACAGAACTGTCAGAAATAGCGGAGCTCTGCAGATACACTTAGCGGAGCTCTGCAGATACACTTTTTGCCGGCTTGGAATACTTCTTATTTTCATCCTACTTCTTCTTCTTCTTCTTCATCCTCATCCTCTTCTTCTTCTTCTGAGGATGAGGATGAAGAAGAAGAAGAAGAAGAAGAAGAAGTAGGATGAAAATAAGAAGAATTCCAAGCCGGCAAAAAGTGTATCTGCAGAGCTCCTCTAAGTGTATCTGCAGAATAGAGGAGCTCTGCAGATACACTTTTTGCCGGCTTGGAATTCTTCTTATTTTCATCCTACTTCTTCTTCTTCTTCTTCTTCTTCTTCATCCTCATCCTCAGAAGAAGAAGAAGAGGATGAGGATGAAGAGGAAGAAGAAGAAGAAGAAGAAGTAGGATGAAAATAAGAAGAATTCCAAGCCGGCAAAAAGTGTATCTGCAGAGCTCCTCTATTCTGCAGATACACTTAGAGGAGCTCTGCAGATACACTTTTTGCCGGCTTGGAATTCTTCTTATTTTCATCCTACTTCTTCTTCTTCTTCTTCTTCTTCTTCATCCTCATCCTCAGAAGAAGAGGATGAGGATGAAGAGGAAGAAGAAGAAGAAGTAGGATGAAAATAAGAAGAATTCCAAGCCGGCAAAAAGTGTATCTGCAGAGCTCCTCTATTCTGCAGATACACTTAGAGGAGCTCTGCAGATACACTTTTTGCCGGCTTGGAATTATTCTTATTTTCATCCTACTTCTTCTTCTTCTTCTTCTTCTTCATCCTCATCCTCAGAAGAAGAAGAAGAGGATGAGGATGAGGATGAAGAGGAAGAAGAAGAAGTAGTAGGATGAAAATAAGAAGAATTCCAAGCCGGCAAAAAGTGTATCTGCAGAGCTCCTCTATTCTGCAGATACACTTAGAGGAGCTCTGCAGATACACTTTTTGCCGGCTTGGAATTCTTCTTATTTTCATCCTACTTCTTCTTCTTCTTCATCCTCATCCTCATCCTCTTCTTCTTCTTCTGAGGATGAGGATGAAGAAGAAGAAGAAGAAGAAGTAGGATGAAAATAAGAATAATTCCAAACCGGCAAAAAGTGTATCTGCAGAGCTCCTCTATTTCTGACAGTTCTCTGACTTTCACATTTACAGCGGTTGAAACATTGTATCTGTTTCCGAATAAAAACATATGTATCCTAAATGGAAAAAAATAGATACAATGTTTCAACCGCTGTACATGTGAAGGAACTGTCAGAGAACTGTCAGAAATAGCGGAGCTCTCTGCAGGGACACTTTTGCCGGCTGATCGGGAAAAATCCGATTCGCGCACCCGAAGTAGGCTAATATTCGGATTCGACACAAATCGAATTTTTCCTGAAATTCGAATCGAATTCCACTTCGCCTGGTTCGATTCGCTCATCTCTAATTACTATGTACAGTATTATACTCTTTTATTCATTCTAATGGATTTGCTTAGGTGTTCTGTAAAGTCTCATGTTTTATGGTACTGCCATCTAGTGGTAAAATTCTAAAAATATAAATTATAACAAGCTTTATGTTAAAGGTAGCTTTTTAAGATGCAGCAAGTGTCAGCTCTGGCCAGTAGTTCCTTGCATTTTGAAAGAACAGAGTACTGTTTACTTTCTTTTTTAACTTTATTGAAATGTCATAGTTTGACATTGCATTAAATTCTATGCACCACAGCTTAGCTGTTTGATCAGGGCACATTTGTGTACAATCCCTTAACCTCTCGCCCTCCAGAAGATTTACCCCCCTTCCTGAGCAGGCCATTTTTTGTGATACGGCGCTGCGTTACTTTAACTCACAATTGCGCGATCATTGCAACACTGCACCCAAATTAATTTTATGCCCTTTTTTTCCCACAGATGTAGCTTTCTTTCGGTGGTATTTGATCACCTCTGCATTTTTTCATTTTGTGCACTATAAACAAAAAAAACAATTTTGAAAAAAAAACCAATATTTTTTATTTTTTGCTATCAAACATATATATTAAAAAGTTTAAAAATAAAATGTCATCATAAATTTAGGCCAAAATATATTCTGCTACATGTCTTTGCTAAACAAAATCCCAATATGTGTAAATCAATTGGTTTTCATGAAAGTTATAGCTTCTACAAATGGCGGTATATATACTGGAGTTTTTTTTTATATGCTAGTAATGGTGGCGATCAGCAATTTATAACGGGACTGTGGGACTACGGCGGACTTTCTAACACTGGGTGGTAACTGACTAACTGTCACTGACATCCCCAGCGACACTAATATAGTGATCAGTGCTAATCAAAAGCACTTACACTGTACTGACACTGGGCAGGAAGGGGTTAACATCTAGGGCTATCAAAGGGTTAACTGTGTGCTGGGTGTGTTTTACTGTGTGCTGTGTGTGTGTTTTACTGTGTAAGCATGCTGCTTTGTATTGCTCTGCATAGCAATACAAAGCAGCATGCTCGTGCTGACGGGAGAGATCTGTATTGATTACATACAGACCTCTCCCCTGTCAGTGTTCCTCAGCGACCGCCGGGTGACGGCGGGGAATCTCCGACTGGGACCCAGTGATTGACAGCTGTAGCTGCTACAGCTGTAGCGTGGGCCCCCCTACCCAGAAATTACAAAATCACATATAGATACATGATTTTGCGCAGCCCTGCCATCCTGTAGCAGTAGTTCTGCTATAGGGCGGTTGGGAAGTTAAACAAAAACAAAAAAAAGGACATGCTAAATTTAAACCACATTGCAGTCTTTGAAAAAGATTATAGGCAAACAATGCAACTTGTCTTTATCTCACTTTTGATTATATACTATCAAACCAAAATAAATATTATTAAGCTGCAACTTCAGTCAACAATGTAATAATAGTAGCATTTTTAAAACATTTTTTTAAATGTTGGATTGCTGCACCTGTAGGTTGCTCCTTGCACAATTTCCCCTAGTACAGTTCTGTTGTCCTATTATGACGACACAGCATTTTGTATTGCTGTGTGGTCATATTGCTGTGTGTATTATGTATATGTATATGTATATATATATATATATATATATATATATATATACAGTGGAGAAAAAAAGTATTTAGTCAGCCACCAATTGTGCAAGTTCTCACACTTAAAAAGATGAGAGAGGCCTGTAATTGGCATCATAGGTACACCTCAACTATGAGAGACAAAATTAGAAAAAAAATCCAGACAATCACATTGGCTGATTTGGAAAGAATTTATTTGCAAATTATGGTGGAAAATAAGTATTTGGTCACCTACAAACAAGCAAGTTTTCTGGCTCTCACAGACCTGTACCTTCTTCTTTAAGAGGCTCCTCTGTCCTGCACTCATTACCTGTATCAATGGCACCTGTTTGAACTTGTTATCAGTATAAAAGACACCTGTCCACAACCTCAAACAGTCACACTCCAAACTCCACTATGGTGAAGACCAAAGAGCTGTAGAAGGACACCAGAAACAAAATTATAGACCTGCACCAGGCTGGGAAGACTGACTCTGCAATAGGCAAGCAGCTTGTTGTGAACAAATCAACTGTGGAAGCAATAATTAGAAAATGGAAGACATAAAAGACCACTGATAATCTCCCTCGATCTGGGGCTCTACGTAAGATCTCACCCCGTGGGGTCAAAATGATCACAAGAACGGTGAGCAAAAATCCCAGGACCACACCGGGGGACCTAGTGAATGACCTGCAGAGAGCTGGGACCAACGTAACAAAGGCTACCATCAGTAACACACTACGCCGCCAGGGACTCAGATCCTGCAGTGCCAGACGTGTCCCCTGCTTAAGCCAGTACATGTCCGGGCCCGTCTGAAGTTTGCTAGAGAGCATTTGGATGATCCAGAAGAGGACTGGGAGAATGTCATATGGTCAGATGAAACCAAAATAGAACTGTTTGGTAGAAACACAACTTGTCATGTTTGGAGGAGAGAGAATGCTGAGTTGCATCCAAAGAACACCATACCTACTGTGAAGCATGGGGGTGGCAACATCATGCTTTGGGGCTTTTTCTCCGCAAAGGGACCAGGACGACTGATCCATGTACAGGACAGAATGAATGGGGCCATGTATCGTGAGATTTTGAGTGCAAACCTCCTTCCATCAGCAAAGGCATTGAAGATGAAACGTGGCTGGGTCTTCCAACATGACAATGATCCCAAATATACCGCCCGGGCAATGAAGGAGTGGCTTCGTAAGTAGCATTTCAAGGTCCTGGAGTGGTCTACCCAGTCTCCAGATCTCAACCCTATAGAAAACCTTTGGAGGGAGTTGAAAGTCCGTGTTGCCCAGTGACAGCCCCAAAACATCACTGCTCTAGAGGAGATCTGCATGGAGGAATGGGCCAATATACCAGCAACAGTGTGTGCCAACCTTGTGAAGACTTACAGGAAACGTTTGACCTCTGTCATTGCCAACAAAGGATATATAACAAAGTATTGAGATGAACTTTTCATATTGACCAAATACTTATTTTCCACCATAATTTGCAAATAAATTCTTTCCAAATCAGCCAATGCGATTGTCTGGATTATTTTTCTCATTTTGTCTCTCACAGTTGAGGTCTACCTATGATGCCAATTACAGGCCTCTCTCATCTTTTAAGTGGGAGAACTTGCACAATTGGTGGCTGACTAAATTCATTTTTTTAACCCACTGTATTTATATATATATATATATATATATATATATATATGTATAGTCATGGCCAAAAATATTGGCACCCCTGCATTTCTGTCAGATAATACACCACGTCGCCCAGAAAAATGTTGCAATTACAAATGTTTTGGCATTCTCATGTTTATTACTTTTGGTTGTATTGGTATGACACATATAAGTGGAGAAACAAAAAGCCAAATCAGACAACAAGCCAAATCCTGTGTGTAAAAATTCTAGTAGATCAGCAGTTTTTGAAATACTCAGACCAGCCTGTCTGGTACAAACAACCATGTCATGTCCAAAGTCACTTAAATCCCCTTCCCCATTCTGATGCTCGGTTTGAACTTTAGCAAGTCATGTTTACCACATCTAAATGCCTAAATGCATTGAGTTGCTGCCATGTGATTGACAGATTAGCAATTTGTGTTATCAGGCAATTGAACAGGGGTACCTAATAAAGTGGCTGGTGAATGTATATACTGTATATGTTGTTGGGAATGCAACAGCATGTACTATAATGTACTATATACAGTATTCTGTGGTAATATCACTTGACCAGTAGATGGCACTGTATGCTAAAGGTTACTAGTTGTGTATGTGTAAAACTTGCTGGTTCTTTCTTCTTCTCTATCATCTCTTCAGGAAGTAATGTGTCTGTAATCTGTCTGCTGTTATATGTCTGCTGAAATGTGCTCTCTATGTTTGTAACTTAAGCCACACAAGTAAAGCCTGAATTCTGCTATCACTACCAGTGTCTTCTATAACACATAACCAACAGGTTATGGGCCCAGCTCCAGACACTGAAAAAGGAAAACTACAAGCAAGTAAGTGCTGCATTTACAATCCTACCAATTCACTGAAAGATGGCAAGTGCTTCAGATATGAAGTTTACAATAGCAAAGCTCAACAGCACCAACTACCAGCTATGGAATTTTAAGCTTGAAATGCTGTTATCCAAAGATGACTTGTGGCCGGTACTAGATACACACAGACCCAATGACAACCCGGAAGAATGGGACAAAAAAAACAGGCAAGCAAAAGCAGTCATAAGCCTGTTAGTGGAGGACTATCAACTCATTCATGTAAGGAAAGAAAGCACAGCTAAAGGTATGTGGACTGCGTTACAAAAAACTGCATGAACGTGCAAACCTAAACAGCAAACTATATCTGCTACGCAAACTGTATAAGATGAGGCAGGAAAAAGGGCAGGAAATGGGTGAACATGTAAATGCTATGCTAGAAATTGTGGACCAGCTGGGTGAAATAGGTGAAGATTTAAAAAGCAACCATGTTGTTTCAATACTTCTGTGCAGCCTTCCAGAATCATACAGTGCCCTTATAAATGCTCTAGAAACTAGACCGGAAACTGAACTGACACTAGAATATGTTAAGGGAAAATTAATTGATGAATACAGCAGAAGAAAGGAAAATTTGCATAGTGAAGAGAACGAGAGACCAGAGGCAGCTCTGAAGGTGCATGAAGGCATAAGACAAAGCAAAGAAACCAGGGTATGTTTTCGCTGCAAAAAGGCCGGTCACCTGAAAAAGAACTGTTCAATCTGGAAAGCTGAGCAGCGAAAGCGGGAGCTAACCACAAGAGAAAGAGCTAAAGCGATCATGAAAGAAAATGAAAGTGCATCATGGAGTGGTACTTTTAAAGTGACTCAGAATAGTACCTCACACGGATGGTACATTGATTCAGGGGCAACAAGTCACATGACAAGCGACGAGACATTCTTCACAGAAATTGATTTTAGTGTAAAAGATAAAGTCTTCCTAGCAAATGGGAAAAGTATTACAGCGGAAGGTAAAGGTCAGGGATTTCTGAACTGCAAAACACCATCAGGGGGCAAGCAGAGCATCCTTGTAAAGAATGTTCTATATGTTCCAAGCCTAGCAGGAAGCCTCCTATCAGTTAAAACCCTTGCAAGCAATGGACTCACTGTCCAGTTCAGAGGTAATGAATGCACAATTCAAAATGGAAAGCAAATTTTAGCAAGAGGAAGATTAAATCAACATCTGTACAAACTCATCACTGAAAGTGAGAAGGCTAATGCGGCAACTCATAACCCACATGACAAGTGCATCCACCTGTGGCATAGAAGATTGGGGCATCAAAACCCAGAAGCTATAAAGGACTTTGCAAAGAGAGGTCTATCAGAAAACATGAAAATATTGCCTTGCCACACACTCAGCAAGTGCGCGTGTTGCATCAAAGCAAAGGCCACCCGAACCTCTCTTCCACAGACCAGTCAGAGTAAAACCATTAAACCCATGGAACTGATACACAGTGATGTGTGCGGACCAATGAAAAACATCACACCTGGTGGGAACAGATATTTACTGACTTTCATCGATCATTATTCCTGGTACACAATAACGTATCTAATGAAGCACAAAAGTGAGACATTAGAAAAACTTCAAGATTTTGTAGCTATGACAAGCAACAAGTTTCAAAGGAAACCTGGAATAATACACACTGACAATGGAGGGGAATATATGAATAAAGAGATGGAATCATACCTAAAGAAACAAGGTATTATACACCAAACAACTGTACCATACACTCCTGAGCAAAACGGTGTAGCGGAAAGAAAGAATCGCACTCTTGTAGAAATGACAAGATGTATGATTACGGACGCTGGCTTACCTAACAAATACTGGGGAGAAGCAATAATGACTGCAACATACCTACAAAACAGGCTCCCATCAAAATCTATTGAGAGTACACCATATGAAATGTGGAATGGATCAAAACCCAACATAGGACACATCAGAGTATTTGGCTGTAAAGCATATGCCCACATTCCAAGTCAGAAACGCTCCAAGTTGGAGAACAAAGCCATAGAAGGCATTCTGGTTGGCTACAGTGAGCAGAGTAAGGGATATAGAATCCTTTGTCCAAAGACCAACAAGGTCACAGTAAGCTGCAGTGTTTATTTTGATGAAAGTGAAGCACCAGATAATACAATTCTTGAAAAATGTGGAGATTTACACACTAAATCGTCAAGAGACACTGACCCATGTGAAGCAGGACAAGAGCCAGAACAAGAAGAAGTGGAACTTACAATCAACGAGCCAATAGAACCCACTGAACAACAAGAAATCAGAAGATCCTCATGAATGACAAAAGGGATACCACCCCGCAGGTTATCATATGCTGCTAAAACACATCAAACACAGGAGCCAACATCCTGGGAAGACATAGAAACTTTGCCGAGAAGGGAAGCCGATCAGTGGAGAAAAGCAGCTGAAGAAGAAATAAAATCACTTCAAGAAAATAAAACTTGGTCACTAACAGAACTCCCTCCTGGTCGCAAAACCATCGGAAGCAAATGGACTTTTAAAGTAAAATATGATGCAGAAGGAAACATCCATAGATACAAAGCAAGATTAGTTGCCAAGGGATACTCCCAGAAATTTGGAGAAGATTACGATGAGACATTTGCTCCAGTTGTGAAACATTCTAGCATAAGAACACTCCTTAGTATTGCTGCCGGAAAGGGAATGCAAGTAAAGCATCTAGATGTCAAAACTGCATTTTTGTATGCAGACATCAAGGAGGATCTGTACATGGAACAGCCACCAGGCTTTGAGAAAGAAAAGAACTTTGTATGCAAACTGCAAAAGAGCATCTATGGGCTCAAGCAAGCGGCGAGAGCATGGAATGAAAAAGTGAATGAAATACTCAGAAAAGAAGGGTTCTCAAAAAGTAAAGCAGGTCCATGTCTGTATTCAAAGAATCAAGAGAACAAATAGACATACATCCTAATATACGTCGATGACATCTTGACGTGTTTTGAACAAGAAGGGGACTATGACCAAATAGTTCACAAACTGAAACAAAATTTTGAAATTAAAGAGTTGGGGAACATTACTCACTACCTAGGAATTCAAATAGAGCGGGAAGAGGATGGAAGCTATCTTCTTAACCAAAGTCAGAAAATTACAGAAATGTTAGAACAGTTTCACATGCAAGATGCAAAGGAAGCAAAAACACCAATGGGACCAGATTATCTAAAAAACAATGGAACAGAAAACTTGTTACCTAACAATGATTATTACCGCAGGGCAATCGGAAAATTGCTATACATCGCCACCGTGACAAGACCAGACATCGCCCTAGCAGTGGGAATACTTTGCAGGAAAGTCGCAACGCCGTGTCAACGTGACTGGAATGCAGTAAAGAGGGTAATGCAGTACCTAAAGGGAACAAATCGGATGAAGCTGCAACTTCCAGCATCGTCAAACCCAAAACTGATTGGATATGTGGACGCCGATTGGGCTGCAGACACCACTGACCGCAAATCTACAAGTGGTTACATCTTCCAGTATGGACAAGGAACCATAAGCTGGTCTAGTCGGAAACAAGTGACTGTTGCACTCTCTTCAACTGAAGCGGAATACATAGCAGCAGCACATGCATGTCAAGAAGCCATTTCGATTCGTCAACTTCTACTAGACATGGGACTGAATATGTCACAACCCACACCCATCTTTGAAGACAATCAGGGATGCATAAAGCTTACACACTCTGAGAAGATTAACCCAAGAGCCAAGCACATTGATGTAAGATATCATCTGCTCAGAGACATGCAAGAACAAGGGGTTATCGACATCCAGTACTGCCCATCAGAGGAGATGACTGCAGACGCACTCACCAAACCTTTGCCAAGGGAACGTCATTGTTTTCTACAAAAGAGACTAAATGTCATATAATTATGCACATGCCGTTGAGAAGGGGTGTTGGGAATGCAACAGCATGTACTATAATGTACTATATACAGTATTCTGTGGTAATATCACTTGACCAGTAGATGGCACTGTATGCTAAAGGTTACTAGTTGTGTATGTGTAAAACTTGCTGGTTCTTTCTTCTTCTCTATCATCTCTTCAGGAAGTAATGTGTCTGTAATCTGTCTGCTGTTATATGTCTGCTGAAATGTGCTCTCTATGTTTGTAACTTAAGCCACACAAGTAAAGCCTGAATTCTGCTATCACTACCAGTGTCTTCTATAACACATAACCAACATATGTTTATATTTTAAGTACTGTACAAGCAAGGAGGGTCTTTTATTGCAGCTTTGAAGGCAACATGGAAAATATACAAATCCTTTAATTAACATGCTTGGGGATGCCTTAGAGTGGTGTTATTGAACAGTCTAATTTTCATGGACATTATCTCAATCTGATTCATTTACGTTTGAAAAACAATTTTTCAGTTAGCTTTAGCAGCATGCTTTTTCATCAAATGGAAACAGGCCCACTTGGACCAACAGATTGATAAGTAGTTTGCTGTGGCAGTTCCTGTTCTCACTAAAGCTAAATTGTTCTACTGCTGGCCGATTTCTAGCAAGCTCTCGTTGAGAATTAAGAGGCATGATACAGCAGTGTAAAACTGGCCAGCATCAAGAATTTTTTTTTAACAAGGGAGAACTGGCCGAAATGTACTTGGCAAAATGATTACAGGCATGTGTATTATTACATGAATTAGGGGCCGGAAGATGACACAGCAATGTAAAAGTGGCCAGTAGCAAGATGACTATAAATAGCAGGGCTAGACCCAAATTTACCAAAGACAAAGATTACCAGCTTTAATATAAGACTATAATGGACATTATTATTATTATTATTATTAATATTATTATACAAGATTTATATAGTGCCAACAGTTTGTGCAGCGCTTTACAGCATGTAATTACAATACAATTAAAAACAGTAGAAAACAGAGGGCCCTGCTCATTAGTGCTTACAATCTAAAAGGGAGGGTCAATTGATACAAAAGGTAATAACTGTGGAGGATGAGGATGGAGAAAATAAAGTACAGATATTAGGTGGGGGCAGGAAAGGCTTGTCTGAAGAGATGGGTTTTCAGGGATCATCTAAATGTAGACAGAGTAGTAGACAGTCAGACAGATTGGGGTAGTGAATTCCATAGGATGGGAGAGACTTGGGAGATGTCCTGGAGGCGAGCATGGGAGGAGGTGGCAAGGGAGCTAGCGAGCATTAGGTCTTGGTTGGTATTTTGAGACATAGGATACAGCAGTGTAAATTTACCAGCAGCAGGATAATTTTAATGAGAAGGACTAGGCCTAAATTTACTTGAAACTGTGTTTACTACAAGCATGAAAAATCTGCACATGATTCAGATGTGTGAATTAGACAGCAGCAGGACATTTTCAATAAGGGAGAATTGGCTGAAATGTACTAGAGACATCATGTAAAGACAGGTGTTTTATTATGAGAATTAAGAGACCAGAGATGTTACAGTAGTATAAAATTGACCAGCAGCAGAATAATTTCAATGCGCAAGGCTGGGCCCTACGTTACTAGAGATAAGGAGTACAGGCTGAAGTTTAGAAAAACTAAGATACTGCAGAGCATACATTAGTGTAAAATTAGCCATCAAAATAACTTTTTTTTTGTGGATATTAGACATGGTGTATTTCTGTATGCCTAACTATAATTTTTATCTATGGGGATGAGAGGTACCATGCAAGTGATACCTTTGAAGTGGTTTATGTGCACACTGTTTTGTCACATAGTTTTTTTACGAGGGGCGTTCAAGTCAAACCAGGACATTTCAGTTTACATAATAAAAGAACAAATTTCAAGGAGTGGAGGTCTTGGGGGCGGAGCCTAAACATGGCGGCGTCGGAGAGCACGATGTGAGTGCTCTCCGACAATCCCCGATCTGACCACCCTGAGAACCCTCAGGACTTTACTTGCGGTGCCCTACCTGAATGGGGTCTCCTGGAGGTGGGAATCCGGCGCGGTGAAGGAGGAGGAGAGCAGGAGCGGGCACGGAGCTCCGAGAAGGGATCACGCTGCAGAGACCCGAGATCAGCTGTCGGGTTGCCGGGGAAACCGAGCAGTGCGGCGGGAGCACGCTGGTGGCCGCAAAGGAGCTCTGGGTAGCTGAGACGCCGGCCGGTTCCCTGACAGGAGAGGGGAGAGGCTGGAAGAGTTCCTAAACCTGCTGTACAGAAGAGGACACATAGCTGCAAGCAACAGGAGACCCTGCAGGAATCCCCCAGAGACACAATCCAGGAGAAACAAAGGGACGGCTGTGGATCTGGGTCGCCTCATTTGATGAGCAAGTGAAGGAGGGTGAGTGAAGAACCCATGTGTAATTATATATGTGTCCTGGACTGTGGGAAATGAGCTGCCTATAAAAGAGTGAAGGGGGATTCCCAGGGAGTTTTGGCAAGTGAAAAGAAAATAAAAGAAAGAAGAGAGAAAGAGAAATTGCTAAGTGATATTAGAGAGATCTGACCAAAATTAATGCCCCAATATACAGTCTAAAGTTTCCCTCTGGTTAAAGAGTACAGCTTGTACAGGAAGTATGAAGAATAAAAGCGTTAAAGGAAGTGGGCTTAAAGGGTCCCAGACGGGTACTATTAAAAAATATACCTCCCAGGGGAATGTGACTCCAGAAAGGATCCATAGTGGCAATGAAAAAGGGGAAATGGAAACCAGTTTGGAAAATAGCCCCAGATTGTCACTGGGCCTGAATTGTAGCAGCCGACAGTCGATAGAAAACCCAGAGAGGAAAGATCTTGAAAAGGATTTACAAGTGCCGAATAAAAGAGAGATGGCCGAAATGTTTAAAAGCTTGGAAAAAACTTTTAAGCAAGAAATGACAAATATTCGACAGGATCTAGGGCACCTACTAAAGAGAATGGAAGAAATGGAGGAAAAAATTAATAAACACACCCAATTTATTTCAGGCCTAGAAAAAAGGGCTGCTACGATGAGGAATACGCAGAAACAATTGCTGTATAAAATAGAAGTACAAGAGAACAGGAATATGAGAAGCAACTTGAGGATAAGAGGAATCCCAGAAAATTTGAAAGGGAGAGAACTTCAAGAAATAGCCTGTAAAATGTCAAACTCCATTATGGACAGACCTGAAACAGATGTAATTAAATTGGATGGAGTATATAGAACAGGAAAGTTCCATCATGGTAATGAGAAGGCAAAACCCAGAGATGTAATTGTTCAGCTGCATAATTATGGAGATAAGGAAGAGATTTGGAAAAGGACTAAAGGAAGAACAACTATTAAGTATGGAGATATAAATATTCAGATATTTGAGGACTTATCGTATGAGACATTGCGGAGAAGGAGATCCTTGAAACCCCTATTAGAGCAGATGAGAACACGGAATGTTCAATATAGATGGGGTAACCCAGAGTGTTTAATCGGATGGAAGAATGGTGTAACAGCATATCTGAGATTTCCTGAGGACTTGAGAGACTTCTGCGATAGACTGGAATTGCACAGAATAAGGATCACTGGGTGGGAAACAGAGGGAGAGACAGGCAATGGGGGAGAAGAGGAATGGCAGACAGTAGGTAGGGGGGAGGTAGGGAGGAGTTAGAGGGGATAATGTGATTTTTTTTTTTATTCCTCTTTATCTCTTTCAACCGCACTGCAAAAGTGGAAAGATGTGGAGAGAACGAGGGTAATCGGGGGTGGTTGGAGGTGGGAAAGCTGTACATGGGAGGAGTTCAACCCCAAGGTTTTTAAAAAAAAAAAAAAATCAAAGGTGGTCTTATACCCACAAATGATTGATAGGCAATTTGAAGGCCTAAAAAATGGGGGGCGGGAGGGGGGGTGGAGGGAAAGGCGAGGGAGGGGGGGGGAGGGAGGGGGGTGGGTTGGGAGAATGGGAGGGAGGGGGGAGGGGACGGGAGTTGGGTGGGAGGGAAGGGAGGAGGTATTGGGTCAATACTCTGCATGACAGAAGGGATAAAGAGGAAGAGGCAATCTGGAAGAGAGATGGAGTTAATTGGGAATGATGGAAGAAATACAGTTTATAACCTATAATGTGAACGGGCTGAGTTGTCCAGGGAAGAGATTTAGGTTGTTTAATGAGTTACATCATAGGGCTACGTCAGTGGTATTTTTACAGGAGACGCACTTTGAGATAGAGGCAAACGTGAAATTGAAATCCAAACACTACCCAACATGGTACTATGCAGATTCTCCAATTAAAAGAGCAAAAGGGGTCGCAATAGGTTTGGCAAAGAATATGAGATTTGAGCTGGAGGATAGAAGAACCGACCCGGAGGGGAGGTTTTTATTCTTAAAAGGTAGACTTCAGGGGATTGAGTGTACTTTAGCCAATATATACTGCCCTAATAAAAACCCGGAGATGTATATGAAGGGTCTGTTGAAAAAATTAATGGAATTCAAAAAAGGGCGCTTGATAGTAGCTGGAGACCTAAATTTCTGTATGGACCCACAAAAGGATAATACCTCTTCCGTGCAAAGAGAGGGGAGTAGGTCTCTGAGAGCTTTGAAAAAAGTGATGCATGAATATCAACTAGTGGACACCTGGAGAATAATGCATATGAAAGACAGAGACTATACCTTCTTCTCTAATGCACATGAGATATACTCGAGATTAGATTACATCTTAATAGACCATCAACTTATAGATCATCTGGTTAAAATTGACATAGAGACAAGGACGTTCTCGGATCATGCTCTGGTCGTAATGAAAATGGGATGGGGAAGAAGGTGGACTGGAGGATTAGGGTGGAGGTTAAATGAGGTTCTTCTTCTGGATGAGGATGTAGTTCAGAAAATCGAGAAAGAGATTAAGGTATACTTTAAGGAGAACGAAACAGAGGAAGTATCGATAGCTACAGTCTGGGAAAGCCACAAGGTATTCATAAGAGGAATCTTGATTGCGGCTGGAGCAAGGAAGAAAAAGGAAAGAAGAGAGAAGGTCAGCTGGCTTTTAAAAGAAATATTGGACTTGGAGCAGATCCATAAGAAGAAAATAACAAAAGATACGAGACAGAAGTTATTGGATAAAAAAGATGAGCTAGAGAGGTTGATGGATGAGGAGAAGAGAAGAGTATACAACAGGGTTTTGAACGAGAGATATAGATGGGGAGACAGACCAGGAAGATATCTAATGAGAGCTTTGAATAAAAAGAAAAATAGGAACTATATAGAAAAGATAAAAAGTTCAAAGGGGGAGTTGGTCCACTCAAATAAAGAGATTATTAAAGTGTTTACGGAGTATTACAAAAAGCTATATAATATTAGTCCCCAAGGCCCTCTAAAAGTAGCTCAAGAGGGAACTAATGAAAAAAAGATGACATACTTAAAAAATGCGGGATTACCAAAACTAAATGAAGCACAGTTGAACTCCCTAAACGCAGAAATATCCCAGGAAGAAATTAAAATAGCATTAAAAAGCACAGGGGGGGGAAAAAGCCCAGGCCCGGATGGCTATACAGTTAAGTACTATAAGAAATTTGGTGAAGTACTGTTACCCAAGCTGGAGAAATATATGAATGCTCTGGGAGGTGGGATGGAAGTGAGGAGAGAATCCCTACAGGCCCATGTAGTACTTATTCACAAGGAGGGAAAAGATCCATCTCAGTGCTCCAGCTATAGACCTATCTCATTATTGAACACAGACACTAAACTGTATGCAAAGGTGTTAGCAAACAGGTTGAGGGATCTGATGCCTGAATGGATCCATGGAGATCAGGTGGGCTTTGTACCGGGGAGAGAAGGTAGAGATAACGGCTTGAGAACCCTGATGCTTATTCAGAAAAGTAGAAAAGGGAAAGCCCCGGTGGTGCTCTTGTCAATTGATGCAGAGAAGGCATTTGATAGAGTGGACTGGGGCTTTATGATGGACAACTTAAAAGTGCTGGGGATAGGCGATAGAATGCGAGAGTGGATAAGTAAATTATATAGGGAGCCTACGGCAATCATCACGGTAAATGGGGAGAGATCAGAACCCATTGGAATGTCTAATGGTACAAGACAGGGCTGTCCACTGTCCCCTCTGCTATATATATTGTCACTCGAACCTCTGTTGTCAATAATAAGAAATAGTGGATCGGTAAAGGGAATTCAGATAGAATCCACAGAACATAGAGTAGCGGCCTTTGCGGACGACTTATTGTTCTATGTGGGGAATCCCCGAATAACTCTCCCAAATATAATGAAGATTCTGAAGGAGTACGGTGAACTATCAAATTTAAAAATTAATCCAACGAAAACAGAGATCCTGAATATTAATATATCAAAGAATGAAAAAGAAAAACTACAAAAAGAATTCCCCTTTATATGGAGAGAAAAAGAGATAAAATACCTAGGAATAAAACTCACTGCCTCATCTAAGCATTTGTATAGATTAAATTATATCTCTTTGATAAATGAGATCAGGGAAGATTTAAAAAGACTAGAAGGAGGAAATCCATCCTGGATAGGACGTATAAACCTAGTCAAAATGGTAATTATGCCTAAAATACTGTAAAGATTTCAAATGGTACCAATCAAAATTCCAGAAGCCTTCTTTAAGATAATGAAAAAAATGTTAACAAAATACATATGGAAGAATAAAAAACCTAGAATAGCGTATGAAACATTGAGTAGGACTAAAGAGAAAGGGGGAATGGGTCTACCAGATGTCAAGAGATACTATAAAGCAGTGGTTTTAGCAAGAATATATGACTGGACATTTAACCATAAGGGGAAAAGCTGGGTAACAATTGAAAATGATCTTAGTGGCATTAGATTGAGTCAGATGATATGGGTTCCACCACAGTTCAGGGGAATTAAAGAAAGCACAAGTATCTACACTTTAAATGTCTTTAGGGTATGGGACAATTTACACAAAAACATGAAATGGGAATTTAATTCTATATTAATGCCTCTCACAAATACTGAGTACTTTCCCCCGGGAAAGAATAAGATATCAGGGAGATGGTTTAGAAAGGAGGATACCCAACTGAGAGATGTTTTGGTGGAGGGGGAACTGAGATCACTTAAAGATTTAATAGAGAAGAAGGGAGATATTTTTATTAGAATAGATGAGTGGAAATATCATCAATTGAAATGTTTTATTGGAAATCTACCGAAACCCCTGAGATTAAAACAGGAGTGGAATATGTTTGAAAGGTTGTTAGAGACACGTAGGGATGGGAAGCACGGTATTTCAAAAGTGTATAGAATACTCACAGAATTAGACACAAACACAAAGTTAATTTTTATAACAAAATGGGAAAGGGATATGGGAGTTGGGTTTGATGAAGATAGACAGAGAAAGATGTTTAGATTGATACACGATAATGTTAGTATGAGAGAGGTTGAGGTTAATTATAAGTGTGTGACACGATGGCACATTACACCGAGTGTAGAGCACAAAATGAATGGGGAAAATATAAATATGTGTTGGAGAGGATGTGGAGAGATAGGCACGGTGTTTCACATATGGTGGGAATGTCCGAAAATCCAGGCATTTTGGAAGACAATAGTCAAATTGATTGAAGAAATAACTGAAATTGACATAGGGTTAGACCCAACGATGTGCCTCCTACACAATGTGGAGACATCTGTAAATAAATATAAAGATTCAGGTATATGGTACTTCTTGAATGCGGCGAAAAGGCTGATACCTAAGTTTTGGGGGAAATCTGAGGTACCGAAGGAGGAAGACTGGATTAATAGAGTAAACCAGATAGGTAGAATGGAAAGATCATACCATATGCAGGAAGATAGGATGAGAGTTTATTTTAGGAGATGGGAAAAGTGGGAAAGAGCAGGATTGAAAGAGAAATATAGGAAAATATGAACTAGGATGTTAGCAAAAAATTAACAAGCCTCAAGAGATTAGAATGGGCTAGAGTCTGCAGAGGGGGAGGAGGGGGGATGAGGGGCCGGAAGGGGGGGTAGTGGGATGGGAAAGAAAAGAGTTTTTAGTAAGGGAAAGGTAGAAATGTTATAAATGTTTATTTGTATGAGAATTATTTCCCTTTTTGGGCTTTTGTATTAATATGAAAAATTTAATAAATATTCAAATTAAAAAAAAAAAAAAAAATTTCAAGGAGTGGAAACTGCATTTTTCAACATACTCCCCTGCTACATTAATACACTTATATCAATGCCTGGAAAGTTTCGGCATAGAAATATTTGTCAGTATGCCTGAATCATCCTAGGACAGCCTAATTCACTTCATGATCATTGTGTTCACTGTTCCCACAGAAAGATTTGTTTCTTGTGCAATTTCATAACAGATTGTGCATCAAATATCCAGGATCATCCGTTCCACGTCCTGGTTGTTCACAGGAGTGACTGCTGTGGGTTGGGAACCACCACAACCAGGATCACCACTGATGGATGTACAGCCATCTTAGAAACGTTTACACCATTCAAATATCTTACTGCAGCTGAGGGTCTCATCACTGTTCTGTGCTTCAAGTCTTCTGTAGACATCCATGGGCTTTACGCCTTCATTCACAAGAAACTTCATCACTGCACGCTGTTCCATGCACACATTAACACTAGAGATGAGCGAATCGAAGTAGCCGAAGTGGAATTCGAGTCGAATATCGGAAAAATTTCGATTCGCGCCGAATCCGAAAAATAGCCTAATTCGGACGCGCGAATCGAAATTTTTCCGAAAATGGCGGCTGACATGTGCGGCGACGGAGCGGGGATGTCTGGGAAGGCGCGCAGACAAGGCGCGCTGACCCATAATGCATTCCTCAACGACATGTGATCGCATCAGCCAATCAGCAGCCAGCCAGCTAGCACTGTGTAATGGTCGAGCTATAAATAGCGGCCATTTTGGAATTCTTCATTTGCCTGCAGTCATTGAACAGAGGCAGACCGCTCTGTATTAGGGACAGGGACAGAGTTAGGGCCACAGAAACGATACTTGGGGACAGAGAAACGATACTTAGGGACAGAGAACTATTACTCAGGGACACAGAATTGTTAATTAGGGCCACAGAATCGTTACTTAGGGACAAAGAAACGCTAGTTAGGGCCACAGAATTCATACTCAGGGACAGACAGAATTGTTACTGAGTGCCAGAGAATTGTTACTTAGGGCCACAGAAACGTTATTAGGGCCACAGAATTGTTACTCAGGGACAGACAGAATTGTTACTGAGTGCCAGAGAATTGTTACTTAGGGCCACAGAAACGTTATTAGGGCCACAGAATTGTTACTCAGGGACAGACAGAATTGTTACTGAGTGCCAGATAATTGTTACTTAGGGCCACAGAAACGTTATTAGGGCCACAGAATTGTTACTCAGGGACAGACAGAATTGTTACTGAGTGCCAGAGAATTGTTACTTAGGGCCACAGAAACTTTAGTTAGGGCCACAGAATTGTTACTCAGGGACAGACACAGAATTGTTACTGAGGGCCACAGAACTGTTACTTAGGGCCACAGAATTGTTACTCGCACAGACACAGAATTGTTACTCGCACAGACACAGAATTGTTACTGAGGGCCACAGAACTGTTACTTAGGGCCACAGAATTGTTACTCGCACAGACACAGAATTGTTACACAGGGACACAGAACTGTTACTGAGGGCCACAGAACCGTTACTTAGGGCCACAGAATTGTTACTCGCACAGACACAGAATTGTTACTCGCACAGACACAGAATTGTTACTCGCACAGACACAGAATTGTTACTGAGGGCCACAGAACTGTTAGTTAGGGCCACAGAATTGTTACTCGCACAGACACAGAATTGTTACTCGCACAGACACAGAATTGTTACTGAGGGCCACAGAACTGTTACTTGGGGCCACAGAAACGTTAATCAGGGACACAGAATTGTTACTGAGGGCCACAGAACTGTTACTTAGGGCCACAGAATTGTTACTCGCACAGACACAGAATTGTTACACAGGGACACAGAACTGTTACTGAGGGCCACAGAACCGTTACTTAGGGCCACAGAATTGTTACTCACACAGACACAGAATTGTTACTCGCACAGACACAGAATTGTTACTCGCACAGACACAGAATTGTTACTCAGGGACACAGAACTGTTACTGAGGGCCACAGAACTGTTACTTAGGGCCACAGAATTGTTGCTCGCACAGACACAGAATTCTTACTCGCACAGACACAGAATTGTTACTCAGGGACACAGAACTGTTACTTAGGGCCACAGAACTGTTAGTTAGGGCCACAGAATTGTTACTCGCACAGACACAGAATTGTTACTCGCACAGACACAGAATTGTTACTGAGGGCCACAGAACTGTTACTTGGGGCCACAGAAACGTTAATCAGGGACACAGAATTGTTACTGAGGGCCACAGAACTGTTAGGGCCACAGAATTGTTACTCGCACAGACACAGAATTGTTACTCGCACAGACACAGAATTGTTACTGAGGGCCACAGAACTGTTACTTGGGGCCACAGAAACGTTAATCAGGGACACAGAATTGTTACTGAGGGCCACAGAACTGTTACTTAGGGCCACAGAATTGTTACTCGCACAGACACAGAATTGTTACTCGCACAGACACAGAATTGTTACTGAGGGCCACCGAACTGTTACTTAGGGCCACAGAATTGTTACTCGCACAGACACAGAATTGTTACACAGGGACACAGAACTGTTACTGAGGGCCACAGAACCGTTACTTAGGGCCACAGAATTGTTACTCGCACAGACACAGAATTGTTACTCGCACAGACACAGAATTGTTACTCGCACAGACACAGAATTGTTACTCAGGGACACAGAACTGTTACTGAGGGCCACAGAACTGTTACTTAGGGCCACAGAATTGTTGCTCGCACAGACACAGAATTCTTACTCGCACAGACACAGAATTGTTACTCAGGGACACAGAACTGTTACTTATGGGCCACAGAACTGTTAGTTAGGGCCACAGAATTGTTACTCGCACAGACACAGAATTGTTACTCGCACAGACACAGAATTGTTACTGAGGGCCACAGAACTGTTACTTGGGGCCACAGAAACGTTAATCAGGGACACAGAATTGTTACTGAGGGCCACAGAACTGTTACTTAGGGCCACAGAATTGTTACTCGCACAGACACAGAATTGTTACTGAGGGCCACAGAACTGTTACTTGGGGCCACAGAAACGTTAATCAGGGACACAGAATTGTTACTGAGGGCCACAGAACTGTTACTTAGGGCCACAGAATTGTTACTCGCACAGACACAGAATTGTTACACAGGGACACAGAACTGTTACTGAGGGCCACAGAACCGTTACTTAGGGCCACAGAATTGTTACTCGCACAGACACAGAATTGTTACTCGCACAGACACAGAATTGTTACTGAGGGCCACAGAACTGTTACTTGGGGCCACAGAAACGTTAATCAGGGACACAGAATTGTTACTGAGGGCCACAGAACTGTTACTTAGGGCCACAGAATTTTTACTCGCACAGACACAGAATTGTTACTGAGGGCCACAGAACTGTTACTTGGGGCCACAGAAACGTTAATCAGGGACACAGAATTGTTACTGAGGGCCACAGAACTGTTACTTAGGGCCACAGAATTGTTACTCGCACAGACACAGAATTGTTACACAGGGACACAGAACTGTTACTGAGGGCCACAGAACCGTTACTTAGGGCCACAGAATTGTTACTCGCACAGACACAGAATTGTTACTCGCACAGACACAGAATTGTTACTGAGGGCCACAGAACTGTTACTTGGGGCCACAGAAACGTTAATCAGGGACACAGAATTGTTACTGAGGGCCACAGAACTGTTACTTAGGGCCACAGAATTGTTACTCGCACAGACACAGAATTGTTACTCAGGGACACAGAACTGTTACTGAGGGCCACAGAACTGTTACTTAGGGCCACAGAATTGTTACTCGCACAGACACAGAATTCTTACTCGCACAGACACAGAATTGTTACTGAGGGCCACAGAACTGTTACTTGGGGCCACAGAAACGTTAATCAGGGACACAGAATTGTTACTGAGGGCCACAGAACTGTTACTTAGGGCCACAGAATTGTTACTCGCACAGACACAGAATTGTTACTCGCACAGACACAGAATTGTTACTGAGGGCCACAGAACTGTTACTTGGGGCCACAGAAACGTTAATCAGGGACACAGAACTGTTACTGAGGGCCACAGAACTGTTAGGGCCACAGAATTGTTACTCGCACAGACACAGAATTGTTACTCGCACAGACACAGAATTGTTACTGAGGGCCACAGAACTGTTACTTGGGGCCACAGAAACGTTAATCAGGGACACAGAATTGTTACTGAGGGCCACAGAACTGTTACTTAGGGCCACAGAATTGTTACTCGCACAGACACAGAATTGTTACACAGGGACACAGAACTGTTACTGAGGGCCACAGAACCGTTACTTAGGGCCACATAATTTTTACTCGCACAGACACAGAATTGTTACTCGCACAGACACAGAATTGTTACTCAGGGACACAGAACTGTTACTGAGGGCCACAGAACTGTTACTTAGGGCCACAGAATTGTTACTCGCACAGACACAGAATTGTTACTCGCACAGACACAGAATTGTTACTGAGGGCCACAGAACTGTTACTTGGGGCCACAGAAACATTAATCAGGGACACAGAATTGTTACTGAGGGCCACAGAATTGTTACTCGCACAGACACAGAATTGTTACTCGCACAGACACAGAATTGTTACTTAGGGCCACAGAACTGTTACTTGGGGCCACAGAAACGTTAATCAGGGACACAGAATTGTTACTGAGGGCCACAGAACTGTTACTTAGGGCCACAGAATTGTTACTCGCACAGACATAGAATTGTTACTCAGGGACACAGAATTGTTACTCAGGGACACATAATCGTTTAATTAAAGAGTATGTCAGACAACATGCAGAGGAGTGGCAGAGGAGGCAATGTTTTAGGAGCGAGCAGACGTGGCAGCAGAGGAAGGGGTCGAGGCAGCACTATTCGCAGCCAGAGGCCAGTGCTCCCGGTGTCATCCAGCGGTCGTGTCTCCACCGACAACCCTGCCGTCATCGATTGGTTGGCTCGGTCGTCTTCCTCTTCCCAGGTCACCTCTGACACCTACAGCCAACGGTCGGTGGGTACGTCAGACACAACCGTTAGTTGGCATGGCCCGGGACCAAGCCCACTGAAATCACGTGTCCTCTACCTGCCCCTGTCCTTTGGTGTTCCCTCACCAAGCGAAGTATCGCATGCTGTGGGCTCAGCCCCACTGTACAGTGAGGAAGAGCTAACAGAGGGTGGTCAGGAACGGGGGGAGACATCCGCCTTTTCAGCAGCCAGGCGAAGAAGTAGTGGCGAGGAGAGTGGCCCGGTAGCCGGTCTAGAGACAGGTCTGTCTCCTGACCCAGACGCAGCCGAGGGGGCTAGTAGTGAGGCGGAGACCCTACTTGATGATGAGGAGGTTGATCGCACTTGGCAGCCTCGTCGTCATCAGGCAATTTCTTCCGCATCATCAGGAGAAGAGGGTGGCAGCTTGGCAGTGAGCGAAACAGTCGGTGGGTTGCCCAGGAGACAGCAGCAGGGTCGCAGCAGTGTCAGTGGAAGCAGTGTCAGTGGAGCCAAACGGCCACGGAGTAGAGCACCAGCTCCACTGCAGCCTACCACCACGGCCAGTAGTGGTGCCGGTGTGCACGGAGGAAGCAGCAGTCAGCCAGTGAGGAGTATCGGGGGCAAAGTTTCCTACTCGGCGGTGTGGCAATTTTTCGTCAAGCCGCCCGAGGAAGTAAACGTAGCCGTATGTCGACTATGTGGCCAGAAAGTCAAGCGTGGCCAGGGGGCCCATGTTGGGACTACAGCGTTGCGGCAGCATATGCAGCGTCGCCATTTGGTGGCCTGGGAAAACCGTGATAAAGATACGGCGGTTCTGCCCGCCCCAGCCCCCGCTCCATCACCCGCTCCGTTACTTGCTCCGTCACCCGACGTCAATCGCCCTCCATCAGCCAGTCAAGGCTCCAACACCTCTGCTGAGGGGAGTTGTCGCTCGTTGGCATCTTCCGCTCGTTCAGATGCTCCTTCTCCTGCTACTCCTCTTCACGGATTCCGTCAGCAGTCTTTCTTGGAATCCGTTTCCAAGAGACAACAGTTTGCGAGCACGCACCCGACGATGCAAAAGCTGAACGTCCTCCTGTCCAAGTTGCTGGTGCTGCAGTCCCTCCCTTTCCAAGTGGTGGACTCAGCACCTTTCAGAGAAATGATGGCTTGTGCCGCGCCGCGGTGGAGAGTGCCAAGCCGTCATTTCTTCGCCAAAAAGGCAGTGCCAGCCCTGCATTCACATGTAGAAGACATGGTGGGCCAGTCTTTGAGCATGTCGGTCTCTGCCAAAGTGCACGGCAGCGCCGACGTGTGGAGCTGTAACTACGGTCAGGGACAGTACATGTCATTTACGGCCCACTGGGTGAACGTGGTGCCGTCACAGCCGCACCAGCAACTTGGACAGGTCACGCCGCTTTTGCCTCCACGTTTGCACGTCCTTGGTCCGGCAAAGATGTCCGCCTCTACCACCTCTTCTTCCGCCGTGTCCTCAGCCGCCACCCCCGTGCCAAGTCCCATTACCCGACCGGCATATCACATGTGCAGGGCGCAACGGTGTCACGCTGTTCTGCACCTGGTATGCCTTGGCGAACGTAGTCACACAGGGGAGGAACTTCTGAGTGTAATGAACAGAGAAATCGACAGATGGCTGTCTCCGCGCAAACTGAAAATCGGAACCATGTTGACCGACAACGGAAAGAACATGGTGTCTGCTCTGCGTCAAGGAAGGTTGTGCCATGCGCCATGCATGGCTCACGTGTTCAATCTGGTTGTCAAGCGGTTCCTAAAATCCACCATCCCACTGCAAGACATCCTTAAAATGTCACATAAACTTTGCATGCATTTCAGCCATTCCTACACCGCAAAGCACACCCTCCTTGAGCTGCAGCGGCAGAACGGAATTCCACATCATCGCCTGATCTGCGACGTTGCAACAAGGTGGAATTCAACCCTACACATGTTAGACCGCCTTTACGAGCAGCGAAAGGCCATCACCGATTTCCTGATGTTACAAGCGGATAAAGGTACTCCCCTGTGTAACTTCGATGTCAGCCATTGGCAGCTCATGCGTGACACCTGCCGCTTGCTCAGGCCCTTTGAGGAGGCCACGCTATTCGTGAGTCGGCAGGACTATGGGATGAACGACGTCATTCCTCTGTTGCACATCCTTGAACAAATGCTGTTAACAATGGCTGGTCAGGGTGCGGTAGACGTGGCGCACAGATCTCAACGCCACATGACCCCTGTGGGGGCAGGACAGGAAGAAGAGGAGGAGGTAGAGGAGGACATTTGTGCTCAGGAATTATTGAGTGAAATGGGTAGTTTTTCCACTCAGCGGACAGGAGTGGAGGAGCAGGAGCATCTGGTAGAGGAGGAGGAGACAGAGGACCCAGACGCACCGTGGCAGTATGCTGTGGAGATGGAGGCAGGGAGTCCCTCGCATTCCTTGGCACAAATGGCCCATAGCATGCTCGGTTGCTTGCGTAGCGACAGCCGAATAATAACCATCAGACAGAGGGATGACTTTTGGCTGTCCACCTTGTTGGACCCTCGCTACCGTTCAAAAATGGTGGCCTTTTTCACACCTGCTGAGAGGGAGGCCAAAATAACGTACTATAAAAACCACCTATGTAGTCAGTTGGTCTCTGCCTTTGTGCGCCAACGTCCATCCTCAGACACTGTGGGCCCTGTGCGCTCGCGTTCCGCTGCCATGGCAGCAGGGGAGGGGTGGGGTGGTAGGAGCAGTGGCAGCTCCACCAGCAGCGGCTGCCTCAGTCTGCAGTCGATGATGAGTAGCTTTCTTCACCAGCGCAGTGAGGAAACTACTAACCAGCTGCAGCAGCAGCAGCAGCAGCAGCATCAGGTGGACCTGGAGCAGGACCTCAAACAACAGGCTTGGGCCTACTTGGACAGCACCCTGCCAACTGAGGTAGACAATCCCCTTGACTACTGGGCAACGAAACTTGACCTTTGGCCCAAACTAGCTGAATTTGCCCTTGAAAGGCTGTCATGCCCGGCCAGTAGCGTGGCATCGGAGCGCGTGTTTAGTGCGGCAGGAGGTATTGTAACTCCGCGGAGGACACGACTGTCCACCCAAAGTGTGGAGAGACTCACGTTTGTGAAAATGAATCAGGCGTGGATTAGTCTGGATTTCAAACCACCAGTTCCTGACACAACTGACTAAATCCGCCATGAATCATGCCTCAAACATGTGCCACTTTGAGGTCTCCTCACACACTGCTGGTGTGTTGAATTTTTTGACATAGGGTGCTGGCAGATTACGGGCCTCCCATTGCTGCTGCCAGGCCCCTAATCTGCCATGGGCCCCTATACCGCCTCCTCATGCTGCTGCCAAGTCCAGGGTCTCTCATGGGTCCCTGTACGGCCTCCCATTGCTGCTGTCTCCATCGCCACACTCTGCCATGTGCCACTTTCAGGTCTCCTCACACTGCTGGTGTGTAGAATTTTTTGACATAGGGTGCTGGCAGATTACGGGCCTCCCATAGCTGCTGCCAGGCCCCTAATCTGCCATGAGCCCCTATATACCGCCTCCTCATGCTGCTGCCAGGTCCACAGTGTCTCATGCCATGTGCCACTTTCAGGTCTCCTCACACTGCTGGTGTGTTGAATTTTTTGACATAGGGTGCTGGCAGATTATGGGCCTCCTATAGCTGCTGCCAGGCCCCTAATCTGCCATAGGCCCCTATATACCGCCTCCTCATGCTGCTGCAAGGTCCAGAGTCTCTCATGGTTCCCTGTACGGCCTCCCATTGCTGCTGTCTCCATCGCCACACTCTGCCATGTGCCACTTTCAGGTCTCCTCACACTGCTGGTGTGTAGAATTTTTTGACATAGGGTGCTGGCAGATTACGGGCCTCCTATAGCTGCTGCCAGGCCCCTAATCTGCCATAGGCCCCTATATACCGCCTCCTCATGCTGCTGCCAGGTCCAGAGTCTCTCATGGGTCCCTGTACGGCCTCCCATTGCTGCTGTCTCCATCGCCACACTCTGCCATGTGCCACTTTCAGGTCTCCTCACACACTGCTGGTGTGTAGAATTTTTTGACATAGGGTGCTGGCAGATTACGGGCCTCCCATTGCTGCTGCCAGGCCCCTAATCTGCCATGGGCCCCTATACCGCCTCCTCATGCTGCTGCCAAGTCCAGGGTCTCTCATGGGTCCCTGTACGGCCTCCCATTGCTGCTGTCTCCATCGCCACACTCTGCCATGTGCCACTTTCAGGTCTCCTCACACTGCTGGTGTGTAGAATTTTTTGACATAGGGTGCTGGCAGATTACGGGCCTCCTATAGCTGCTGCCAGGCCCCTAATCTGCCATAGGCCCCTATATACCGCCTCCTCATGCTGCTGCCAGGTCCAGAGTCTCTCATGGGTCCCTGTACGGCCTCCCATTGCTGCTGTCTCCATCGCCACACTCTGCCATGTGCCACTTTCAGGTCTCCTCACACACTGCTGGTGTGTAGAATTTTTTGACATAGGGTGCTGGCAGATTACGGGCCTCCCATAGCTGCTGCCAGGCCCCTAATCTGCCATGGGCCCCTATACCGCCTCCTCATGCTGCTGCCAGGTCCAGAGTCTCTCATGGGTCCCTGTACGGCCTCCCATTGCTGCTGTCTCCATCGCCACACTCTGCCATGTGCCACTTTCAGGTCTCCTCACACACTGCTGGTGTGTAGAATTTTTTGACATAGGGTGCTGGCAGATTACGGGCCTCCCATAGCTGCTGCCAGGCCCCTAATCTGCCATAGGCCCCTATATACCGCCTCCTCATGCTGCTGCCAGGTCCAGAGTCTCTCATGGGTCCCTGTACGGCCTCCCATTGCTGCTGTCTCCATCGCCACACTCTGCCATGTGCCACTTTCAGGTCTCCTCACACACTGCTGGTGTGTAGAATTTTTTGACATAGGGTGCTGGCAGATTACGGGCCTCCCATTGCTGCTGCCAGGCCCCTAATCTGCCATGGGCCCCTATACCGCCTCCTCATGCTGCTGCCAAGTCCAGGGTCTCTCATGGGTCCCTGTACGGCCTCCCATTGCTGCTGTCTCCATCGCCACACTCTGCCATGTGCCACTTTCAGGTCTCCTCACACACTGCTGGTGTGTAGAATTTTTTGACATAGGGTGCTGGCAGATTACGGGCCTCCCATAGCTGCTGCCAGGCCCCTAATCTGCCATAGGCCCCTATATACCGCCTCCTCATGCTGCTGCCAGGTCCAGAGTCTCTCATGGGTCCCTGTACGGCCTCCCATTGCTGCTGTCTCCATCGCCACACTCTGCCATGTGCCACTTTCAGGTCTCCTCACACACTGCTGGTGTGTAGAATTTTTTGACATAGGGTGCTGGCAGATTACGGGCCTCCCATTGCTGCTGCCAGGCCCCTAATCTGCCATGGGCCCCTATATACCGCCTCCTCATGCTGCTGCCAGGTCCACAGTGTCTCATGCCATGTGCCACTTTCAGGTCTCCTCACACTGCTGGTGTGTTGAATTTTTTGACATAGGGTGCTGGCAGATTATGGGCCTCCTATAGCTGCTGCCAGGCCCCTAATCTGCCATAGGCCCCTATATACCGCCTCCTCATGCTGCTGCCAGGTCCAGAGTCTCTCATGGGTCCCTGTACGGCCTCCCATTGCTGCTGTCTCCATCGCCACACTCTGCCATGTGCCACTTTCAGGTCTCCTCACACTGCTGGTGTGTAGAATTTTTTTGACATAGGGTGCTGGCAAATTACGGGCCTCCCATTGCTGCTGCCAGGCACGTAATCTGCCATGGGCCCCCGTACCGACTCCTCATGCTGTGACGTTGCAACAAGGTGGAATTCAACCCTACATATGTTAGACCGCCTTTACGAACAGCGAAAGGCCATCACAGATTTCCTGATGTTAAAAGCGGATAAAGGTACTCCCTGTGTAACTTAGATGTCAGCCATTGGCAGCTCATGCGTGACACCTGCGCTTGCTCAGGCCCTTTGAGGAGGCCACGCTATTCGTGAGTCGGCAGGACTATGGGATGAACGACGTCATTCCTCTGTTGCACGTCCTGGAACAAATGCTGTTAACAATGGCTGGTCAGGGTGCGGTAGACGTGGCGCACAGATCTCAACGCCACATGACCCCTGTGGGGGCAGGACAGGAAGAATAGGAGGAGGTAGAGGAGGACATTGGTGCTCAGGAATTATTGAGTGAAATGGGTGGTTTTTCCACTCAGCGGACAGGAGTGGAGGAGCAGGAGCATCTGGTAGAGGAGGAGGAGGAGGAGGAGACAGAGGACCCAGACGCACCGTGGCAGTATGCTGTGGAGATGGAGGCAGGGAGTCCCTCGCATTCCTTGGCACAAATGGCCCATAGCATGCTCGGTTGCTTGCGTAGCGACAGCCGAATAATAACCATCAGACAGAGGGATGACTTTTGGCTGTCCACCTTGTTGGACCCTCGCTACCGTTCAAAAATGGTGGCCTTTTTCACACCTGCTGAGAGGGAGGCCAAAATAACGTACTATAAAAACCACCTATGTAGTCAGCTGGTCTCTGCCTGTCTGCGCCAACGTCCATCCTCAGACACTGTGGGCCCTGTGCGCTCGCGTTCCGCTGCCATGGCAGCAGGGGAGGGGTGGGGTGGTAGGAGTAGTGGCAGCTCCACCAGCAGCGGCTGCCTCAGTCTGCAGTCGATGATGAGTAGCTTTCTTCACCAGCGCAGTGAGGAAACTACTAACCAGCCGCAGCAGCAGCAGCAGCAGCATCAGGTGGACCTGGAGCAGGACCTCAAACAACAGGCTTAGGCCTACTTGGACAGCACCCTGCCAACCGAGGTAGACAATCCCCTTGACTACTGGGCAACGAAACTTGACCTTTGGCCCCAACTAGCTGAATTTGCCCTTGAAAGGCTGTCATGCCCGGCCAGTAGCGTGGCATCGGAGCGCGTGTTTAGTGCGGCAGGAGGTATTGCAACTCCGCGGAGGACACGACTGTCCACCCAAAGTGTGGAGAGACTGACGTTTGTGAAAATGAATCAGGCGTGGATTAGTCTGGATTTCAAACCACCAGTTCCTGACACAACTGACTAAATCCGCCATGAATCATGCCCCAAACATGTGCCACTTTCAGGTCTCCTCACACTGCTGGTGTGTTACATTTTTTGTCATAGGGTGCTGGCAGATTACGGGCCTCCCATAGCTGCTGCCAGGCCCCTAATCTGCCATGGGCCCCTATACCGCCTCCTCATGCTGCTGCCAAGTCCAGAGTCTCTCATGGGTCCCTGTACGGCCTCCCATTGCTGCTGTCTCCATCGCCACACTCTGCCATGTGCCACTTTCAGGTCTCCTCACACTGCTGGTGTATTCCATTTTTTGTCATAGGGTGCTGGCAGATTACGGGCCTCCCATAGCTGCTGCCAGGCCCCTAATCTGCCATGGGCCCCTATACCGCCTCCTCATGCTGCTGCCAGGTCCAGAGTCTCTCATGGGTCCCTGTACGGCCTCCCATTGCTGCTGTCTCCATCGCCACACTCTGCCATGTGCCACTTTCAGGTCTCCTCACACTGCTGGTGAGTTCCATTTTTTGTCATAGGGTGCTGGCAGATTACGGGCCTCCCATAGCTGCTGCCAGGCCCCTAATCTGCCATGGGCCCCCGTACCGACTCCTCATGCTGCTGCCAGGCCCGTAATCTGTCATGGGCCCCTGTTGTCGCTTGTTGGCATATTCCGCTCGTTCAGATGCTCCTTCTCCTGCTACTCCTCTTCACGGATTCCGTCAGCAGTCTTTCTTGGAATCCGTTTCCAAGAGACAACAGTTTGCGAGCACGCACCAGACGGTGCAGAAGCTGAACGTCCTCCTGTCCAAGTTGCTGCTGCCAGGCTCGTAATCTGTCATGCGCCCCTGTACCGCCTCCTCATGCTGCTGCCAGGTCCAGAGTGTGTCATGGGCCCCCGTACCGACTCCTCATGCTGCTGCCAGGCCCGTAATCTGTTATTGGCCCCTGTACCGCCTCCCCATGCTGCTGCCAGGTCCAGAGTGTGTCATGGGTCCCTGTACGGCCTCCCATTGCTGCTGCCAGGCCCGTAATCTGCTATGGGCCCCCGTACCGACTCCTCATGCTGCTGCCAGGCCCGTAATCTGCCATGGGCCCCTGTACCGCCTCCTCATGCTGCTGCCAGGTCCAGAGTGTGTCATGGGTCCCTGTACGGCCTCCCATTGCTGCTGTCTCTATCGCCACACTCTGCCATGTGCCACTTTCAGGTCTCCTCACACTGCTGGTGGTTTCCATTTTTGTCATAGGGTGCTGTATGGCCTCCCATTGCTGCTGCCTCCACCGCCACACTGTGGCTCCACACTCTGGTTTTGGCCCCGTGACTGCCCAAATGAGTGAAGTGTGCGGTGATTCTAAGATCGACGGCACTCATCTGCATGTCATACTGACTGACAGTATTATTTCTCTTCCCCAGCAGACTCCAAGGGCATTTAAATTAAAGGTACAGTGTTCAGCACTAATATTAAGTCTCTCTGAAGCCTAGAAACACCCTTTTTTAAGTTAAATTCACAGCGAATATATTCGACTCGAATCGAAATTTTTCCACGAATTCGCCGAATCAGTCGAATCGAATTTTTGAATACTTCGCTCATCTCTAATTAACACTGTTGGCTGCCATCTTGATTAGCGGTCTTTGGACTGGCCCACAACATGTGCGCCGCCTATCAGTAATAGGACACACTTGCCAATTACTACTGCGTGAGGTACCACCACGCTAGCATCCCTTTTCATAGCCATAAAATTGAAAGTCCCGGTTTGACTTGAACTCCCCTCATATTATCCCAGTTGCCCAAACTGCTATACAGAATTAATACAGTGTTGCAGAGACAGAACTGGGTTTTTGTTTTACAAGTTTACCAGACTGAAACCTTTCACAGATGTTTTTTTTCTGAAACATTTTATCAATTTTGTATAGCAGATCACACTCTGCAGTAGCTCTTCTGGTTGAAAATTCTCAAGGCTTTTTTCTCTTAGGACAGCGGTTCTCAACCTGGGGGTCGCGACCCCTTTGGGGGTCGAACGACCATTTCACAGGGGTCGCCTAAGACCATCGGAAAACACATATTTCCGATGGTCTTAGGAACCGAGACACCGCTCCTGTCTCAGGCGATGTGTGGGCGGGATGATATGCTGCCCCTGTCACCTGGCCACACCTCCGGGATCACTCAACAGCTCCGCCTCCTCGCCGCTGGTTGGCCACCAGAACTGTAGCTCAGGAGAGGCACACAGGCGGCCAATCACCGGCGAGGAGGTGGAGCTTGGAGAGGAGGAGCCGAGCGGCAGCACGTGTAGATCAAAGAAGATCGAGGGAGCTGCAGGAGTGAGTGAAGAGAGAGGCCAGAGAAGGAAGACAGCTGACAGGTAAGTGCAAATTTTGCTGCTGCAGCCAGGTATGCATTCTGTAGATGGGAGAGGGAGAGAGCAAGCCCAGGCTGGAGCAGGAGTCAGCAAGGTAAGTATCATTGGTGTCAGTGGGAGGGATAGTGCCCCATCATTTGTGTCACTAATACCAACGATGGGGCACTATTCCTCCCCCCACTGACACCAATGATGGGGCACTATTCCTCCCCCCACTGACACCAACGATGGGGCACTTTTCCTCCCCCCACTGACACCAACGATGGGGCACTATTCCTCTTCCCACTGACACCAAGAATGGGGCACTATTCCTCCCCCCACCGACACCAACGATGGGACACTATTCCCCCCCCCCCACTGACACCAATGATGGGTCACTATTCCCCCCTCTGACCCCAATGATGGGGCACTATTCCCGCCTCCACCACACTGACATCAATGATGGGGCACTATTCCTCCCACTGACATCAATGATGGGGCACTATTCCTCCCACTGACACCAATGATGGGGCACTATTCCTTCCACTGATACCAATGATGGGGCACTATTCCTCCCACTGATACCAATGATGGGGCACTATTCCTCCCACTGATACCAATGATGGGGCACTATTCCTCCCATTGATGCCAATGATGGGGCACTATTCATCCCACTGATACCAATGATGGGGCACTATTCCTCCCACTGATACCAATGATGGGGCACTATTCCTCCCACTGATACCAATGATGGGGCACTATTCCTCCCACTGATACCAACGATGGGACACTATTCATCCCACTGACATCAGTGATGGGGCGCTAGTCCTCCCACTGCAAAATTATAGTTATGAAGTAGCAGCGAAAATAATTTTATGGTCGGGGGTCACCACAACATGAGGAACTGTATTAAGGGGTCGCGGTATTAGAAAGGTTGAGAACCACTGTCTTAGGACCAAATGTTAGAGAATGTTACATTTGCCGAGCGAAAGGCAACAAACAGAAACAGATATTTAACACATATTATAAACTATACTGGTATTATTTGTAACTTTTATATTAATCTGAGGCATTC
Source organism: Staurois parvus (assembly GCF_062004578.1). Lineage (NCBI taxonomy): Eukaryota > Metazoa > Chordata > Amphibia > Anura > Ranidae > Staurois > Staurois parvus. Next base: position 7,046,384 of record NW_028318326.1, on the reverse strand, counting down.
CAAAACATTTTTTTTATAAACAGATCCCTAGGTGTTCATTTCACATTTTTATGAATTTTGTTTCAGTTTATGTATCTGACGATATTAGTGGAAGTGCTGGTTTGTCTATACATTTCTGTCTGAGAATTTAATATGATTTTAAAAAGCTTTTCATTCCACATATTTATTTATATTTTAATCACACTTTCAGTTGTATTGCTTTTTGGTTTGGACACATTTGGATAGCTCAGTGTTTTTCTTGATAGTGACCATGGTGGGTCGTGCCTGCGCAATGTGTGTCAGCCTGTAGAAGAAAGATGTGTAGTCTCAGGGCGCTCCGGTCCAGTAATGTGATCTCCCCAGTAGCTGGCTTCAGGGGAGGGGAGAGGAGAGAGCAGGGACAGCGGCTGCAATGTTTGTAATGTCAAACACTTACTATAGGTCCATTATCCACAGTCCCTCCTCTTTCCTAAAGCTGACACTTGGAGCTGATGCCATGAGTGGACCTAAGCGCCCTGAGAATAGGTCAGTATACACATCTTGGCTTTACAGGGTAGTTAGAATAGGAGTTAACATGGTGGTGGGAGCAGATTTAATATTACCGGTTTAGCCAGGACCTCCATTTTAAGAAGGTTAATGAGATTTAGTTATTAGGATTAGATCTACTTTAAAGAGGAGATATACTTACCTTTCCTTCAATGGTTCCTGTCCCTCGCCGGTCTTCAGTTGATTCCATTGGCTGGTGTGGGATGATGTGACTCCTGTGCATGCACAGCTCAATTTACATGTTGGAAAAGACAGCAAACAGGTAGGTAGATATATTTTATTGCAGAAGAGGCATTGTAAGTCTCTTCTGCAATAAAGGGTCTGCTTGCTCACAGTTGGTGACAGTGGAACTTTAATTCTGTTTTAACTTGAGATTAATGCATCTGAATGCTGCATGTTCTATAATAGATTGTATAGCTTGTTAGGGAATTTTATGTCCCATTTTTCTCATTGTATTTCTTTGCTTAAATCAAGCCTGATAGCAGTGTCACATGGTGATGTCTCTAAAACCAACCAATGTTAAGCTGGTTATACACAATTGGAAAATTGACAGCCGATTCCAACTATTCAGACGAAAAATTTTCATCGTACTTGAACTCAACATCCAATTTTCACTCAATGTGTACAGTATTTCTACCGAAATAATCGAATAGAAAAAAAATGTGCATGATCAGAAGCGATGCTTTGTTTCTTCTGCAGGGAAAAAAATTCCTACCTGATTCCCACGAGAGTCAATCGGATATTTCCTGGATCAATTTACCTATAAATGTTAGTATCCAGTTATATTCTGTGTATCTAAGAAATAATCCAGGCCTTTTTTAAAGCAATCCACTGAGCTGGGCAGAACCAACTCTTGAGGGAGTCTATTCCACATTTTCACAGCTCTCACTGTGAAGAAACCTTTCCGTGTTTGGAGATTAAATTTATTTTCCTCCAGATGTAACGTGTGCCCCTTGTCCTCTGTGATGACCTCAGAGTGAATAGCTCTACACCGAGTTCACTATATGAACCACTGATGTATTTATACATGTTGATCATATTCCCCCTTAATCTCCTCTTCTCAAGAGAGAATAAATTCAGTTCCTCTAATCTTTCCTCATAGCTGATCTCCTCTATGCCTCGTATCAGTTTGGTTGCCCTTCTCTTCCAGTTCCCCAATGTTCTTTTTGTGAATTGGTGCTCAAAACTGAACTGCGTATTCCAGATGAGGTCTTACTAATGATTTGTACCGGGGTAATATGATATCTCTCACTGGAGTCTATACCTCTTTTAATACAAGAGAGGATTTTGCTCGCTTTAGAAACCGCAGCTTGGCAATGCATGTCATTATTAAGTTTGTGATCTACCAGAACCCCCAGATCCTTCTCCACCATTGATTCCCCCAGTTGTACCCCCCCCCTAGTCTGTATGATGCATGCATATTTTTAGCCCCCAAGTGCATAACCTTACATTTATCAACATTAAACCTCATTTTTTCTTTTTTTTTTTTTCTTGTCCAGACCTTTTTTCTGTTTGACTGCGGCCTTGCCTGCTTTCTCACCATGCTTCATTTCTGTCTGCTGACAGCTATTGCCATACGAAGTTTAACTGAGGGCCAAAATCTAGGAGCCATCAGCAAAGCTCATTATCCCTTGCTGGGTGAACACTGCTTGAACTCTTTAGACTATCTTTAGAGCCAACATTCACCTGGTGAGACAGAAGGCGGGATACAAACTCCAAGTTCCAAGACCACACTGTCACTGATCATTGCTTCTGCACTAATGAATAGTAACCCATTGACATGGCTCTCACACATGTGATCACAAGGACAGCTAATCATAGTGATCACATAAGGTTTGTTAAATACAAACCTGTTGGCTTCAGCTGTCAATGTGCCTCTCAAAGAGAGAGACACTGTGACAGTTCAAGCCAGTACACTGCACCTATACCTGTATTGTGCTTGAAAGTGTGCAGCCTCACTAGGACGTCATTCACTGATGCATTTCACCTGAAATGAATTATTTCCATTTGAGTAACCCTATGATCAGCTATGATTTGATATTAGTGTCCATTTGTCAGCTTATAATAAAAAAATGAGCAGGGAATTTATTCAAACAGTGTACCAAGTAAAAGCACTTTTCAAAGTGCAGTTGCTCCAGAGCTTAATATATGAGGTAAACCTTCACTTTGCAAAGAATACCCAATCACACGAAAGGAAAATAAAAAAACTACTTTTTTTGCCTGCACATGATTGAATGATGAAGTCAGCAGAGCTTCTGCTCATTTACTAAGCTCTGGAGCAACTGCTCTTGGAGCATGCACAGTCTATTTGCCTTTAGTAAATCAACCCCATTGTAAATCAGATTTTTGTATCCAAGTTAGCAATACAAGATTATCACAGTAACTAATACATACTGACACTGCTACATTTGGTCTCAGCACCCAGTCTTCAATGAGCCCTGGTAAAAGGCTTAATCGCTATTGGTATACATTTAGAAGGCCTAACCCTTGGTTCCCATCTGTGCAGGTGGTGTTGCGGGACCCACAAAAATACCTGCAGCCACACCACTCACACAGAAGAATGCGGGACCATTAATTCTAATGATACGCCACCCGTGACTGTACTGGGAACCTCGGTTTCCATGCGTGCTGCAATTTTCCACGTAGTGCAGGCAAATCTTCCCTGTGTGCCCCGGGGCAAATTAATGGGCTCTTGTGCTTGTGCAAATTGCAGCCCGCGCGATTGCACAGATGTGAACCAGGGGTTATGGAAAGTCTGTTGCTTGCAATAAGGTAAGACCTCACCTAGCGTGAGGGAGAGGAATGCTGTGTTGCACTATTATGCAGGAAGCATAGTCTGGATACATAATGAGCAAATATGGCTGCCCCAATGCACATATAATTACAGACTATACACAGAAAAAAATCTTTTTAATGCATTGAAATTTATTGATAGGATTATTTAAATCAAGATGATCATGCATACATGTCTATCTAAAAAATTTACTGTTCAATTAATTAAGACACTTCTGCAGTCTGACTTGTCCCTTCCCTACTGTTATGTTCTAAAGAAGAAAACTTTATATCAAGTTAGCATTTATACAGAGTATTGGGGATTGTGTGGTCATGAAAACGGGTTAACTTCAAAAAGACAGAGCTTTGGGAAGTATAAATGAAATCTAGACCTACTCATACAATTTTAAAAATTGGATTTTGAATTTTAGAATGCTATATTTTGTGGCTGAACAGAAGCTGGTTAGCGATGTTATATTTGTGCAGGACCTTAGCGGTAGAAGATTAGTACAGCGGATTCTATTAATTCTTTGCTAGCAATCCAATCTCTCTGTAGGCCGGCACCATTCCCGTCCAGCGCTGGGAAGTCTCCACATTGCTTGGGGTCCCCCTCTGGAAAGAAGCCACCTCCTCCAATGCAGTACTGTAGAAGAAGAGATGTAATAATACATCATTATTTATAGAATAATAAAAAGAAAAAAAAGGTAAAATATAAGTGTAAATAGAAGCTGAATTGTAGTTCTTTAGCACAGTGTTTCTCAACCTTTTTACAGCCAAGGAACCCTTTAAAGTTATGAACAATCTTGAGGTACTCAAGGCACCCTATTCTAAAATATAAAAAACTATTCTGAAAGTTTTATCTATTGCAGCAGCATCCACACATGTAGGACACACAATGATAGAGGGGATTTATTCTTGCAAAGCAAAAACACTTTTGCACATTGACACTGAATAGTCATATTCCAATGTTTCTCTTCTCCCTCAGTTTCTCTCTATCACTCAGCTAATTTGACCCCATTACTGACAGAGAGGGGCAGGGGAGGGTCAAGCAAGCATGTCGGGCAGGCAGCCAACATCCTCCATATCAGCTGATGGCATCATTGGCTGTTAGGATGCCCGCGACTAGAAGGTTGTAATGGTGACAATGAAAACCTATAACTTTGTGTAACTAAAAGGCAAGCTTGATCCACCTGCTGGCTTGTATACAATTTTTGGGCAATTTTTAGGCTTTTTGCCTGGTCACACTGATTAAAAAAGGCTGCTCTATTACATACCATTTTAACATAAAATACGTTCTGTTATACTTCCTTCTACATTCTATATATTAAATTGTGTGCTGTGTGGAACCTCAATACTGAGCTACATGCAGGAACTGCTGTGAACACCTTCTGCTTAATTAGTTCCGGTGGGGCTATATGTGTGATTGTATACATGGGCAGAGGGGGAGCATTCTCTGATGTACTACACAAATATCTTAAAGTGGTTCTAAAGTCTAAGTGGTTTTTACTTTAATACATTCTCTGCTTTAAGGTAACAGACTCTCCATTACTTATTTTCTGTCCATCCCTAAACAGTTACCTGCTCACTCTCACTGACCCAGCGCTGTTCCTACTGCAGCACCACTCTCCTCTCTTTCTGGTCTCACAGGAGACATTGAGGACAGTAAGAACCATTGCCTCCTGCTGCTGTCAGTCAAACTCCTGTGAGGAGGGAGCAGGGGTGTGTCTATGGATGCACACAGCCCAGGTCAGAAGCTCGCCCGCATGGGTATCTCCATACATATAGTTTGCTAAGTGGTTTGACAAAGAAGAAACACCTTTGAAACACTCTACTGACCCTCTTGTCCTACATAAAGCACAGCCAAGAGGTGGAACAGGGGGGGGGACACTAACTGTCATAATAAGTGTGTCCCTCTTAGTCAGCTTTGGGATTGCTCGCTGGTGCTGCTCCATACAGCTTTACTTGTGATGACATCTCCTTCTCTACATCCCTAGCTGATGCAGAGCTGCTTGAATGTAAGCCTGCATTTTTATTGTACAAATAAAAATGAACTAATTGGTTTTAATGAGATCCTGTGGTCTTGTCCTTTTATCTTGGAGTTCAGCCTGTATCAGCCCAGATCTGTAAAGGAAACTGCAGGATCCCTGGATCTCTATACCAGGGGCGGACTGACAACTCATGGGGCCCCCGGGCAATAGGGGATAATGGGGCCCCTGTGTCCTTGCCAAAACTCAAAAAAGCCTATGAAAAAGGTACCAGGGGCATCTCATGGGGCCCCCTACGGACCCCGGGCCCTCGGGCAGTGCCTGAGTTTCCAAATGGTCAGTCCGCCACTGCTCTATACACTTAGTCATTTCCTGTTAATATAACACTTGCTGCCAGTTCTAATATTGGAGATTGCAAGCTGAGACTATCTGTGCACTGTGGTGGTTTGTTCTCTCTTTCACATATGTGCACTGGTTTGATAAGGGTGCACTCATATGAAGGAGTGGAGAGCACCAATATCAATACCAGTATCCATATCAGTGCCAATGCTGAGCATGTGAACGAGTACTTGTACTCATGCAAATGTCCCAATACCTATACAAAATGAATGGGCTCAAATTGCACTGCAAAAATATGCATGTGATTTGAACAGGAATGTGGTGCGATTCCTGTCCAAATCACATACAGTTTCCCTGCGGTACTCTGAGTACAAGTATCAGTACTCGTACTCGCCGAGGAAAAAAATGTATCGGTGCAACCCTATTAGAAATGATGTAGGAACTACTGTATTTTTCGCTCCATAAGACGCACTTTCCCCCCCCCAAAAATGGCGGAAATGTCTGTGCATCTAATGGAGCGGCCGGCCCGGTATTCCCGCCACCGCCGTGTAAGAATACCAGGCCAGACACTCGGCTCTTCTCTGCAGCAGAACCTTACCTGTTCCTCGGTCCAGCGGTGTACTCACAGTCTTTTTATCCTGGCACGGGCATCTTTAGTGTGCGCACCCAGCTGTGACAGCTTGCGGCTTCACAGCCGGGTGCCCACTGCGCATGTGTGAGAAGTGCTGCACTTTGTGAATGGTCCAGCAGTCTTCTGGGACCTGTCACGTGTCCCAGAAGATGGGGAGGGAGGAAGTGGGAGCGGGTAACTGTCAAATTCGGGTACCCGCTCCTCCCTCCCCAAAGTTCCGCAGTTTCTGGTCATCCCATGTACTGTGTCCGCAGTCTCTGGTCATCTGTAGTATGTCCGCAGTCCCTGGTCATCTGTAGTACAGATCCTGTAAGGTGTCCGCAGTCTCTAGTCATCTCCTGTACAGTGTCCGCAGTCTCTGGTCATCTCCTGTACTATGTCCGCAGTCTCTGGTCATCTCCTGCACTATGTCCGCAGTCTCTGGTCATCTCCTGTAGTAGGTCTGCAGTCTCTGGTCGTCCCCTGTACTGTGTCCGCAGTCTCCGGTAATCTCCTGTACTGTGTCCGCAGTCTCTGGTCATCTCCTGTACTGTGTCTGCAGTCTCTGGTCATCTCCTGTACTGTGTCTGCAGTCTCTGGTCGTCCCCTGTACTGTGTCCGCAGTCTCTGGTCATCTCCTGTACTGTGTCTGCAGTCTCTGGTCATCTCCTGTACTGTGTCTGCAGTCTCTGGTTATCTCTTGTACTGTGTCTGCAGTTTCTGGTCATCTCCTGTAATATTTCTGCAGTCTCCGGTCATCTCCTGTACTATGTCTACAGTCTCTGGTCATCTCCTGTACTATGTATGCAGTCTCCAGTCATCTCTTATACTATGTTCGCAGTCTCCGGTCATTTTGGTCATTTCCTGTACTATGTCCACAGTCTCTGGTCATCTCCTGTAGTGTGTCCACAGTCTATGGTCATCTCCATAGTATATCTGCAGTCTCTGGTCATTTCCTGTACTGTGTCTGCAGTCCATTGGTTCAGAATATTTTTTTTCTTATTTTCCTCCTCTAAAACCTAGGTGCGTCTTATGGTCAGGTGCGTCTTATGGAGCAAAAAATACAGTAGCTAACGGCCAGAAACTTGTGCTTGCTCAGAAATAACAAAAAGAAAATAGCAACAGTATTTATGAGGCCCATTGGCTGCTGATTATCTAGATTGTGTCAAGTACGTTTAAAGACAACATGGAGATGGAATCTGGTGAGAGCTCAGGTTTCGGTGACATAAGCCTCAAAAAGAGAGGCGAGGCAGTGAAATATCTACAAAGTAGTCCATGGCTATCTGGACCTGACATTGAATATCACTGCAAATGTAACATTGTACAGTGTCGCAACACAAAAACATTTCCAAAGATAACATGGCTATATATATTCTATAATTATAGTAGAACTCCAATCCTTATCCTAATGGACTTCTGTGCCACAGTTGTGAAGGGTACTTACTGGTCAACCAGAAACTGATTCCTTTGTTAAAGATAGCTTAAGCCAAACCTTAACGGTCATATCTTGCTCTGATTGAGGAGTCCAGCTGCTACTCAAAATTTTGTTACATTTTTGTCATAAATGTTACATCTTCAACAGAATGATTGTTGCATTTATAAGCATGTGTGGCTGATTGATTGATTGACTAATAGGATTGTACTAAAACTTTATTTGCAAGTTATGTTTGTCCTAAAATGAAAAATGAAATGGTGTAATAAAATGCTGGACTTGAAATTATATTTATGTAAATCTCACTGCCTTAGCAATAGTCTTTGGGGTTGATTTACTAAAACTGGAGAGTGCAAAATCTGGTGCAGCTGTTCATGGTAGCCAATCAGCTTCTAACTTCAGCTTGTTCAATTAGGTTTGACAAAACAAAAACCTGGAAGCTGATTGGTTTCTATGCAGAGCTACACCAGATTTTGGACTCTACAGTTTTAGTAAATCACCCCCTTTTTGTTCTTGGTTGTATGCACATAGTGAAATTAATTTACAAAAGGAGTAGCCATGACTTAACAAAGTAAATTTCTAAATTCCAAATGAAATGTTCAAGAAACTTACTAGATATGATGAAGCATTGTTCACTTCAGCCATCCAATCACGTGCAAGTAAAAATGTTGTTTTTCATTCCCTTGCACATGATTTGGTATTCAAAATGAACTCAGTTTCCCCTTTTTACTCAGATCACTGAACACTAATTTTACTTAGTCAACAGTCTCTACTTCTGTAAGAAATTAACCCCATTATCCAGACTAGATAAGCTCTGTACTGCTGCCTCCCACCTTGTGGACAGCCATAATGTTAGTGTTACAGAGATCCAGTGAGGGAGCAGAACAGTATATACTGTTCCTGTATATAGTAACATGTTAGGAGTTTCTTCATACGGGGTACTGATGGGTCAACTTTATATGGTATCTCAACTTTTGTTAATTAAATTGTACTATATATCGCTTCTCGGCCTTTTGGCTAAGATGAAGTGTAGTAAAGTATACTATATAAATATAGGTGTAGCTACCCTGCCCTAAGCAGGAGTGTCTATTTAAATTTTGTGGTGCAAAGCTGTAGTCAGATTAGCTGAATTGACAGTTCAGCTACTTTGGGTTTCTCCTTCTGTTGCCAGTAGGTGGCACTGCTGCCTTTGACAATAGCATGAGAGCTGCTCTATCTCTCCCTGGTCAATCAATGGGAGTTTCCTTGCCACTGGTGCATGCTGAGAGAGGGCATAAATACACAGGTTGTGACCTTGGTAAGTCAAACTGTTCTGCCTCGGGCCTCCTGCCTGGGGGAGGGATGTATTTTGCTACTCAAACCTCTTAGGCATGCTGTCTGAGAGTGTGACCATGTGGCTGGACAGAAACCTGGATTTGGGGCCTAGCCTGTAGAGCCTGGAGAATGAGAAGCTATGGAGAACTTCCAGATGTCTTGAGGGACTGGAAAAAACTTGGATGTGGAGCTTGGACCTCACTGGAGTATGGTGTCTTCTACACAGGGTGCTGGCAGCTGGTTTAACAAGTACTTTACAGTCAGGAACTACAATCCCAGAATGCTGAGTCAACTTCAAGGTTCCTTATCTGTAAAAACTGTGAGTGACTGGCACCCATCTGCTCACATCCATTATTGCCTAAGTAATCTACACCCTGAGGTGAAATGTTGGCCAACCCCTGTCTCTGGAGGTAACACCATGATTTCAGGGGTCAGGAAGGTGCTACAAACACACTGCTCAAAAAAATTAAAGGAACACTTTAAAAACACATCACATCTCAATAGGGAAAAAAATATGCTGTATATCTATACTGATATGGTCTGGGCAATGTGTTAGGAACATAAGAATGCCCCATTGGTTACTGGAAATTAAAATTATCAACCTACAGAGGACTGAATTCAAAGGTACCCTGAAAATCAAAGTGAAACAATGTATGGCCCCCATGTGCTTGTATGCATGCCTGACAATGTTAGGGCATGCTCCTAATGAGACCAAGGATGGTGTCCTGGGGTATTTCCTCCCAGATCTGGACCAGGGCATCACTGAGCTCCTGGACGGTCAAAAACATGACAGTTGAAATATGATATCCCAGAGGTGTTCTATTGGATATAGGTCAGGTGAGCATGGGGGCCATTCAATGGTATCAATTCCTTCATCCTCCAGGAACTGCATTCATACTCTTGTCATGAGGACTGGCATTGTCATGTAGCAGGAGGAACCCAGGACCCACTACACCAGCGAAGGGTCTGACAATGGGTCCAAGGATTTCATCCCAATACCTAATGGCAGTCAGGGTGCCATTGTCTAGCCTGTAGAGGTCTGTGTGTCCCTCCATGGATATGCCTCCCCAGACCATCACTGACCCACCACCATCATGCTGAATGATGTTACAGGCAGCATAACCTTCTCCATGGCTTCTCCAGAACCTTTCACGTCTGTCACACGTGCTCAGGGTGAACCTGCTCTCATCTGTGAAAAGCACAGGGCACCAGTGGTGGACCTGCCAATTCTGGTGTTCAATGGCAAATGCCAATCGAGCTCTATGGTGCCAGACAGTGAGCACAGGGCTCACTAGAGGACATCAGGCCTTCAGACCACCCTTATGAAGTCTGTTTCTGATTGTTTGGTCAGAGACATTCATACCAGTGGCCTGCTGGAGGTTATTTTGTAGGGCTCTAGCTGTGCTCAATCTGTTCCTCCTTGTACAAATGAGCAGATACAGGTCCTGCAGATGGGTTAAGGATCTTCTACGGCATTGCCCAGCTCTCCTAGAGTAACTGCCTGTCTTCTGCAGTCTCCTCCATGCTCTTGAAATGTGCTGGGAGACACAGCAAACCTTCTGGCAATGGCATGTTGGCACGCATTGATGTGCCATTCTGGAGGAGTTGGACTGCCTCTGCAACCTCTGTTGGGTCCAGGTATTGCCTCATGCTACCAGTAGTGACACTGACCCTAGCCAAATTCAAAACTAGTGAAAAACAGTCAGAAAAGATGAGTAGGGAAAAAATTGTCAGTGGCCTCCACCTGTAAAACCATTCCTGTTTTGGGGGTCATTTCATTGTTGCTCATCTAGTGCACCTGTTGTTAATTTCATTAACACCAAAGCAGCTGAAACTGGTTAACAACCCCCTCTGCTACTTAACTGACCAGATCAATATCTCAAGAGTTTAATTGACTTGATGCTATACTCTGATTAAAAAGTGTTCCTTTAATTTTTTTGAGCAGTGTATTTATTTAAACTGCTGCTTATACATGTGACCCATAGTATCTCAACAATACAATCTCTATACAGTGTTGCCCATTTGAAGTAATAGGCTTTTGAAAGAAAAAAGTTGATTTTTTTTTGCAATCTTGTGTACCTTCATTTGTAGTTGATTAATGAACACACATATATGTAAATGCACTGTTTGTGTTATTTTTACCTTTAGCTAATGACATATTTTATATTTATTATATTATACATATTTTATATAATGTGCTGTTAATATTGCTCTTTGAGTGCTAATAAAGGTATTTGATTTGAATACATTCTGTAGACAAATGACATATATGTGTGGGAGAATTTTGAGATGTACAAAATAATAGATGTACAATATAACACAAAACATAGATAACAAAGCAAGCCCCACCGCCCTTAAAATACATTTTCAATGAATTTTGATTATTTTTAAATGCCAAGGTTAAGAAAATGAGATCATCCACCTGGGGTAGTGAATAGTACCATAGCTACAAAATAGATAAACATCATCTCTCACAAAATTCTGATACTGTATGCATGCGCAAGGTAACTAATTCTGTATTTCTCAGTCACTGCTTACAACTTACATGTTCTGAATTGCAGCCACTGATGACCTTCATTCCAGGACATAAAGCCATTGCTGCCTTTTCATTGTTAAATACTCGGAACTGCATAAAATCACCAGCGATTTCATCTGCAGAAAAAGGTTTTAGATTCACTATTCATATAAATCATTAATATATATATATGAGATACAGTATAATACCTCATTGACAAGTCCATGCATATTGGATCCAATACATAAAATACTGGTTCTAGAGCTGTTGTTCATGGCAGTCATTTGAATTTGATGTTGTATTTTTGAAGTGTGGGGTCTCAGCAAGGCCTCTCTGCTTTAGGCAAGGTGTTCAAATTTCCTTTGCTCCAATGCAGCCACCTTGAGGAGAGGAATTTGTGCAGGTTTCAGGTTTTTTTGAGTGACAAATGAATGCATATGTCAGTTCAGCGCCAGGGCACAGTTAAAGCAGAACTTCACTGAAAAATGGAAGTTCCACTCTTCCTCCTTTTCCCCCTCCTCTTCTACTTTTGGAGCATAATTTTTCTTTTGGGAAGCGGGTACCTAATTTGACAGGTACCCGCTCCCCACTTCAGGAAATTTGCCCCCTTCCACCGGACGTTTGCCCCCTTCCCTCCTTGCCTGCAACCTTCCGAGGCACATCACAGGTCCAAGGTTGATGCTGGACCAATCACACAATGTGGCTCGCATATGTGCACTGAAGAGCAGGCTGTGAAGGCACACTCAACATGGCTGCCCTGGGAACCTGAAGACCGGCAAAGAAGTGGCTAGGATGAGTACAGTGCTGGATCCCTGGACTGGTAGGTGTCGTATTAATAAAAGTCAGAAACTGCAGTATTTGTAGCTGCTGACTTTGAATTTTTTAAAAAGTGAACTGCTTTAAATGGCCAGAGCATTGGAAGTCTTAGTGGTGGTGGCAGAGTTCCCTGAAAAAAAAAAGGTTCATAACAAAACATTAGACAGTGGCCATCTGTGCTGGGTAGCTGAATAATATTTGTAATTAAAGATTTTTCTGAAGATTTTCTATAATCATGTTTGTTGTTACAGAGGGGGAAGTTCTACATAAGCGATTGACCCATTCTGGTCAATCAACTTTTCCCCAAGCAAGTACAGACAGGCGCCTGGGCCAGGGATGTGGAGATAGATTCCCATCTATAATTGGACGAGGCAAACCTTTTTGTCTGTAGCTTGTCCCTTGCCAGTATAGTATAGGGAAGGACCCCTGCTCTTTTCATAAAAACAGCGGTCTCTCTTCAGATGTTGGACCCACCCCCTCCTGAATCAAAGCTAGGTCTCTCCTATCCAAAGTGAGCATGAATGAAAAGCTATAAGTGTCACTAAATAGTGACAAATCAGATTGTTTTCTGTTCTAAATGGAATTTGAAAATTTGAATTGCATTAGTGTTTTTGATAAATAAGACTGAACAACTATTGATTACTAACCAATCACAAACACCTGCTGACCTATTAGGAATCTTATAAACAAGAATATAACTTTACATATTATTAACCAGATATAGATAGCTTTAATATGCAGTGTAAAACCATGCAGGAAAAAACTTACTTTTTGCATTGGGTGCGTTCATTCTAATCGTATCTTGTGCACTCCCCTTATCATAAACAACTGGTGTAGAAGGTCCATTATCGGTTGGGCATGTCCCAGCACCAAACTTTATAGGATATTTCTAGAAGAAATAGAAATCGTTTTACACTAAGTGAATATATAAGATCACCAGGAAAAACTCCTATCAGATATTATAGCCCCTGTGTGGGCTTCACTCTTGTTTTTTACCCTTTTATAAACAAGAAAAATGATTGCAACAGGAAAAAATGCTATTCTAACCACTTTTCTGTGAACATTTAAAGGTTGATTCAATCAAAACTGAAATGTCATACTTGCAGGTTGACTCACTCACCAACTTCCTTCATCTGCCTGAGAGACTGTGTCAGTATCTATTTTCTGCCTTAATCTCCATGAGGGAGAATTATCGTCATTTCCTGTCCACATGAAGGATGATGGACAAAACAATATTTTAGGAATGAAGACAAAGACAGCAGTCAAATCCTCGCAGAAGTTCTAACCATTTTATACCCTATCCAAAACTGAAAAAAAAGGTTTAACTGGAGTTAGGCTTTACAGCAGAACTAAACTCTCACAGTTAATATTGACTATTTTTAATCTTTATGCTAGTAGCATTACTAAATCGATAGGAAGGAATATTTACTTATTAATTTTATTTTTTTTTCTACATTTCTTCAGTTTCTTCCTGGATCCCAAAGCCAAAATGAGGTCACACATCCCAAAAGTCTTCACTGACATTTTTTTTTATCTGGAAGAGGTGCTTTCTCAGCTAAGCTTACCCTCCTGCCTGCCTGGGCTAAGGGGTGATGAATTCCAGGAAGTGATCACTACATGACTCATCTGCTCTCACTCAAGATGACCACTGCTGGAAATGCTAGGGGAGTGTTTTTCAAAGTGATTTTTGAACAAAATGAAACATGAAGACATGGATGGATGTGTGAGTTTGTTTTGAGTATTAAAAATGAATTAAATAGCATTTTCAGTTTGTGATGCTAAAATGCAGTTGAGTTTTGCTTTAATGTATGGAGATCTCTCGGGTTGTCCCACAACTGGTAATGAAGGTTTCTTTAAAGCCGAACTCCAGGAATTATTTTTATTGCATACACTCATTGGAACTTTGCACAATGTAAGTATGCATATCTCATGCCTGTTTGGGGAAGCTGGAAATCAGTATAGTAATCGCTGCTACTACAGTGGTAGCTGCATTCTTGCAGGGTGTCACTTACTCAGCACTGCTGCCATTCATAGAACACCTTATTTTTTTTTTTAATGAATACAAAGTTATACCCAACATTACCCCATTAGGTTTAATTTTGTCTATATCCTACCCTGTAATATTAGCCCATAGTCTTCTCCACTGACCTCTATTTAATGAATACAAGGTGTTCTCTGATTAGATACGGTAGAGAGGAGGGGCGGTGACATCACAATTTTCATCTTGTCCAATCTGAGAATTACAGAACATATATTCATTGAAAAAATAAAAAACACTCTATAAATGGCAATGGTGCTGAATGAGTGACACCCTGCGGTCAGTGTGCAGTTGGGCAACTACCCACGTAGAACCTGAGCAGGACCAAAGTACTACAGTAATTAAATCCCAAATCCTTGGGTAGATAATCAAATGTGTAGTTCTCTGCTGTTTATTTACCTTGTATAGATTAAAGAGATTTCCTCCGTGTTCCGAAAGGATGTTACTTTTTGTGTAATATCTAAGAAGAGCAGTGACTTTCCACAGGGACAGTGGAGTCTTGTTTGGCACATGCCATAAACACACATTATCAGCATTAAGGTCATAATAGCCAGGATTCTGCAAGCATAAAGAAAATAAAAGGGCATATTGTTTCCATTCATTTCTGCTACATATACTGTATGTTTGGTCGATCTGTGCATCACTTTCTTGATTTGGTCATAATGATATTCTACATTTATTATGTATAACTTGAAGGTCCTGTGCATGTTCCAGTCTGCTGTCAAAACTAAGTTCGGTAGCAAGATATAAAGTAGCACTGGGAGTGCTAGTGAAGTGATTTGGCAGTGGTCAAAACAGATATGGTGGCTAAATGTTGAAATATAAAAACAATATATAAGAGGGACTGCAATTCTGAATTTCTATAAAATCTGAACAGAGGAATACAGATGAATGCAGGGTATAAATCCCCCTGAAATTGAACCAAAAAAGCAGCAAACATTCATCAGTTTCAGTAATAGTTAGACTTTGTTACCTTGTAGTCATCACTGGTTGCTCCATCTGCTAAACCAAATGTATTGTAGTTTGCCCAGTTCCCATCTCCCTCTGGGTAGTTCTCATTGTTGCCTTGTTGGCTGGACCAGCGATCACCAACTGTGCACCTTCCATTAACATTGTTCTCATGGACACTGGCTACTAAGGTCCAGCCTCCACCATCAGTAGTCATGTCACAGAAGGTCTGGTAGGAAATGCCACATTCAGTAGTCAAAGTATAAATCCCATCTGTAATCAAGGAAACAATCATGGTTAATTTCACTATATTTCATTATTTGTCTCACTATATTACTCAAACTGTCCCCTCTTCTCCTATCAAGACCTCCTGTTCTCTAGCTCCCTTGTCTCCTCCTCTCATGCTCACCTCCAAAGACTCTTC
Source organism: Staurois parvus (assembly GCF_062004578.1). Taxonomy (NCBI): domain Eukaryota; kingdom Metazoa; phylum Chordata; class Amphibia; order Anura; family Ranidae; genus Staurois; species Staurois parvus. The sequence continues at coordinate 7,030,666 of NW_028318326.1, read as the reverse complement.
CATCCTGTGGAACTCCCTACCCCAATCTTTCCAGCTATCTCCTTCTCTGACCACATTTGGCTATTCCTGAAAACTCATCTTTTCAGGGAAACCTATCCTGGCTCCACCTAAAAACTGAACTTTAAATTTTCCATCAGCACATCCATCTCACAGTTATTACAGTTTGTATCACTTGTCTCACCCCATTAGAATGTAAGCTCTCCCAAGCAGGGCCCTCTTAACCCTCTAGTATTGAATTGTCTTGTAACTGTACTGTATCCCATTATATTGTAAAGCGCTGTGCAAACTGATGGCACAATATACATCCTGTATAATAATAATAATAATAATAATTTATAACCAGGCTTTAACTTCCTTCTTTGCTTGGCTAAAACATGGGCAAACACTGCTTGGTTATTTTGTTGGTGCTGTAGGCTTATGATATATCAGTTGGGTGGTGCAGAACCAGAACATGGCTGACAAGAACAAAAGCCCTTAAAGTGGGCTTTTCCCCTTAAAGGCAAACATCCATGCACCACACAACTCTACATGCACATTCCAAATCACCCTGAAGCCCTAGAAAAAAAAAAGCATTAAATGAAAAACAGAGCTAAATGGAAAGGGACTTTCACAGCACCAAAAATTATTAATAGCAACCTAAAACTCAAAGTTTATTTAAAATGAATTTAAAACACTGTACAGATAAGTACATCAAAACTTGGTCCATAAAGAAAGACATAAAGCCACTATGAAACATATGAACTTGATAACATGCATGACAATCCTGAAACATTTCAATTCTTGATGCAAATCTTCATCAGGGGTTAATATCAAGGTGGCTACATCTAGAACATAAGCATATGTATCACAGAGTACATTAAAAACTGCTTTGCCAAAACCATATGAATAGCCAATCATGGATCACTTACTGGACCAAAATTACAAAATTGTAGCAATTCCCAGGGGGTGAAGATTCATCCCCATGTTGACAGGGTTCCAGATACTGGGCCACAAAGGACGCAAATGATTTTCCCACTCAGTGGAAACACACATATACCATTAATACATTTATTTTGGTATATACAGTATGTGTTTCCGCCTAGTTTCAGGCTTCATGCACACGGCCGTAAGAGTGCATACAGCGTGCATGAAATCTGAAAAGCTGGCTTGCACAGACTGACACATGCTCACATGTGCATGATTGAGTTTACAAAAGTGCAGCCATTTATTGCAATAGGGGGTTGTATGGCCCACCTGTTGCTGTCTATTTACATTCTGTGCACTAATTCAGTTATGGATTAATTATATGTCTTTTTGCATACAATTACTGAACCCAAATCAGTTTTGATATCAGCCTCCTGCATACTCCTTTGCAGCAGCATTCAGACTGGAAAGGATAGAATCAGTTTTCTAAAGCACAGAGGCTCTAATGCATTGCACGTTGCTGTCTGTTTAACCCTCAAAGCTTCTTAAATGGAAGAGAGAGCCATGATCTTACCAATGTGCTGTTGCTTCTTCTATGTCTTGTCACGGGCTGGGGAAGGTGCTAGACCTATTTAGTTGGGTTTAAATATCCATAGCTTTGTATAACTACCCTATAATGTAACCTGTAACAGCCAGTAAGGTATATGTTTTAGTAAGCTATGGAATTAGTTTTTGGTTGTTCTGGAATACGTTGCAGAAATACTTTGTATTTTATCAGTAAATAAGAGCATTAGATATGTGTTAATGTTTCTTGAGTCTCACCTCTGGCATCTTTGTCATTCTGGTGGATTGCCTTGCAGCTTCTGTACCTGCCATGGTTGGTGTTGTCTTCACATGGTTTTGAACAGCAGCCTGTTTTGTCCTCTTTCCAACAGTCTAAGAGACTTATGATCCTTTGTTTGGGGTTATTATCTGAAGAAACATAACATTAAGGCACAATGTTGTATTGTATCAGTTATCTAATTACACTTTAACACAGCCTTTCTCAACCAGGGTTCAGTGGACCCCTGGGGTACCTCCAGTGGTTGCTAGGGGTTCCTTGATCAATAAGCATCTTCTGCCTCTCAGATGAGTAACCACGGACACCAATGATTTTTTTTTTGCTGTCTGTAAGGGGGGAATTTACTTAAGGGGGACCCTAGCTGTAATGTACATTATTCTCTTTTGACTATCACACCAATGTACTGTGAGCTCCAGATATCGTTGTTATTGTCAGGGGTTTCCAGAAACCAGAAACTTATTCAAAGGGTTCCTCCATGTTAAAAAGGTTGAGAAAAGCTACTTTAACTGAAATCTATTTTCTCTAAAGCAGCCCTTTTCAAAATATTTACCCTGGAGGAACCCTTGAAATAATGTTTGGGTCTCAGGGAATCCCTACAAAATATTATTGTATTACTATTCATGACATACAGTATTAGCGTGATCAGTAAATTAAAGAATGTGGCATACCTAGGGTATTTTTACACGCAAAACAGGTTGCTTTTGTGCAAAAATGAAATCTGCCTATAAAGTGCCTCATTTAGCCCATAACAACTGATTGTCATAAACTAGAAATGGAAAGGGCAAACTTCTATAAACAACTTTGGTGCAAACGTGAAACACACTACAACTGCAACACTAATCAGTTTTAAAACCAATCAGCGTCAGAGGCAGGCATGGTTTAGAAAAATCACTAATTTTTGACAAAAGAGTGCTAGGTGGTTAGTCCTACAGCAATGTCTGGGTGTAACAAACACAAAGAACTCCCTCTATTCATCTCATTGCTTCATTTTCAAGTTTGACTGGGAGTTTACCTTTTTATATTTCCAGACTATATCACAATTATATGGTAAGTTAAAGTAGGACTAAAGGCAAAACTTTTTAAAATTATTTTGTATAGAGAAAGGGAGAGTTATAACCCTGTTAGGTTTTTTTTCCATCTATGTCCCATTGGGGAGTTCTCTCTTGGTTTCCTAAATTATACCAAACAGGAAGTGAGAGGAAATCTCACCAAAGCGAGGGAATCACTGATTGTCACTAGGGTCACCAGAACTAGTGTCCCCATTGGAAGATTTCCCCTCTATTCCTCTTTTGGAATTTGGAATTTGGGATATTCTTTTAGTTTCAGAAAGAAATAAAAACCTGAGAGATGTTCTAATCCATCTCCACTCTATCCAAAACTAAAAAAAAGTTTTGCCTTTAGTTATACTTTAACTTATAACACGCTCTAGTGAAAACTATTTAATTGAACAAAAGTACATCGCAGTGTTGTTTTAACAAAGTCAGATTTACTCAGTAGTACTAGTACTAGTGTTCTAGTACTTGGTGCCAACTTGCTTCAGGGCATACAGCATATCCCTTAATGTCTTCTGTCCGCAGCTGATTGGCCCACCTAATGCTGCAATATGTCTAGATACATTAAAATTGGATAGAAGTATTGGTTTTTGTATTCTGGTTAAAGGACCTTGACATTTACTTACCACAACAAGTAGACTGCCCCTCAGTAAATAGCAGGCCAAACACAAACACAATGAGCGGCAACATCTTTCTTCTGGTGCTGCAACTATCAATGAACTATAACAAACAAAGTGTTTTAAATGCATGCACACATATTACATAAATACACACACTGAGGTTTACAAAAACTGAAGCATGCAAAATCTGGTGCAAATCTGCATAGAAACCAGTCAGCTTCCAGGTGTTATTATCAAAGTTAAGGCCGGCCATACATGGGTTGAAAATCGACAGATTTTTCGTCTGAAAATCGGACCTATGAATAATCGGCCGATTTTCACTCTGTTAGTGGGTCAATGGCACAGGACGATTTTCATGGTTCCTCCCCTTTTAGGTGATCGGGCATGTTGGAAAATTCGTGAAAAATGACCGATTTTGGACTCAATGATGGTCAAATCGTACGATAATTTTTCCGAAATGAATATGCGCATGAGCCGTGACCTGGATGAACAGAAGTTTTGCATGTTATATGGGGTGAACTTTATGACTCGGTCGGCCGATTTTTGAAATCAACAATGGCACCATCGGATTACCGAGTAAATGACGTTTCCGATTCTTAGAAGAAAAATCGTTTGGAATTTGAACCATGTATGGCCTGCATTAATTGAACAAGCTGAAATGAAAAGCTGATTGGCCACCATGCACAGCTGCGCCAGATTCTGAGTGCACCCGTTTTAGTAAATCTCCCCCCATTGAGACATTTCTGAGATGTGCTATATGAAATTCTTGGGATCAGGAATGTTTAATCTTCCTCAAAGCCCAATTAAACGTCTAGTTTAAATCAACTAATTGATTTCCAAGTGCATCAAAGCAAAGGATGTGCAAAGTGTTCCGGTTCATTTTCTTTAGAAAGCTGCCACAGCCCAATTAGAAAAGCCTGTCCCTTGCCTGCATTCTGTAGAGAAGGCCCCTAGTCCTCTGGAAGCGGTGGTTTATCTACAGTGTTCCAAAATGCATCCTGCAAAGTCAGAGCTAGAACTCTCCAATCAGTAGCGAGCATGAACTAAAATCTGCTACTTCCAGAGGACAAGGGTCCTTCTCCACAGGATGCAGGCAGGGGAAAGGCTTTTCTACTCAGGTTGTGGTAGCTTTCTGAAGAAAATAAACTGTATGCTGTCTCTGTGCAGGGCTGCTCACCTGCAAGCTTCATCCTTATAAAATCTGAAGTTGAAGGGCGGCACATTTTTTTCCACCATGATGAAATAGGTGAAGTTGTTTTGGGCATAATCCCTTTTGGGGGTAGGAAATATAAGCACCAAAAAGTAAGTAAGCAGATCCAAAAAATAAAAGTCTAACACTAAATTATAATTTATAGTGCACAAAAAAGAAAAATTTCCCTTGCTCGTTGCCTAAGAAAATGAGAGTAGATACCTCCAATTGATACAAAAAAAAATAGTAAAACATACATTTCTAACCCTTCACAACTATAAAATATAAATATAAAAAAGGTTTGATGGAACATAACATGAGCAATGTAATTGTAACTTTAGCCTAACCTCTCAAAAGGTAATGCTTAATCTTATGGTACCCCTAAACCTACCCCTTAACTTGTAGATATCCCTTAAAGTGGTACTAAACCCAGGACCCTGCATTCACTATATCTGATCTCCCACAGTACACAGAACATGGAAATGCAAATATTTTAGTAAATATAAACTGCTAAATACCTTTTCCCATCAGCAGTTAGAGCAGTCTTGTGACTTCTATCAGTGTTCAGCAGAGCACTGGTTAAAGTTTGTAGGAGGAGTTTTCTTTCTGCTCTAGGAGGTCGCAGAACCCCTGATCTCTGTCTAGACAAGTGTTTCTCAATCTTTTTTCAGTCAAGGCACCCTTTAAAATTATGGACAATCTCAAGGCACCATTTAACATTCTGCACAATCTCAAGGCACCCCATTCTAAAATGTAAAAAATTATTCTAATAGTTTTACATAACTCAGCAACATTCACACGTGTATGACACCCAACATTAGAGGGAAATTATTCTTCCAAAGTAAATAAACTTTTGCACACTGGTACTGACTAGTATTTCGATGTGCCTCTTCTCCTTCAGTTTCTCTCCCTCACTCTGCTAATGTGACCCCACTACTGATGGAGAGGGGCAAACAAGGATTCTGTGCAGACGCTCGACATCCTCCTTATCAGCTAATGATGTAATTGGTTGTTAGGATGCTGGCAGCTGGCAGGTTGTAAAAAGTGCTCAATAAAAACCTGTGGCTTTGTGTAACTAAAAGGCAGGCTTGATCCACCTGCTGGCCTGTATACAATTTTGGGCAGTTTTTAAGTATTTTGCCAAGGCACCCCTGAAGAAGCCTGAAGGCACCCCAGGGTGCCTGGGCACCCTGGTTGAGAAAGGCTGGTCTAGACAGCGCTGGTTGACCATGTGCTGATTACATGCACTCTCCCAAGAAAAAAAAACCTCTCTAGCAATACACAACAAACTGAGCATGTGCAGAGTGTCTCCACACAATATGTCTTATCAGGAGATAAGAGGGGGACACTGGAAGAAGGGGAGGATCAGAAAAGTCAGGATCAAACAGCCTTTTTAAACAATGCAGAGGATTAACTCCTTTGGTTCCAAAGTGAGTATATCAAGCATGCTTTACTGCATATACAGACTAATTTTACTGTTTTGGATTTAGTAACACTTTAACTATAACTTTAAAGCTGTATTAAACCTATAAAAAAAAATTTAATACACTGCAGCTTACCAATCCTTAAATGTAGTTGCTGCATTTGTTTTCTTTTTTTTAGGCTTGTTTTCCTTTCTTTTTACCTGATGATCTAGTCAATAACACACTTTCTATCTTAGCGTGTCTGCACTTTTCTTGGAGGAACAACAGAGCAACGTTTGGACAGTAGCATTGTTAATCTGCATGGGGAAAGTGTAATGTACAGTTAGACACATTAGCGGGTTTAGATGGACTTGACTAACAAATTACAGCCAAACTCCAGCTAACACTTTTTCAGCAGTTACAGCAACGGTTTTTCTTTCTTTTGGGATAAAGATTTTATATAAATGAATGAATGCTGACCATTGTTGAATATTGCCCTGTCAGCATTAAATAATTTGTCTCAAAACTCTGCCATTTTTGCTGAACAACTTGCTCTGTTGAAAATAACAGACTTACTGGCCAGATAACTAGGTGAACGTAAATGAAAGAAAGACTAAAAAAAAGAAAACTAGTATTATCACCACAGTGAAGAATTATAAGCTGCACAATATAACATTTTTGTTTTTGGCATAATACCCTGTTAACCTAATCCCTTGAAACATAATTCTTAACCTCAAGATACCCTTTAAACATAACCTAAGCTTACAAAATATATTCCTTTTCCTTAGGGTACCCCCAAATGTAAGAATTAATTTATCCTGAAGATATCCCATAAACATAACAATTATTCCACAAAAAACTCTTTGAAAACCTTATCATGCCAAATTGCTGAAATAACACTAAGAATACCAATATCAAGTTAAAATGTTCCTGAACTAAAATCTGGTATACCCAGAACTCAACAGCTTAATGTAAAGATCCTGGCAAAGGGAGAGAAAGAAAGATATTTTAATAAAAAAAAAAATACAATTTGCAAGATGAAAAAAGGAAGAATGAATTCATGTCTTACCTGCTGTTACTGTCTGCTTACTTGGCGCTCTGTTATGTCTTATATTGCCAGAATGACGCAACAACTTGTAAATGAACGCCAAGTTCCTTGTGTTCATTAACCATTTGCCCTCCAGATGATTTACCCCCTTTCCTGACCAGTCTATATTTGCGTTAAGGCATTACATTATTTTAACTGACAATTGCGCGATCATGTAATGCTGCAACCAAATGAAATTTATGTCCTTTTTTCCCCCACAAATTGAGCTTTCTTTCAGTGGTATTTGATTGCCTGTGCGTTATTAATTTTTTTTGTGCTATAAAAAAAAAGACCAACAATTTTGAGAAAGAAACAATATTTTTGACTTTTTGCTATTAAACATGTCCAGTAAAAAAAATTAAAAAGTCAAATTTCATCATAAATTTAGGCAAAAATGTATTCTGCTACATGTCTTTTGCAAAAAAAAAAAAAAAAATCCCAATACGTGTAAATTAATTGGTTTACGTGAAAGTTATAGCGTTTACAAATGGCGGTATATACTGGGCTTTTCAAATTTATTTTCTTTTTACTAGTAATGGTGGTGATCAGTGACTTATAGCAGGACTGCAGGACTGTGGTGGGCATTCTGACACTGGAGGGAACTGATTTGGTGTCACTGACACCCCCAGTGACACCAATACAGTGATCAGTGCTAATAAAAAGCACTGACACTGTACTAATGGCACTGCGCACAAAGGGGTTAAGATGTGGGGCAATAAAAGAGTAACCTGTGTGCTATTTTACTGTGTGCTGTGTTTGTGCTTCACTGTAAGCACACTGCTTTGAATGGCTGTGTTGTGCACAGCCATGCAAAGCAGTGTGCAGGAGCTGACAGGGAGGAGAACTGTTTTTTTACTAACAGTTCTCCCCCCATTGGAGATCCTCGGCAATCACCAGGCGGCGGCGAGTAATCACCAGCTGGGACCTGGTGATTGACAGCCGCGGCCGTGAATGGCAGCGCGTATAAGGCGCGTGCGCCCCCTACCCGGATATGCAAAATCACGTATATATACTTGATTTTGTGCACCGCTGCTGCCCTGTAGCAGTATTTCTGCTATGGGTGGAGCTAAAGCGGTTAACATGATGATCAAGAAATAATGGTTGCATAACTCACAATACCCAAAATGTGCTGCACAACCAAATATATTAATAATAAACTAAAATTTTGATTCATAAATATATCTCATAACAACACCATCAACAATATACAATACATGATAACTTGGTGATATCCAATTATAAATTCATAAAGTGCAAAATAATATATTAATTAAACAATCCTTATAGTCCACTCTGACAATTAATATAAATCTTCCCGTGCTCCAAATCAGTGTAATGTCCACTCATCAAACACAAACGTGCGCCCAATATCCATTTGTTGTTACACATCAATGCGCTTCCACCAGTCAATACTGCTCCTTACCTCTACTCATTGACCATTTATTAGATTTGGTCAAGAACAGCCTTCCCACTTACAGTTGGGTTCAAAATAATAGCAGTCAGACATCACTAACCTGATCAATCACTGTTTTTGGTAGAAATGATATTTCTACATGGCAAATAATTTACTAGCAGGTGTAGTAGAGTAATAGAAATCCAACAGACCCAACAGTCATGACATGCATGCTGCTGATTCTGTGTAATTGAATCACTAATTGAAAGGGGCATGTTCAAAATAATAGCAGTGTGGAATTCTATTAGTGAGGTCATTCATTCTTTGAAAAATAGGTGGCAAATATTGCCCTTATTTAAGGAAGGAAGGCAGCAAATGTTGTACATGCTGGTTACAGTGCATTTCTCTCTGAAAGTCTGAGGAAAATGGGTCGTTCCAGACATTGTTCAGAAGAACAGCGTACCTTGATTAAAAAGTTGATTGGAGAGGGGAAAACATATAAAGAAGTGCAGAAAATGATAGGCTGCTCAGCTAAAATGATCGCAAATGCTTTAAAATGGCAACCAACACCAGAAAGCGAAAAACTACCATTGGAATGGATAGAAGAATAGCCAAAATGGCAAGGACTCAGCCAACAATCAGCTCCAGGAAGATCAAAGAAGGTCTAAAGTTACCTGTGAGTACTGTTACAATTAGAAGATGCCTATGTGAAGCCAAACTATCTGCAAAAAGCCCCCGCAAAGTCCCACTGTTGGAAAAAAGACAAGTGCTGAAGAGGTTCCAATTTACCAAAGAGCACATTGACTGGCCTAAAGAGAAATGGCGCAACATTTTGTGGACTGATGAAAGTAAGATTGTTCTTTTTGGGTCTATTGGCCGGAGACAGTTTGTCAGACGACCCCCAAACACTGAATTCAAGCCACAGTGCACTGTGAAGAAGGTAAAGCATGGTTGCGCAAGCATCGTGATATGGGGATGTTTCTCATACTACAGTGTTGGGCCTATTTATCGCATACCAGGGATCATGGATCAGTTTGAATACATCAGAATACTTGAAGAGGTCATGCTGTCTTATGCTGAAGAGGAAATGCCCTTGAAATGGGTGTTCCAACAAGACAACGACCCCAAACACACCAGTAAACGTGCAACATCTTGGTTCCAGACCAACAACATTGACGTTATGGAGTGGCCAGCCCAATCCCCGGATCTTAATCCAATAGAAAACTTGTGGGGTGACATCAAAAATGCAGTTTCTGAGGCAAAACCAAGAAATAGAGAAGAACTGTGGAATGTAGTCCAATCATCCTGGGCTGGAATACCTGTTCACAGGTGCCAGAAGTTGGTTGACTCCATGCAACACAGATGTACAGCAGTTCTCAGAAACAGTGCTTATACAACTAAATATTAATTAAGTGATTCAAAGGAAAGCAAAATCTTCACACATTTTTCAGTTTATATAGTGAATGTTTGAGTTTGTAAAGAAGAATACAAACACTGCTATTTTTTTGAACAGTCTAATATTCACTTCTCTTCAATTTTTTTAGAGGAACAACACAAATCTGATATATTTTTCTTCATGTTTTGATTTGGAATAGAATGTGTAGTGTTCCCAATGCATTTGTGTGTACAGAAATAAAAGCTATTAGAAGGATTTTGAGCTTTATTCACTTTTTTCAACACACTGCTATTATTTTGAACACAACTGTATATGGGTAATTCTCTTAGCAGCCTCCACTGAATGTTTTTTAAGACTCTCATACATGCCAGTGAGATGTGGGAAAGAATAGAAAACCTCTCATAGTGCAGTAACTCCAAACACTCACTTTATTTTCAAATATACTTACAAGGAATGTGCACAAATTCTGTAATCGCTTGTTTAAAACAATCCACATTGCCCCCTTAAGGAGAAACATCCTTAATAAAATAAAATAAAATGGCTGACCCGGTACTTCCGGCATAATGATGTCATGTAACCACGCCCCTGATGTGTTTCATCATGAACAGCATGACTTCTTCATAGGATCCTATGAGGAAGTCAGCAGTCAATGTGTGGAGGTAAGGGGTAACAGCAAGTGGATATTGGGAGCACATTTGTATTTGATGAGTGGACAGTACACTGCTCAAAAAAATTTAAGGAACACTTATTAATCAGACTATAGCATCCAGTCAATTAAACTCCTGGGTTGTTAATCAGTTTCAGCTGCTTTGGTGTTAATGAAATTAACAACAGGTGCACTAGGTGGGCAACAATGGGATGACCCTCAAAACAGGAATGATTTTACAGGTGAAGGCCACTGACCTTTTTTTCCATACTCATCTTTTCTGACTGTTTTTCACTAATTTTGCAATTGGCTAGGGTCAGTGTCACTACTGGTAGCATGAGCCGATACCTGGACCCAACAGAGGTTGCAGAGGCAGTCCAACTGCTCCAGGATGGCACATCAATACATGCTATTGACAGAAGTTTTGCTGTGTCTCCCAGCACAGTCTCAAGAGCATGGAGGAGGATCCAGGAGACAGGTAGTTACTCTAGGAGAGCTGGACAGGGCCATAGAAGGTCCTTAACCCATCAGCAGGACAGGTATCTGCTTCTTTGTGCAAGGAGGATCAGGATGAGCACTGCCAGAGCCTTAAAAAATGACCTCTAGCAGGCCATCATGAGGGTGGCCTGAGGGACTGATGTCCTCTAGTGGGCTCTGTGCTCACTGTCCGGCACCATAGAGCTTGACTGGCATTTGTTATTGAACACCAGAATTGGTAGGTCCGCCACTGGTGCCCTGTACTTTTCACAGATGAGAGCAGATTCACCCTGAGCACATGTGACAGACGTGAAAGGGTCTGGAGAAGCCATGGAGAATGTTATGCTGCCTGTAACATCGTTTAGAATGACCGTTTTGGTGGTGGCTCAGTGATGGTCTGGGGAAGCATATCCGTGGACCTCTATAGAATAGACAATGGCACCCTGACTGGAGAAACAAATGAACCGCTCCAGGTGTGTGCCAATGATGATAGCCCCTGTTGTATAATTAGTTTTAATTTTTTATTACATTTTTTTCTCTTTTTTAAGATTTTTTTTTCATATTTCACTACTTTGGGGAAGTGATCAGTATTTTTTTTTTTTACACAATTTGCTTATAGCAAAGAATCACTTTGCTATAAGCAAGCATTTACCTGAATGACATCGATTCATTCAAGGTTTTTTTTTGTGCTTAGCTGTGATTTGGCCACGGCTAATCACATGACACAGCTGGACTGTGATTGGCCCAGCTTGTGCATGTGATCGCTGTGACCATTCACAGCTAGACACACTAGTATACAATGGATGGCATGAAAGGAAGCCATGCATTGTATACAACTGTCATGTGACCTGCTGTGATTGGTCACAGCAGGTCACATGGTACTGGAAACGGGGCCGGTACACAGATCTATCATCGGCCGTGTCCGAGGTACATGGCTGGTGACAGATCGCGCCGCAGAACGGCCCTGCGGGCAGGAGCCCTTTGCATGCCTGAAGGGACGCCATATGGCATCCACCCGGAGGGACGAGGTGTTTTGCCGACTGCCTTTGTACTATTGGCCAGGTGGGAACCGGTTAAATAAGGTCTCATTTGATACATTTATGTTTTTCCTGAGGTAAGGCACATATCAGAGGTTCTTCTTTTTTATCTTTGTCAGTCTTTGTATAGCTATGGATCAATGTTTTTATTGATGTATTGTTTCAATGACATGTCAGGTTATTTCTGAGCTAAACTAATTTGCTAAATTGTGATCAGTTGTTACATGTTATTTAAAGCTGTTTCTGACAAATGAAAATCAGTAATGACTAAGCACGTGTTTGTGTGAAATGCGTTTACTGTTCTTCTGTTCAGTCTTGGAGCTGTGATGTTCTTATTACATTGTTTGTAAAGGATTCCAATAAAGGATTTTATCTGCTATATCGTTGCCTGTGTGGCCAACTTTTGTGTTTGGGCAATGGCACCCTGACTGCCAATAGGTAACAGGATGAAATCCTTGGACCCATTGTCAGACCCTACACTGGTTCAGTGGGTCCTGGGTTACTCCTGGTGCACAGCAATGCCCGGCCTCATGTGGTGAGAATGTGCAGACAGTTCATGGAGGATGAAGGAACTGACACCATTGAATTGCCCCCCATACTCGCTTGACCTAAATCCAACAGAATACCTCTGAGATATCATGTTTCTGTCCATCTGATGCTGCCAGGTTGCACCTCAGACTGTCCAGGAGCTCAGTGACGCCCTGGTCCAGATCTGGGAGGAAATACCCCAGGACACCAATCATCGACTCATTAGGAGCATGCCCCGACATTGTCAGGCATACATACAAGCACATGGAGGCCATACAAACTACGGAGTAACATTTTGAGTTGCAATGAAATTTCAGCAAAATGAACTAGCCTGCTGCATCATTTTTTCACTTTGATTTTTGGGGTGCCTTTGAATTCAGTCCTCTGTAGGTTGATAATTTTCATTTCCATCAAACGATGGGGCATCCTTAACATATACCCAGTCCATATCAGCATAGATATCCAGAATAATATTTTTCCCCATTGAGATCTGATGTGTTTTCAAAATGTACCTTAAATTTTTTTGAGCAGTGTATTTGTTGTGTTAAAAAATTAAGCGTGGGATTATTTGAGATTATTAATGGTTGCATAATTGCTGTTGTAAGGACATTCCTAAGTATGCTCCATATTTAGGTATATACACTGGAATACATATTCAAAAAAGGTACCAATTTAAGTTCCTTTACAAAAACTAGTAAATTTTTTTGTTTTGTCCAAATACCTACTATTTTTGTATATCACATAGTTCAGATAATAATTCAGATATCCGTTGGTCCTCAACTAAACAATAGTTACCAACAATGGGCTCGTGTTTCTAGATGGGGGAATTTTAACCAAAGATGGCTGCAGATATGGCTTGGTCTTTGTGCACTATATACAGTATGTATGACACATATATGGCCTTTTGCCTTTTCCCAATTGAATAAAATCAAATGTTTTAATAATACCAATTATTTATATATTAATTTTTCAGAAACTCTGCAAATGTGTTCACATTCTTTTTTTTTTCCATAATAAATGTTTATTTGGTTTTACAAATATAGTTACAACAACAACAACAATAAAAAAAAAAAAAATAGGACAGTGAAAAGCTACGCAATATCACAGTATAGGTGTTGCAACAAAGAGAAAAATGGAAATATTGAATAATTCCTAACAGTCCTACTAGTTCCACGAAATTATCAGTTTAGAGTATCCAAAAAAAGGTTAAACATAATAATATCTTAGGTTACAGTTCTGAACCAGTTGGACCAGGGTTTCCAAGCATTGTCAAATTTAGTAATTCTATCGTTTAGGTAAGCTAAAGATTTCTCATAGATGAAGTGGGTCTGGACTAGCTCAATTACTTCTTTTAGAGAAGGGGCCAAGTCCTTTTTCCAGTGTCTAGTAATGGTAAGTCTTGATGCTAGAAGAATATGTGTCACTAAGAGTCGATAATGGATTGGATATGTATCTATATTTATATTCAAAATGGCTAGGGTAGAATCTGGATGTTTTAATATAGAAAGTCATTTCCGATTTCATGTTGAAGACTTTATACAAATAACTTCTAATATTTTTACATGTCTATAATATATGTAATAGATTACCAATCTGATCACAGTTTCTCCAGCATTGAGGACTATGTTGTTCTGAGAATTTGGCCATTTAGTAAGGAGTTAGATACCATCTTGTGGAAATTGTGTGCGTTAGCTCCCAAAGGTTAACATTAGAGATGAGCGAATCGAACTAGGCGAACCGGAATTCGAGTCGAATTTCAGGAAATATTCGATTCGTGTCGAAACCGAAATTTTGCCTACTTCGGGTGCGCGAATCGAACATTTCCCGATCAGCCGGCAAAAGTGTCCCTGCAGTGAGCTCCGCTATTTCTGACAGTTCTCTGACAGAAGGAACACATGTTTAGCGGTTGAAACATTGTATCTATTAGTTTACATTTAGGATACAGATGTTTCAACCACTGTACATGTGAAGAAGTTGTGAGAGAACTGTCAGAAATAGAGGAACTCTGCACATACACTTTTTGCCGGCTTGGAATTATTCTTCTTTTCATCCTACTTCTTCTTCTTCTTCATCCTCAGAAGAAGAGGATGAGGATGAGGATGAAGAAGAAGAAGAAGAAGAAGAAGAAGAAGAAGAAGAAGTAGGATGAAAAGAAGAATAATTCCAAGCCGGCAAAAAGTGTATGTGCAGAGTTCCTCTATTTCTGACAGTTCTCTCACAGCTTCTTCACATGTACAGCGGTTGAAACATCTGTATCCTAAATGGAAACTAATAGATACAATTTGTATCTATTAGTTTCCATTTAGGATACAGATATTTCAACCGCTGTACATGTGAAGAAGCTGTGAGAGAACTGTCAGAAATAGAGGAACTCTGCACATACACTTTTTGCCGGCTTGGAATTATTCTTCTTTTCATTCTTCTTCTTCTTCCTCATCCTCATCCTCATCCTCATCCTCTTCTTCTGAGGATGAGGATGAAGAAGAAGTAGGATGAAAAGAAGAATAATTCCAAGCCGGCAAAAAGTGTATGTGCAGAGTTCCTCTATTCTGCAGATACACTTAGAGGAGCTCTGCAGATACACTTAGAGGAGCTCTGCACATACACTTTTTGCCGGCTTGGAATTAATCTTATTTTCATCCTACTTCTTCTTCTTCTTCTTCTTCATCCTCATCCTCAGAAGAAGAAGAGGATGAGGATGAGGATGAAGAAGAAGAAGAAGAAGTAGGATGAAAATAAGAATAATTCCAAACCGGAAAAAAGTGTATGTGCAGAGCTCCTCTAAGTGTATCTGCAGAGCTCCTCTAAGTGTATCTGCAGAATAGAGGAACTCTGCACATACACTTTTTGCCGGAAACCGCTGTATGGAGTGAATGTCCCAGAACTGTCAGAAATAGACTATTTATGACAGTTCTGGGACATTCACTGCATACAGCTGTTTTAACCGCTGTATGGAGGGAATGTCATGGAACTGTCAGAAATAGACTATTAATGACAGTTCTGGGACTGTCCTTCCATGCAGCGGTTGAAACATTGTATGTATTTGTTTCCATAAATGGATCCATTTATGGAAACAAATACATACAATGTTTCAACCGCTGTATGGAAGGACAGTCCCACAACTGTCATTAATAGTCTATTTCTGACAGTTCCATGACATTCCCTCCATACAGCGGTTAAAACAGCTGTATGGAGTGAATGTCCCAGATCTATCAGAAATAGACTATTTATGACAGTTCTGGGACATTCACTGCATACAGCTGTTTTAACCGCTGTATGGAGGGAATGTCATGGAACTGTCAGAAATAGACTATTAATGACAGTTGTGGGACTGTCCTTCAATGCAGCGGTTGAAACATTGTATGTATTTGTTTCCATAAATGGATCCATTTTATGGAAACAAATACATACAATGTTTCAACCGCTGCATGGAAGGACAGTCCCAGAACTGTCATTAATAGTCTATTTCTGACAGTTCCATGACATTCCCTCCATACAGCGGTTAAAACAGCTGTATGAAGTGAATGTCCCAGATCTATCAGAAATAGACTATTTATGACAGTTCTGGGACATTCACTCCATACAGCTGTTTTAACCGTTGTATGGAGGGAATGTCATGGAACTGTCAGAAATAGACTATTAATGACAGTTGTGGGACTGTCCTTCCATACAGCGGTTGAAACATTGTATGTATTTGTTTCCATAAATGGATCCATTTATGGAAACAAATACATACAATGTTTCAACCGCTGTATGGAAGGACAGTCCCACAACTGTCATTAATAGTCTATTTCTGACAGTTCCATGACATTCCCTCCATACAGCGGTTAAAACAGCTGTATGGAGTGAATGTCCCAGATCTATCAGAAATAGACTATTTATGACAGTTCTGGGACATTCACTGCATACAGCTGTTTTAACCGCTGTATGGAGGGAATGTCATGGAACTGTCAGAAATAGACTATTAATGACAGTTCTGGGACTGTCCTTCAATGCAGCGGTTGAAACATTGTATGTATTTGTTTCCATAAATGGATCCATTTATGGAAACAAATACATACAATGTTTCAACCGCTGCATGGAAGGACAGTCCCAGAACTGTCATTAATAGTCTATTTCTGACAGTTCCATGACATTCCCTCCATACAGCGGTTAAAACAACTGTATGGAGTGAATGTCCCAGATCTATCAGAAATAGACTATTTATGACAGTTCTGGGACATTCACTGCATACAGCTGTTTTAACCGCTGTATGGAGGGAATGTCATGGAACTGTCAGAAATAGACTATTAATGACAGTTCTGGGACTGTCCTTCCATGCAGCGGTTGAAACATTGTATGTATTTGTTTCCATAAATGGATCCATTTATGGAAACAAATACATACAATGTTTCAACCGCTGTATGGAAGGACAGTCCCACAACTGTCATTAATAGTCTATTTCTGACAGTTCCATGACATTCCCTCCATACAGCGGTTAAAACAGCTGTATGGAGTGAATGTCCCAGATCTATCAGAAATAGACTATTTATGACAGTTCTGGGACATTCACTGCATACAGCTGTTTTAACCGCTGTATGGAGGGAATGTCATGGAACTGTCAGAAATAGACTATTAATGACAGTTCTGGGACTGTCCTTCAATGCAGCGGTTGAAACATTGTATGTATTTGTTTCCATAAATGGATCCATTTATGGAAACAAATACATACAATGTTTCAACCGCTGCATGGAAGGACAGTCCCAGAACTGTCATTAATAGTCTATTTCTGACAGTTCCATGACATTCCCTCCATACAGCGGTTAAAACAGCTGTATGGAGTGAATGTCCCAGATCTATCAGAAATAGACTATTTATGACAGTTCTGGGACATTCACTGCATACAGCTGTTTTAACCGCTGTATGGAGGGAATGTCATGGAACTGTCAGAAATAGACTATTAATGACAGTTCTGGGACTGTCCTTCCATGCAGCGGTTGAAACATTGTATGTATTTGTTTCCATAAATGGATCCATTTATGGAAACAAATACATACAATGTTTCAACCGCTGTATGGAAGGACAGTCCCACAACTGTCATTAATAGTCTATTTCTGACAGTTCCATGACATTCCCTCCATACAGCGGTTAAAACAGCTGTATGGAGTGAATGTCCCAGATCTATCAGAAATAGACTATTTATGACAGTTCTGGGACATTCACTGCATACAGCTGTTTTAACCGCTGTATGGAGGGAATGTCATGGAACTGTCAGAAATAGACTATTAATGACAGTTGTGGGACTGTCCTTCAATGCAGCGGTTGAAACATTGTATGTATTTGTTTCCATAAATGGATCCATTTTATGGAAACAAATACATACAATGTTTCAACCGCTGCATGGAAGGACAGTCCCAGAACTGTCATTAATAGTCTATTTCTGACAGTTCCATGACATTCCCTCCATACAGCGGTTAAAACAGCTGTATGAAGTGAATGTCCCAGATCTATCAGAAATAGACTATTTATGACAGTTCTGGGACATTCACTCCATACAGCTGTTTTAACCGTTGTATGGAGGGAATGTCATGGAACTGTCAGAAATAGACTATTAATGACAGTTGTGGGACTGTCCTTCCATACAGCGGTTGAAACATTGTATGTATTTGTTTCCATAAATGGATCCATTTATGGAAACAAATACATACAATGTTTCAACCGCTGTATGGAAGGACAGTCCCACAACTGTCATTAATAGTCTATTTCTGACAGTTCCATGACATTCCCTCCATACAGCGGTTAAAACAGCTGTATGGAGTGAATGTCCCAGATCTATCAGAAATAGACTATTTATGACAGTTCTGGGACATTCACTGCATACAGCTGTTTTAACCGCTGTATGGAGGGAATGTCATGGAACTGTCAGAAATAGACTATTAATGACAGTTCTGGGACTGTCCTTCAATGCAGCGGTTGAAACATTGTATGTATTTGTTTCCATAAATGGATCCATTTATGGAAACAAATACATACAATGTTTCAACCGCTGCATGGAAGGACAGTCCCAGAACTGTCATTAATAGTCTATTTCTGACAGTTCCATGACATTCCCTCCATACAGCGGTTAAAACAGCTGTATGGAGTGAATGTCCCAGATCTATCAGAAATAGACTATTTATGACAGTTCTGGGACATTCACTGCATACAGCTGTTTTAACCGCTGTATGGAGGGAATGTCATGGAACTGTCAGAAATAGACTATTAATGACAGTTCTGGGACTGTCCTTCCATGCAGCGGTTGAAACATTGTATGTATTTGTTTCCATAAATGGATCCATTTATGGAAACAAATACATACAATGTTTCAACCGCTGTATGGAAGGACAGTCCCACAACTGTCATTAATAGTCTATTTCTGACAGTTCCATGACATTCCCTCCATACAGCGGTTAAAACAGCTGTATGGAGTGAATGTCCCAGATCTATCAGAAATAGACTATTTATGACAGTTCTGGGACATTCACTGCATACAGCTGTTTTAACCGCTGTATGGAGGGAATGTCATGGAACTGTCAGAAATAGACTATTAATGACAGTTCTGGGACTGTCCTTCAATGCAGCGGTTGAAACATTGTATGTATTTGTTTCCATAAATGGATCCATTTATGGAAACAAATACATACAATGTTTCAACCGCTGCATGGAAGGACAGTCCCAGAACTGTCATTAATAGTCTATTTCTGACAGTTCCATGACATTCCCTCCATACAGCGGTTAAAACAGCTGTATGGAGTGAATGTCCCAGATCTATCAGAAATAGACTATTTATGACAGTTCTGGGACATTCACTGCATACAGCTGTTTTAACCGCTGTATGGAGGGAATGTCATGGAACTGTCAGAAATAGACTATTAATGACAGTTCTGGGACTGTCCTTCCATGCAGCGGTTGAAACATTGTATGTATTTGTTTCCATAAATGGATCCATTTATGGAAACAAATACATACAATGTTTCAACCGCTGCATGGAAGGACAGTCCCAGAACTGTCATTAATAGTCTATTTCTGACAGTTCTATGACATTCCCTCCATACAGCGGTTGAAACCGCTGTATGGAGTGAATGTCCCAGAACTGTCAGAAATAGACAGAAACTGTCACAGAACTGTCCTTCTTCTCATCCTTCTCCTTCTTCTCATCCTTCTTCTCATCCTTCTTCTCATCCTTCTCCTTCTTCTCATCCTTCTCCTTCTTCTCATCCTTCTCCTTCTGCTCATCCTTCTTCTCATCCTTCTCCTTCTTCTCATCCTTCTCCTTCTCCTTCTTCTCATCCTTCTCCTTCTCCTTCTTCTCATCCTTCTCCTTCTCATCCTTCTCCTTCTCCTTCTCATCCTTCTCCTTCTTCTCATCCTTCTCCTTCTTCTCATCCTTCTCCTTCTCCTTCTTCTCATCCTTCTCCTTCTCCTTCTCATCCTTCTCCTTCTTCTCATCCTTCTCCTTCTCCTCATCCTTTTTCTTCTCATCCTTCTCCTTCTCCTTCTTCTCATCCTTCTCCTTCTTCTCATCCTTCTCCTTCTTCTCATCCTTCTCCTTCTTCTCATCCTTCTCCTTCTTCTCCTTCTTCTCATCATTCTCCTTCTTCTCATCCTTCTCCTTCTTCTCATCCTTCTCATCCTTCTTCTCATCCTTCTTCTTCTCATCCTTCTCCTTCTTCTCATCCTTCTCCTTCTCCTTCTTCTCATCCTTCTCCTTCTTCTCATCCTTCTCCTTCTTCTCATCCTTCTCCTTCTCATCCTTCTCCTTCTCCTTCTTCTCTTCCTTCTCCTTCTTCTCATCCTTCTCCTTCTTCTCATCCTTCTTCTTCTCATCCTTCTCCTCCTTCTTCTCATCCTTCTTCTCATCCTTCTTCTTCTCATCCTTCTCCTTCTTCTCATCCTTCTCCTTCTTCTCATCCTTCTCCTTCTTCTCATCCTTCTCCTTCTTCTCATCCTTCTCCTTCTTCTCATCCTTCTCCTTCTCCTTCTTCTCTTCCTTCTCCTTCTTATCATCCTTCTCCTTCTTCTCATCATTCTCCTTCTTCTCATCCTTCTCCTTCTTCTCATCCTTCTTCTTCTCATCCTTTTCCTTCTTCTCATCCTTCTTCTTCTCATCCTTCTTCTTCTCATCCTTCTCCTTCTCATCCTTCTCTTTCTTCTCATCCTTCTCCTTCTCCTTCTTCTCATCCTTCTCCTTCTTCTCATCCTTCTCCTTCTTCTCATCCTTCTCCTTATTCTCAGCCTTCTTCTTCTCATCCTTCTCCTTCTCATCCTTCTCCTTCTCATCCTTCTCCTTCTTCTCATCCTTCTCCTTCTTCTCATCCTTCTCCTTCTCCTTCTTCTCATCCTTCTCCTTCTCCTTCTTCTCATCCTTCTCCTTCTCCTTCTTCTCATCCTTCTCCTTCTTCTCATCCTTCTCCTTCTTCTCATCCTTCTCCTTCTCCTTCTTCTCATCCTTCTCCTTCTCCTTCTTCTCATCCTTCTCCTTCTCCTTCTCCTTCCTCATCTCCAAGGGCATTTAAATTAAAGGTACAGTGTTCTGCACTAATTTAAAGGCTCTCTGAAGCCTAGAAACCCTTTAAATAAGTCATCTTCGTAGCGGAGAAATTCGCATCGAATCGAATTTCACACTGGAATTCGCCGAATCAGCCGAATCGAATTTTTCATTTCTTCGCTCATCTCTAGTTAACATATCTAGTAGTTGAAATCACATTCCCAAATGCACATTCCCACTGTTCTTTAGAGTCTTTTTCCCACTTGATTAAGAGAGTAGTCTTATTAAATTCTGATTTACATTGTAGAATGTTATAAAATAGTGTTATACCACCTGATTTAGGAGTAGCTGTGCTATAGAACTGTAAAGATACTGGGTATATGCATTGTTTTTACTGGATGTTTCGATAGGCAATGACTGATGCATGTATAGGTTGATTTTTCAGGAGGGAGGAGGTTAAATTCTTCCATAAAGAATTCAAAAATTTTTATATCATTTTTAACACAAATATCTTGTATTGCGCATATTCCATTATGTTTCCAATTCAAGATATCTATGCTAGGCATTACGACTTCTAAGGCTGTTATAGGTATAGGAAGAGGACTTATTCCGAGAGGATCTATAGGCATGGAGCTTAAGGATTTCCAGGCTTCAGTTGAGGCTTGTATAGTTGGTGTTGTTTTACTAGTGGGAATCCTTTGCCATGAGCTCGCTAGTAGTATGGTGCTTAAATCTGTAGTAGAGGCTAGAGTTTTTTCAATGTCACCCCATTTTGTATCATCTTCAACTATAAACCAATGTTTAAGTTGGTCTAATAATGATGCTTTGTGACAGTCCCTAATGTCAACAAATCCCATTTCCTATTATTTTGTGTTTAATTGATATATTATGTGAGCATCTAGGTCTCATATTTCCCCAGACATATTTTTTAAGCATATATTGTAGTTTTGTTAGATGTGAAGATTTAATTGGGATTGGAATTGATCTAAATAGATAGAAAATCTGTGGCAATATGAACGTTTTAAATGCAGCCAGTCTTCCAGACCAGGATAGCTCATGTTTAGTCATTTGATTTAGGATATTAGATGCATTTATTTTATAATATGAAGTATTACTGAATTGTATAAGAATTTGTTGAATTTATGCTAAAGAAGAAGGGATTAGTTAGCAATAAAATGATGTCATCCACAAAGAGAGTTATTTTGTGGTGGTTATTACCTATATAGAAGCCATTAGAGATGAGCGAATCGAACTTGGCGAAGTGGAATTCGTTGCGAATATTAGGAAAAATTCGATTCGCATCGAATCCGAATTTTAGCAAACTTCGGATGCACGAATCGAATTTTCCCCGATCAGCCGGCAAAAGTGTCACTGCAGAGAGCTCCGCTATTTCTGACAGTTCTCTGACAGTTCTGACAGTTCATTTACAGCGGTTGAAACATTGTATCTATTTGTTTCCATTTAGGATACAGATGTTTTTATTCGGAAATAAATAGATACAATGTTTCAACCGCTGTAACTGAACTGTCAGAACTGTCAGAGAACTGTCAGAAATAGCGGAGCTCTCTGCAGGTACACTTTTTGCTGTACTGGAATTCTTCTTCTTTTCATTCTTCTTCTTCTTTTCATTCTTCTTCTTCTTCTTCTTCTTCTTCTTCTTTTCATTCTTCTTTTCATTCTTCTTCTTCTTTTCATTCTTCTTCTTCTTCTTTTCATTCTTCTTTTCATTCTTCTTCTTTTCATTCTTCTTCTTCTTCTTTTCATTCTTCTTTTCATTCTTCTTCTTCTTCTTTTCATTCTTCTTCTTCTTCTTTTCATTCTTCTTTTCATTCTTCTTCTTCTTATTTTCATTCTTCTTCTTCTTCTTTTCATTCTTCTTTTCATTCTTCTTCTTCTTCTTTTCATTCTTCTTCTTCTTCTTTTCATTCTTCTCATTCTTCTTTTAATTCTTCTTTTCATTCTTCTTCTCATTCTTCTTTTCATTCTTCTTCTTCTTCTTTTCATTCTTCTTCTTCTTCTTTTCATTCTTCTTCTTCTTTTCATTCTTCTTCTTCTTCTTTTTATTCTTCTTTTCATTCTTCTTCTTCTTCTTTTCATTCTTCTTCTTCTTCTTTTCATTCTTCTTTTCATTCTTCTCATTCTTCTTTTAATTCTTCTTTTCATTCTTCTTCTCATTCTTCTTTTCATTCTTTTTCTTCTTCTTTTCATTCTTCTTCTTCTTCTTTTCATTCTTCTTCTTCTTTTCATTCTTCTTCTTCTTCTTTTCATTCTTCTTTTCATTCTTCTTCTTCTTCTTTTCATTCTTCTTCTTCTTCTTCTTTTCATTCTTCTTCTTCTTCTTTTCATTCTTCTTTTCATTCTTCTTCTTCTTCTTTTCATTCCTCTTCTTCTTCTTTTCATTCTTCTCATTCTTCTTTTAATTCTTCTTTTCATTCTTCTTCTCATTCTTCTTTTCATTCTTCTTCTTCTTCTTTTCATTCTTCTTCTTCTTTTCATTCTTCTTCTTCTTCTTTTCATTCTTCTTCTTCTTCTTTTCATTCTTCTTTTCATTCTTCTTCTTTTCATTCTTCTTCTTCTTCTTTTCATTCTTCTTTTCATTCTTCTTCTTTTCATTCTTCTTCTTCTTCTTTTCATTCTTCTTCTTCTTCTTTTCATTCTTCTTTTCATTCTTCTCATTCTTCTTTTCATTCTTCTTCTCATTCTTCGTTTCATTCTTCTTCTTCTTCGTCGTGCCCCGTGACTGCCCAAATGAGTGAAGTGTGCGGTGATTCTAAGATCGACGGCACTCATCTGCATGTCATACTGACTGACAGTATTATTTCTCTTCCCCAGCAGACTCCAAGGGCATTTAAATTAAAGGTACAGTGTTCTGCACTAATATAAAGGCTCTCTGAAGCCTAGAAACCCTTTTAATAAGTTAAATTCGCGGCGAATAAATTCGCATCGAATCAAATTTCTCCCGCAAATTCGGCGAATCAGCCGAATCGAATTTTTGAATAATTCGCTCATCTCTAGAAGCCATGTATATATGGATTGTTTCTTGAAGTTTCAGTAAGAGGTTCAAATGATAGGTTAAAAATTAGTGGCAACACTGGGCATCCTTGTCTGGTACCATTCATAATTAAGAACGGTTTGGATAGCATGTTAAATACATAGACTTGGGCGAAAGGATTTGAGAAAACGTGCTGAAACAGCATTAATATTTCTTCCTGAAAATCCAAATTTATGCAGTACTTGGAACATGTATGTTCAGTGTATTCTATCAAAAGCCTTTTCGGCGTCCAGAGCATGTAATAAGGAGGGAATTTTATGTGAGTCTGCGTAATGAATTATGTTGATTAGTCTCCGGGTTGCGTCAGATGTTTGTCTACCTTTAGTAAAGCCTAACTGATCAGGCTTGATCATATCTGGGAGTATATTGACCAGTCTGCACGCTATAATTTTAGTGTAAATCGTAATATCAGTATTTAATAAAGAAATAGGCCTGAAATTTTGTGGGTTATCTGGATCTTTACCTGATTTGGGGATTGTTACATTTAATGCTTGTAGCATTTTGGAAGGTAATTAGGCGGAAGAAAACACGTCAGTGTATAGTTGGTTTAGATGAGGGCTCAGGGTATTTTTGAATATTTTATAGTATTCGCTGGAAAGTCCATCTGGTTCTGGAATTTTGCCATTGGGTAGTTTTTTTATTGTTCTGTTTATTTCATTATGGGATAGGGGAGTTTAAGATACTTAGTTGTGATTTTGAAAGAGTGGGTTAGCGAATTTGTGATAAAAATGATTGTATGTTTTCCATAGAAGGTTGGAGAGTGGATTTGTCTAGATTTAGGTTATAAAGCAAATCATAGTGTGGTGGTTTATGTAATAATTTATTCTAAATACGTAGGGTGGTGTCCTCTCCCTTAAATAAACTATTGCAGTGCCTCCAGCTGTTATAATACGGCAAATATTTAATAAACCAATAACTTGGACACCTTAATAATTTGATCACCACTTAATAATTTACCTTGAGTCCTATTACCAGTATGATTTCGTACCATATACAGAAAAGTTGCCTTTTTGATAAATAAATAAATTTATTTATGTACAAAATTTATATATATATTAATACAAACGCAAAATACTGGTGATGAATATATACTCGTACACACAATCAAAAATATAATATGCTAATTTCTATGTTATCAAACAATATGTGATTATCAATTTAAACGGAAGATAAAATTTTGAGGGATTAGTGTAACCTTATTGTGCTTCAGATATTAGTTCTCATTTCTCATGGCCATAGAGAAATAAGAAGGTCTTTCTGATAAATTGCACCACAACAACAATACAAAGTAATTAATATGCAATATATATAATCTAATACCAATGTCAAACAGTATAGTAATAATTATATATATATAACTTTAATATATTCCTAACCACAAAATACAATGCTATAAGTCTTTAGAAAATTGGAAATATCAAAGAAAATTACAATATTCTAACAGTATCACCACTCCCAAAATTTAACTGAGCATCAGCGTCTCTGGTGGAAATCTCTTCCTTCGAAATGGCAGCTGGAAGTTCTCAGCAAAATGGCCGCAGGTAGCAAGTGAGTATAGTGCAGTATATAGTGGTAGTGATAGAAACAAAATGTCTTTATGTATCAAATATATGTCCTATTCAAGTATAGTTGATTTCACTACTAACTCTTCGATAAGGACCATAGAAAGATGTAAATACATTTGGTTTCTCATTTTCCTGATATTTAAACTGTTTTGGAATAGCTGATTTCTTTTGTAAATATAAAATTCACCCCAATTCACAAATCATCTTCTTCTTCATCACTTCAAACTTAGTTGAGTGGTATGCAATACCCAACTTTGTTGAATATATTTTGGTGTGTGCAAATATACCCTTTACAAGATTTCCATTGATATAAACCACATTTTTCTTTGTATCTGGAATGACCCAGGTTTCACCTTCTGCTGCATACACAGTTTGAGGCTATGTGACTGAAAGAATGTCTAGTTGCTTTCCCTATTGTTTGAGAATTAGGGTAAATAGAAGAGACTGAGTTAAACCTTCCTATTCAATAGCTATTGTGACATCTCAAAAAGTTTGTTTGTTCATCACACTTTCTGAGGTTTTGTGAGAGCTTTCAGACAATGGGTTTCCACCTCATCATTGTCCTTTTGGTTTGGTGTGTTGGCTCACCTGTAGAAATTCAAATAGTGATATCTATCTCATCCCCCCTTGCATCACCTCTTTCAATGTGGAGTCTGTGTGGGAACCTCTTGAAATGTCTAGGAAAATTTCACTCAAGAATGTTAACCCCTAACAGTCAACTGGGATCCTAATTTGAAATAATATAATATATTTTTTTTATATAATAAACAGTCCCAAAAGTCATTACAATAGTAACTAGCAAATTAATTTGCTATTTCTTGAGGATTAGTGATTTTAGTTTTTTTCATTTGGGTTGATAAGATACAGTATGTTAGTTCTAGTACGCAGGGATTTCATTATATTCATTTGGTATTTCCCTGCTTTGTTTCCATTAGAGTAGTAGTTGAGTTTTAATCTTTGCATACGTCTATCAAATTGGTACATTAGTAAGGAGCATAATTCGTTCCTTAGCCTGGAGAGTGTATACAAGGTGGTTTGATCGATTTGAGCTTTATTTTGCATTTCTAGTTTGCGTATATCCTGTAGTAAGTTTTGTGAGTGCACCAAAGGGTGCCAGAGTTTGATACAGATTGTGAATTTATATGGAAGAACTCCTCAAGATCTTTTTCAAGTATGGACAATAGTCTAAATAAAAAAACTATGAACAAATGCGGACACAGTACAGGAGATGACCAGAGACTGTGGACATAGTACATGAGATTACCAGAGACTGCGGACATACAACGGCGGCGGGAATACTGGGTCGGCCGCTCCATAAGACGCACAGACATTTCCCCCCAAGTGTGTCTTATGGAGCGAAATATACGGTAAAAGCAGGACACCTTGTTGGGTCAGATCTGTGTACAATGTAAAGAGAGAGGGGGGGAGAGATAAGGAGGGGAGAGAGAGGAGGGGGAGAGAGAGAGAGAGCAGGGGGGATAGAGAGAGAGGAGGGGGGAGAGAGAGAGGAGGGGGGAGAGAGAGGAGGGAGGGGAAAGAGAAAGAGGAGGGGGGAGGGGGAGAGAGAGAGAGAGGAGGGAGAGAGAGAGGAGGGGGAGAGAAAGGAGGGGGGAGTGAGAGGAGGGGGAGGGGGAGAGAGAGAGGAGGGGGGGAGAGAGGAGGGGGGGATAGGAGGGGGGAGAGGAAGGGGGGAGAGAGAGAGAGGAAGGGGGGGAGAGAGGGAGAGAGGAGAGAGGGGGGAAAGCGAGAGGGAGGAGATTGATCATCTATTGCACTTACCTAGGGTCCGTGGCCGTGATATCCGACATGCAGCGATGGAGTCTCCTCTCTTGCTCCCCTCTTCATGGTCAGCTCTAGGCTCCGCCCTCCGGCCGCGATGGTTGCATGCACTGATCAGAATAGATGGCCGGCTGGCCAATGCTATACTTTACAGGGTATTTCTAAAACCAAGACCAGTAATCTTACACTGAGATAAAACATTGCTATTATGAGATCATCAACAAAAATACATCTTAAATATATTCTTACCATTCATCTATGAACAGTTACAGGATCGGTTTATTAAAAATGATATTTCTATTATGGGTAGGTGCTAGAAAGTCATGTCACCCCTCAACCTCCTATTTTTTAAGGATTTAAGGTTTTCATGTAGATGATCATCATTTTAACTTACATATATTGGAGGGCTCAAGACCCACAGAGTTGGCTTTGTAGAAGAGGGGAGGAAATCACAATTATTTTAATTGATGCCGAAATTAACCACTTGAATATTTAATTAAAAAAAAACAGCTGGTATAAAATCCACCCGATTTTCAAGACATTACAAGAAGCTTGTAGAAATGTCAAGTTTATATTGACATGCCACAATAAACTGGTGAAGAATCCAAAGGATGAAAAGAAACAAAAGTTGAAAATTAACAGAAAAATTCACTCAATGATTTTAGATTTTATAAGTAACCACAAAAACATGATAAAATTGAAGTTAAAATTAGGGGAAGTCTCATAAATAGAATAAATGAAATTGTCTCACTTTGCTGGTAAGTAATAAGGTCCCACAAAAATCAAACAAATTAATAAAAAGTTTATTTCTATATATGAGCAATCTAGAAACTGACCTCTGAACTTGTACAAGGTTAAAGTGTATGTCTGAGCAAAAAGAAAAATTTTATATATATATATATATATATATATATATATATATATATATATATATATACAGTGAAGGAAATAAGTATTTGATCCCCCGCTGATTTTGAATGTTTACCCACTCACAAAGAAATGATCAGTCTAAAAATTGAATGGTAGGTGTATTGTAACACTGAGAGACAGAATAGCAACAAAAAATTCAAACAAAATGCATGTCTAACAAATGATGCACTGATTTGCATGTTCATGAGGGAAATAAGTATTTGATCCCCTTCACAAAACATGACTTAGTACTTGGTGGCAAATCCCTTGATGGCAATCACAGAGGTCAGACATTTCTTGTAGTTGGCCACCAGGTTTGCACACATCTCAGGAGGGATTTTGGCCCACTCCTCTTAGCAGATCCTCTCCAAGTCATTAAGGTTTGGTGGTTGACGTTTGGCAACTCGAACTTTCAACTCCCTCCACAGATTTTCAATCGGATTAAGGTCTGGATACTGGCTAGGCCACTCCAGGACCTTAATGTGCTTCTTCTTGAGCCACTCCTTTGTTGCCTTGGCCATGTGTTTTGGGTTATTGTCATGCTGGAACACCCATCCACGACCCATTTTCAATTCCCTGGCTGAGGGAAGAAGGTTCTCACCCAAGATTTCATGGTACATTGCCCCGTCCATCGTCCCTTTGATGCGGTGCAGTTGTCCTGTCCCTTTAGCAGAAAAGCATCCCCAAAGCAGAATGTTTCCACCACCATGTTTGACAGTTGGGATGGTGTTCTTGGGGGTCATAGGCAGCATTCCTCCTCCTCCTCCAAACACAGCGAGTTGAGTGGATGCCAAAGAGCTCGATTTTGGTCTCATCTGATCGCAACACTTTCAACCAGTCCTCCTATGCATTATTCAGCTGTTCGGTGGCAAACTTCAGACGGGCCTGGACATGTGCTTTCTTGAGCAGAGGGACCTTGCAAGCACTGCAGGATTTCAATCCTTGTCAGCATTAAATTATACATAAAGAATATCTATATTTTTAACATTAATATATTATGTTATATAATATATGT
The DNA here is from genome assembly GCF_062004578.1 of Staurois parvus. NCBI lineage: Eukaryota > Metazoa > Chordata > Amphibia > Anura > Ranidae > Staurois > Staurois parvus. Next base: position 7,001,268 of record NW_028318326.1, on the reverse strand, counting down.
TGTTGCTATTAAACACATTTTTAATTGTTATGTAAGTACAGAAGTACATTTTCTCTTTGAGCGTTTATCATCCTTAGATTTCTTCAAAATTCAAGAAACACCAAAAACAAAACATTATTTTACGTATAGTAACTAGAGCTTGTCAATCCTGCTTGTGCATGTTGAGCCTCTCAAAAGTGTATTTTATGTGCCTGCACGACTGTAGCTGTGACAGGTAGCATGCCCATGTTTTTCTATTTATTTACTTGCTATTTTTATTATTATTATTTTATTATTATTTTAAATAATATAATGTGTCTTATACATTAATTGTTATACATGCTTTATGCAAGTAAATGCAATAAGATATTTCTTCAAAGATCAAAAAGTAATGAATAAAGAACATTTTACATACAGTAATTACAGATTGTCAATATTGATTCCTGTTAAAAATGTACTGTATGTGCTATGCAACTGACTTTAGTTGGGGCAGGTAGCAAGTAGATCATCAGGGTTGTTGCTAAACTGAATGGCAACCAGTAAAATGCACATATTAAAGAATTGTCTATAACCAATCTGCATGTGTTCTCGGGTTTGGGAGAAAAGACTTACCTTCTGATATTGTTTGATCTACCAGTTGATCGTGTAAACCCATCACCACCATTTCTTTATAGCGGAATGGATTGCTTCGGCCCACTTATCACTAAACAAAACTGCAAGGAGTACAATAGATATGGACTGATATTTACGTGTCTAAGCTCCAGAGCAATTCACCTGGAAATGTTGGAAGATATGTCAACCGACGCGTTTATCAACGCCTTAAGATGTTTCATAGCCATTAGAGGTACTGTCAGAGAACTTAGATCTGACCAAGGATCTAATTTTGTTGGAGCAAAGAACGAATTGAACAAGGCTCTAAAAGAGATTGATAAAGAAAAAGTAACTGAGTACTTGTTAGAGAAACAGTGTGATTTTCACATGAATGCTCCAAATGCAAGCCATACAGGCGGAGTCTGGGAGAGGCAAATCAGAACTGTAAGAAACGTACTAAGTTCAGTGTTGAAAAAGAACGCCGGAATATTAGATGATGCTTCACTTAGGACACTATTCTATGAAGTAATGTCTATTGTTAACAGTCGTCCACTTACAGTCAACAACATCAACGACCCAACAAGCTTGGAACCTCTAACGCCCAACCATCTACTTCACCTTAAGGCTGATTACATACAGCCACCGCCTGGCAACTTCACCAAAGAGGATTTATACGCAAGGAAAAGATGGCGAAGAGTTCAATATTTATCAGAGCAGTTTTGGAATAGATGGAGCAAGGAGTACTTAGCTCATCTCATACTAAGAAGTAAATGGCAAACGCCTAGAAGAAATGTTCATGTTGATGACATAGTGTTAGTAAAGGAAGATGACTTACCTAGAAGTCAATGGAAATTGGCCAAAGTCCTAGAAGCTCGAAAGGACGAAGAAGGACTAGCAAGAAGAGTATTGTTACAAATGGGAGACTCAAAACTGGACAAAAAGGGAAAACGTCTCACAACTCCACTCAAGTTGGAACGTCCAATACAAAAGTTAGTTGTTCTGCTTGAGAGTAACAAAGACACTTGAGAGTTGAGAAACTGATGGAAAATTCCTCAAATTAATGTTCGAATCCTATTACTGAGAACATAGAATTATAGATAATTTTGGTGGGAGTGTAGCTGGCCAGCTAAGACCGGTCCTAATATGCTAATATGGTTCACATATATGTGTATACCAAACCTGCCAATAACCTCAGTACAGTGTATATGTGCATATGTTAAAGCCAAAAGCAGAATCATTGCTGTAATTTATGTCTTTGAATGTTATATGACATTTATATATTCATTGTGTTAGCAGAAGCAGAAAAGGAAAATATGCCTTTAAGAGTCAGTACAAGGTGAGCCAATCACAGCCATCCTCACACTGTACAGGGCCTTAACCAATCCCAGCCAGTTTCACATTTGTGCCTGTGTAAAACTCCCTGCTAGATTGTTCTAGAGTCACTTGCTCATCAGACAGAAGAGGAAACAGACAAAGTTCCAGTCAGAGAAGCTCTATGGAAGCAGAGAAGGCCAAATAGGTATTTATTACACTTGTGTGTTCCTCTGTTGTTTAACAGTGCAGGTAGATCTGTGTGTAAAATCTGTTGTGTGTGTTTACTTGTAGTTCCACCGATATAATCCACTGAATCAAAGCACTGTAATACGAATTAAACCATTGTAATACGAAAGAAATAAGCCACTGTAAGATAAACGAAACAAGCCATTGTAAGCAGTGTTATATGAAGAAGATTGAAGTTAATAAAAAGTTAACTAAAGTATTCGGTGTGCTCTTTAAACCTACTGCATCCATAGAACGGCATTGGAGGAATTACAGAGTAAAGTCAGTCTAATCAAACAAAAGAAACAGCAATTGCATAATTTTTCTAATGCCACAGCGCACAAGGCACTACATAGTGCTGCGCCTGCCACAGGTATCACTTTACAGTGTATTGCTTGCAGTTTGGCACCATTCCCATTTTGCCAAATAATGGGGCCTGCAGGTGGACAAAAGAGAAAGTAGGAATAAAGTAAACCCTATCGCTGGTGTCAGTGACAGTAATTGCATCCCCCAACATTGGTGTCAGAGGGAGCAATATTATGCTTCCATCTGGAAAAATGTTTTTATTTTTCACACACACATGTTAAAGTCAAAATATGGGGCTATAAATGTACTTAAAGCAGAACTTCAGTAAATTTTTTTACGATGGACTGTTCCTGTCTGTTGAGCCCGCCTTGAGTGTGCTGATATCAGGAACAGTCCATTTCCAAGACTGCTGGACCACGGGGGGGGGGGGTTGTTGTGTCAGAAGCCAAAAGGACCAGTCTTGTTAGTGGAGGATCAGCGCGTCAGGTGAGTATATCTTCAACGTCCTCTCCCCTAGAATAAAATGAACATTTGAGCCCCACTGCACAGGCCAAAAAATGTTTTCCTGGATTTCTGCTTTAAAATCACAGAAGATTATATGTTATCTGAATGCAGAGGTCCTGTAAAATAAAAAGATGGTAGTTGTAATTTTTCAGTCAAATTTGTACTTTCAGGAAAAAATACACTTAAATGAAGTTGAGTGCACACAAACACAATTTAATCCCCAATTTAATTGTATAAAAGAAAGCTGAGGTAGGGCTGAGTAAATAGATATCAAACATGTCAAGCTTCAAAACTTCAAAAGTTTCAGTAGGTAACACTTTAAAGCGTGCCTAAACCCAAAAGAGATATATGTATATATACAAAATTATTATTATATTTTTATTTATTTATGTATTTATTTTCAGCTTACCAATCCTTAACTGTGGTGGTTGCCTTAGTTTTCTTCTTTTATTTTCCTTTCGTATCACCTGGTGATACAGACATTCAGGTTTGGTTCACATATGTGTGGGTGGTGCCGCTGCGGATCTGCACAAAAATCCGTGCACCACCCGCACAGAAGAATGCAGACCCGCGGGTGGGTGCCATTAATTCTAATGGCACGCCACCCGCACTGGAAATCGCAACTGCACTAGGAACTGAGGTTCCTGTGCGGGCTGAGTTTTCCAAAGAAGTGCAGAGACTTCTTCCCTGCGTGTCACAGGGCACGGGAGTCCATTCAAATGAATGCCTGTGCAAAATGTGGCCCGCAGAGCCGCATATATGTTAACCAGGGCTAAGTTTAAGTCTGTTTTCTTTCAACCAAGACCAAGCTGGTCAGTAAAAGTGGCATTTACAGGGTTGAGAAGAAACTATTTAACACTGAAATGGGTGTTTACAATGGTTAGGCTTTATCTATTTATAAAAAAAATCATTATCCCAAAAGGAAAAAAAGTCTGCTCCTATAATGGTTTAAAAATTATTAGTTGGTGTGTGGCTTTATTACTTGTTAGCCAAGTCCATCTACGTTTGCTAGTGTATCTAACACTACCATCTCCAAAGGCGAGTAATGCTGCTGTCCAAGGATGGCCCCCTTGTTGCTTCATAGAGTAGGGCCACCTTAAGACAGAAAGTATGTTACTGGCCAGATTACTGGGTGAAGGTAAATGAGAAAAAGTCTAAAAAAAGAAAACTACTTAAGGCTTGATAAACTGCAATATATTACATTTTTGTTTTTGGATTTAGATATGCTTTACATGCTTATCAGCTTAGAGTTAACCATAAATGAGGCACCTAGAATTAGTGCTCTCACTGTGGCATGAGCAGATATATTTAACATGGGTGGCACAATTGTTTATATCATGGCTTGACAAATTTGCCTTGAATCTAACAGCCTGCTAAAAAAGTGAGGAGACAGTTTTTAAAAAAAAAAATGTTAAAAAACTTTCACCCCCTTCCTGCGCAGGCCAATTGTCAACTTTCAGTGCTGTCACAGTTTGAATGACAATTGCACGGTTATGCAACATTGGATCCAAATAAAAAATTTTTTGAGAAAGATAGAACTTTCTTTTGGTGGTATTTAATCATAATTGGTGGGTTTTTATTTGTAGCTAAACAAACAAAAAAAGATTGAATATTTTGAAAAAAAAAAAGGTTTTCTTAGTTTCTGTTGGAAAATTTTGCAAATACTGACTAACAGGGGGCACTTATTGGCAGCACTAATAGGGCTGCACTGATTATTAGAACACTGATGATCAGTGCCCTGATTATCAGTGTAAATGCCTGTAAGTTCCTGTCAGAATTGCCGTCTCTCCTTTCCTTACACTGTGACAGTATGTGAGGAAAGGACTGCTGATAACCGACAAGTCTGTTTACAATGTGATCAGCTGATCAGATTGGACACAGCTGATCACATGGTAAAGTGCCCAGGTGATTGGCCCTTTACCTTGATCTTTCATCAGCTGTTCCCTAAGGACACAGTGATCACAGAGCATGCCCGATGCGTGCCCCTGGAGTTTGCAGGTGGGCAGGGTACTGGAAAGGCGTAAATAGATGCCCTCCCAGGACTATCCGGCCATGCTGTAGCCGTCATTCAGCTATAGCGTGGGCAGCAACTAGGTAACTGGGAGTGGGCTGACAAAAGGCCAGACGCCAGGACACTATTTCTAGTCCTTGGTTTTTGTCAGCCCATTCCTGGTACCTTGGATTTAATGAGCCCTGGTTTATATAATTGTGTGTGTTCTTCATGTGTATTTGTATTGTACTATACTTTACATTTTTTTAAAAAGTGTTTTAAACATTTTTATATATATTTTTATATATATTTTCATGGTTTCTCTTCAGGGGTCTAATGACTCCCTTGCTTTCTGCTTCAGCTCATCTGCTGTGCACCCATCCTTTCAGGTGGGATTTTGACAACTTTGAACGCGAAAATGTTCAGAGCTGAGGACTTATGGGTTCATAGTTAGCAGAGTAGATTGCAGCACCATCCTGACATTGGTTATTGTGCTCCTGGGTTTCCGGGAGGTACAGAAGAACCCAAGAACCAAGGAGCAGGGAGAGTCTGGTGGGGGAGGGGGAAGGATGTAACCACTTATTCCAATAAAAGTGATCTGGTGGCTCTACAATTGCCCAGGTATCCTTTACAGCAAAGACAAGAACCTGCTAAAGAAAGCTCAAACTCACGGCTTCCACTGCTTGTCAAAAAAGCTGAAGGGGTTAAACAATGCATTGGTGGTCATTGACAGTAACATGAAAGCCCTCCCTTCCCTTAGTAGTCAGTGGCTGTTACTAACCCCCTCTTTCATTGGTGGCGAGTGGCAATAATAATCAACTCCCCATTTCATTGGTGGTCAGAGATAGTGATTAGAGATGAGCGAATTTCTCAAAAATTCGATTCGGCTGATTCGGCGAATTCCAGTGTGAAATTCGATTCGATGCGAATTTCTTCGCTACGAAGATGACTTATAAAAAGGGTTTCTAGGCTTCAGAGAGACTTTAAATTAGTGCAGAACACTGTACCTTTAATTTAAATGCCCTTGGAGATGAGGAAAGAGAAGGAGAAGGAGAAGAAGGATGAGAAGAAGGAGAAGGATGAGAAGAAGGAGAAGGAGAAGGATGAGAAGAAGGAGAAGGAGAAGGATGAGAAGAAGGAGAAGGAGAAGGATGAGAAGAAGGAGAAGGAGAAGGATGAGGAGAAGGAGAAGGATGAGAAGAAGGAGAAGGATGAGAAGAAGGAGAAGGAGAAGGATGAGAAGAAGGAGAAGGATGAGAAGAAGGAGAAGGAGAAGGATGAGAAGATGGAGAAGGAGAAGGATGAGAAGAAGGAGAAGGAGAAGGATGAGGAGAAGGAGAAGGATGAGAAGAAGGAGAAGGATGAGGAGAAGGAGAAGGATGAGGAGAAGGAGAAGGATGAGAAGAAGGAGAAGGATGAGAAGAAGGAGAAGGATGAGAAGAAGGAGAAGGATGAGAAGAAGGAGAAGGATGAGAAGAAGGAGAAGGAGAAGGAGAAGCAGAAGGAGAAGGATGAGAAGAAGGAAAAGGAGAAGGATGAGAAGATGGAGAAGGAGAAGGATGAGAAGAAGGAGAAGGAGAAGGATGAGAAGAAGGAGAAGGATGAGAAGATGGAGAAGGAGAAGGATGAGAAGAAGGAGAAGGAGAAGGATGAAAAGAAGGAGAAGGAGAAGGATGAGAAGAAGGAGAAGGAGAAGGATGAGAAGAAGGAGAAGGAGAAGGATGAGAAGAAGGAGAAGGAGAAGAATGAGAAGAAGGAGAAGGATGAGAAGAAGGAGAAGGATGAGAAGAAGGATGAGAAGAAGGAGAAGGATGAGAAGAAGGACAGTTCTGTGACAGTTTCTGTCTATTTCTGACAGTTCTGGGACATTCACTCCATACAGCTGTTTCAACCGCTGTATGGAGGGAATGTCATGGAACTGTCAGAAATAGACTATTAATGACAGTTCTGGGACTGTCCTTCCATGCAGCGGTTGAAACATTGTATGTATTTGTTTCCATAAATGGATCCATTTATGGAAACAAATAGATACAATGTTTCAACCGCTGTATGGAAGGACAGTCCCAGAACTGTCATTAATAGTCTATTTCTGACAGTTCTATGACATTCCCTCCATACAGCGGTTGAAACAGCTGTATGGAGTGAATGTCCCAGAACTGTCAGAAATAGACTATTTCTGACAGTTCTGGGACATTCCCTCCATACAGCGGTTTCCGGCAAAAAGTGTATGTGCAGAGTTCCTCTATTCTGCAGATACACTTAGAGGAGCTCTGCAGATACACTTAGAGGAGCTCTGCACATACACTTTTTGCCGGCTTGGAATTATTCTTATTTTCATCCTACTTCTTCTTCTTCTTCTTCTTCATCCTCATCCTCATCCTCTTCTTCTTCTTCTGAGGATGAGGATGAGGATGAAGAAGAAGAAGAAGAAGAAGAAGTAGGATGAAAATAAGATTAATTCCAAGCCGGCAAAAAGTGTATGTGCAGAGCTCCTCTAAGTGTATCTGCAGAATAGAGGAACTCTGCACATACACTTTTTGCCGGCTTGCAATTATTCTTATTTTCATCCTACTTCTTCTTCTTCTTCTTCTTCTTCTTCTTCTTCTTCATCCTCTTCTTCTTCTTCTGAGGATGAGGATAAAGAAGAAGAAGAAGAAGAAGTAGGATGAAAATAAGATTAATTCCAAACAGGCAAAAAGTGTATGTGCAGAGCTCCTCTAAGTGTATCTGCAGAATAGAGGAACTCTGCACATACACTTTTTGCCGGCTTGGAATTATTCTTATTTTCATCCTACTGCTTCTTCTTCTTCTTCATCCTCATCCTCATCCTCAGAAGATGAGGATGAGGATGAAGAAGAAGAAGAAGAAGAAGTAGGATGAAAAGAAGAATAATTCCAAGCCGGCAAAAAGTGTATGTGCAGAGTTCCTCTATTTCTGACAGTTCTCTCACAGCTTCTTCACATGTACAGCGGTTGAAACATCTGTATCCTAAATGGAAACTAATAGATACAAATTGTATCTATTAGTTTCCATTTAGGATACAGATGTTTCAACCGCTGTACATGTGAAGAAGCTGTGAGAGAACTGTCAGAAATAGAGGAACTCTGCACATACACTTTTTGCCGGCTTGGAATTATTCTTCTTTTCATCCTACTTCTTCTTCTTCTTCTTCATCCTCATCCTCATCCTCTTCTTCTGAGGATGAAGATGAAGAAGAAGAAGAAGTAGGATGAAAAGAAGAATAATTCCAAGCCGGCAAAAAGTGTATGTGCAGAGTTCCTCTATTTCTGACAGTTCTCTCACAGCTTCTTCACATGAACAGTGGTTGAAACATCTGTATCCTAAATGTAAACTAATAGATACAATGTTTCAACCGCTAAACATGTGTTCCTTCTGTCAGAGAACTGTCAGAAATAGCGGAGCTCACTGCAGGGACACTTTTGCCGGCTGATCGGGAAATGTTCGATTCGCGCACCCGAAGTAGGCAAAATTTCGGTTTCGCCGCGAATCGAATATTTCCTGAAATTCGACTCGAATTCCGGTTCGCCTGGTTCGATTCGCTCATCTCTAATAGTGATAAAAATCTCCCCCCCCCCACTTCATAGGTGGATGTTTTCAGTGATAATGAATTCTCTGCCTATTTAATTGGTGCACAGTTTACAAATGTCCTGGATCTTGTGGAATAGTCCTAAGATTTGGGACATTGTCCAGCAGTATCCACATCCCATAGGATCCAGTACACTTAGTACCAGGACAAAATGGCAGCACAGGCCGGATGCTGGAATGTTTTTTTGTGTTCAGACATAAACTGCAGTACTTTCAAGAATGATCTCTGCCCAGCAGTAGAACTATAGTCCTAGCCCTACAAGCTGAAAAGAGAGGCAGCTTCACTGGAGCATGTAATCAGGTAAGGAAAAGCACTGACACCCATGAAAGGGGCGGGGGAATTAATTATCGCTGCCACTGACCACCAATGAAAGGAGCGGATGATTAGTTATGAATGCCACTGACCAATAATGACAAGGGTGCCTGGGGGTAATTATTGCTGCCACTGACCACCAATGAACAGGGAGAGATGTGGTGGGGTTTAATTATCTCAACAATGAAAGGTGGGCTTTATTTTCACTGCCACTAGGCACCAATGAAAGAGGACTTCATTTTTACTGCTACTGACCACTAATGAAATTCAAGATTAATAACACTGCTACTAACTACTGATGAAAGGAAGGCTTTAATGTAACTGCCACTGACCACCAATGCTGGATTTATTATGTCTCCCACTGGCTCCAATGTTGGTGGTTACTGTTACTGCAACTGACACCAGCAATGGGGATTATTTTATGCCCACATGCTCTTCAGTGCACACCCAGGCCTTATTTTGTTTAAAATATAACAAAGGGAAAAGGTGGCACATTACAAGTCATGTGCTGTGAAATGACATCCACTTTATTGACCATGCCCATTTGTTGGCCACAATCTGACCAGTCGGCTTGCAGTGCTTTTCTCATTCTCTTCAAAGTATCCATCCTAATTATTTTCATTTGTTGGCAGCTATGTCATTAGCAGTGATAATTAATTCCCCCTCATCTTTTATTGGTGGTCAGTGACAGTAATAATCAATCCTGCACCCCTTTCATTGGTGATCAGTAGTTTTCCTTACCTGATCATACTCCCGCAGCACAAAGAAGGTTTTTTACCTTTTATGCATGAAGGTAAAAAACCTTCATTCTTTACAAACAGTACAGCACACAAGCAACTACAGTACTTGCATTTAACCCCCGAGACAACTTCTCTCACAGTGAAGTCAAGGGTAGGACTTGGTACAAGGGCAAATAGGTGGAGGGATCTATTGGCTGGCATTTCAGGCAACTGGTGCAGTGCTGTCCTCATTGGCAGGGTTCTCTGTGGAAGCTGTGTGCTACTGGGCTACAGCCAGGCTGCCCTCACACCCGGACTGATGGTGGAGGACCAATAAGATCACATGCCCAGCCTCCTCTACCTCTTCGGGTGTGGTCTCTCTAAATGCTATAATTGAAACCTTACTTTTTTCTGTATCCCCACCCTTGTAATTTTGGCCAGTTAGTTCCCAAATGTATGCTACCATGGAGTCTGTCAGGAAAACAGAAACTTTTTTTTTATCAAATACTTATTGTCATTTTCCTTTCCTGATAGACTACATGGCAGCATATGTTTGGGTAACTTAACGTTTGCTCCTACCCCATGGGACCCTACTACCATAAATTCTGAAGTCGAGCCAGAGGCTGCATTCCGTAATTAGCCGACTCATAGCAGTGGGAAGACTCCATGGCAGCATATGTTTGGAAAGTAACTAGCCAAAAGAACAAGGGAAACTTAGGCAAGGTCAAATTGGTTGTTTCGCAGGCTGGCTGGTAAGTATTGCTGGGAAATCCTTTGTTTGCAATGTGCATTGCCCTTCCATGTGAAACTTACTGCTAAGGCTGGTTATAGGTTGGGTCAGTTGCCATTTTTTGTGGAAGTATTATTAATGTTTTAATCCTAGTAATGGTGGTGATCAGTATGTGAGTTAGGGACCTTAGATTGTACACCCCTTGAGGGTTAGAGACTGATGTGAATGCACAATATATATGTAAAGCGCTGCTTAAATTGATGGCGCTATATAAGTACCTGTAATAATAATAATCAGTGACCTATAGTAGGACTGTGATAGTGTGGCGGGCAATCTAACACTTTATGGGAACTGGCTAACTGACACTGATATCACCAGTAACAAACGCACCCCCCAACCCCTGGAAATGCTTTATCATGTACATGATTAAGCACATCAGGGCAGCTCTGCCGCAGTAAATTTGCAGTAGGCAGTCCCTATGTAGTTACAAGGTTTGCTAACACTAGCTTACAACTTTCCCCTTACCATGCCACAAATTGCAACAGAGCCATCTAGTGGCAGGCAAGCTAACTGCTCTTGCCTACACATGTATTAAAGCGATTGTAAAACTCAGACACAGAATATGAACAAAGCATATCCGTCTAAATTGTGTACTGGTCTCAATTAAAAATGCACTAAGTGTTATTTCTGTCTGCTGCTTCATTCCTCTGCTATCAGCATCAATCACTTATGACAGGTTTCCCTGACACCAAGAGAAAAATGGTGATGGGGAAGAAGCTCCAGCAGATTGACAACCTCAGCTTCCTTCCTGTGTGCCATGTGGAGGTGGGGTGTGTCCATTCCCTCCAATCAGATCTCAGAGTTTTCCTCAGTTAGCTCTACAGTGTGTAATTTCAGCTCTCCATCCCCTTTTTTTCTGAATTCTCAGGCAAGCTTTATAAATTCTGCAAAGTGAACAGCTGTAGAGAAGAGAATACTGTAGATAAACAAGTACATCTTATGTAGGAAGATTTTTTTTAAATCTCTCTATCACTTGAGGCCAGTCACTTCACTGGGTATATAGAAGGGTTTACAAACACTTTAATGTTCCTGTGCTTTTGCTACAGTGTGTTGCTGCTGATTCTTCCTGTATTCTTGAGAGACTTAAGCTGTTTCCCAATCCTTTGAATGAGGACTGTCTGGAGATGCTGCCAGGTCATCAGCTTTGAAGAGGGGCCCCAGGGAAAGGAAAGGAGATGTTTTTCTGATCTTTACAGGACCATCAGGGTCCAAGGATCTTTGAATTACAAATATCCTCAGAAGGGAAGGGTAAGCGTTCTATCAGAATATAGGCCCCAGCACCAGCAAGACTAAACTTCCTACTAGCCAGTGAAGTAAGAGTAGGCAGAGCCTCTTGCTTGTAGTTAGGGCCTTTGGTCAAAGTAAAGTGATATTATGCTAAGTGTGTCATTGTGCTGTAAACTGTTTGACATTACATTTGTTTTTCTAACCTTTTCTTTTGTAGGGCATTCATCTGTTAAATTCTACTGAATTGTTTCTAGGGATGTCCATGCTAACTCAGATGCTGGTAAGGGTGGATCATACTGGTGCAGAACTCCTCTGACTATCCCTAGAAGAGCTTCAGTGGCTCCACTGGGGGTAGCGCTATACACTCACCTGCCACTTCATAAGGTACACCTGCTCAATTGCTTGGTAACACAAATTGCTAATCCGCCAATCACATGATAGCAACTGAATGCATTTAGGCATCTAGATGTGGCGAAGAAAACTTGGTGAAGTTCAAACCGAGCATCTGAATGGGGAAGAAAAGGGAATTAAGCGACTTTGAACGTGGCATGGTTGTTGGTGCCAGATGGGCTGGTCTGAGTATTTCAAAAACTGCTGATCTACTGGGATTTTCCAACACAACCATTTCTAGGGTTTACAAAGAATGGTCCAAAAAAGAGAACATTTCCAAAGAGCGACAGTTGTGTGGACGGAAATGCCTTGTTGATGTCAAAGGAGAATGGGCAGACTGGTTTGAGGTAATAGAAAGGCATGCTATCATGTTAATATGGAACAAAATCTCTGTGGAATGTTTCCAATACCTTGTTGAATCTATGCCATGAAGAATTAAGTCAGTTCTGAAGGCAAAAGGAGGTCCAATCCGGTACTAGCAAGGTGTACCTAACAAAGTGGCCGGTGAGTGTATGTGCGTGTTGCATTCTGAACAACACCCTACCATATACAGATGACACTAATGTGAATACTCTGTGCCTCAGGGTACACTGCAATGTCCAAAAGTAGTGCAGCCACATTTTTTACATGTGTTGGGGGCTCTTTCAAAATAAATGGGCTGCCTAACTGCAACAAACCAGTTCATGTGTAGGTATGAACAGGCCCATAATGCCTGCCTGAGCGCACTGCATCTCAGAAACTAATTTTGTAAAAATGCATTTTTGGAGCTTCACACCCAGCAGAAGCACTAATGTTTATGAAAGTACGAAAAAGATGCGGCCAAAAGGTCAAGAAAACCCCCAGAAGACTTAAAAGGCAGAGAATATGAGACAGATAGTCAATCTTTATTATTAATACCAAAAAATGGCCAAATGGCCAATAGGTCATAAAAAAACATAATGTGATATACCGAGTAAATTAACCAACATATACCCAAATGAATTATGGATACAGCAACCTTTGGGTTGCGGGTACAAATATTTCCATCCTTTGAAAGTGTAGATTTGATGCATGGGAATGAGCATTAGGTCTTGGGAGAAACTAAGAGAACAATTTGGTTGGCATTTTGAGACATAGGATACAGAAGTGTAAATTTACCAGCAGAAGGATAATTTTAATGAGAAGGACTAGGCCCAAATTTACTTGAAACTGTGTTTACTACAAGAATGAAAAATCTGCACAGGATTCAGCTGTGTGAATTAGACAGCAGTAGAACATTTTCAATGAGGGAGAATTGGCTGAAATGTACTAGAGACATCATGTATAGACAGGTGTTTTATTATGAGAATTAAGAGACCAGAGATGTTACAGTAGTATAAAATTGACCAGCAGCAGGATAATTTCAATGCTCAAGGCTGGGCCCTACTTTCCTAGAGATAAGGAGTACAGGCTGAGGTTTACAAAAATTAAGATACTGAAGAGCATACACTAGTGTAAAATTAGCCATCAAAAGGACTTTTTATTTGTGGATATTAGACATGGTGTATTTCTGTATGCCTCATTTTTATCTATGGGGATGGGGGGCACCATGAAAGTGATACCTTTGAAGTGGTTTATGTACACACTGTTTTTTCACATAGCTTTTTTAGGAGGGGCATTCAAGTCAAACCAGGACATTTTAGTTTACATAATAAAAGAACAAATTTCAAGGAGTGGAAACTGCATTTTTCAACATACTCCCCTGCTACATTAATACACTTATATCAATGCCTGGAAAGTTTCAGCATAGAAATATTTGTCAGTATGCCTGAATCATCCTAGGACAGCCTGCTTCACTTCATCATCATTGTGTTCACTGTTCCCACAGAAAGATTTGTTTCTTGTGCAATTTCATGCATCAAATATCCAGGATCAGCCGTTCCACGTGCTGAATGTTCACAGGGATGACTGCTGTGGGTTGGGAAACAACAAAAGAAGGATCACCACTGACGCGGGTACAGCCATCTTAGAAACATTTACACCATTCAAATGTCTTATGCAGTTGAGGGTCTCATCACCATCCCGTGCTTCAAGTCTTCTATAGACATCCACAGGCTTTACGCCTTCATTCACAAGAAACTTCATCACTGCACGCTGTTCCATGCACACACTAACACTGTTGGCTGCCATCTTGATTAGCAGTCTCTGGACTGGCCCACAACATGTGTGCTGCCTATCAGTAATAGGACACACTTGCCAATTACTACTGCGTGAGATACCACCATGCTACCATCCCTTTTCATAGCCAAAAAATTGAAAGTCCCGGTTTGACTTGAACTTCCCTCATATTATTCTAGTTGCCCGAACTGCTATACAGAATTAATACAGTGTTGCAGAGACAGAACTGTTTCTTTTTTGACAAGTTTACCAGACTGAAACCTTTCACAGATGTTCTTTCTCTGAAACATTTTATCAATTTTGTATAGCAGTTCACACTCTGCAGTAGCTCTTCTGGTTGAAAATTCTCAAGGCTTTTTTCTCTTAAGACCAAATGTTAGAAGATGTTATATTTGCCGAGCGAAAGGCAACAAACAGAAAGAGATATTTAACACATATTATAAACTATACTGGTATTATTTGTGACTTTTATACTAAGGCATTCCAAAACATTTTTTTTATAAACGATCCCTAGGTATTCATTTCACATTCTTATTAATATAGAGATTTTGTGAGCGATATATTTTGTTTCAGTTTATGTATCTGAGGATATTAGGGGAAGTGCTGTTTTGTCTATACATTTCTGTTGGAGAATTTAATATGATTTTAAAAAACGTCTCGTTCCATATATTTATTTATATTTTAATCACACTTTCAGTTGTATTGCTTTTCAGTTTGGACACATTTGGATAGCTCAGTGTTTTTCTTGATAGTGACCATGGTGGGTCGTGCCTGCGCAATGTGGTTCAGTCTGTAGAAGAAAGATGTGTAGTCTCAGGGCGCTCCGGTCCAGTAACGTGATTTCCCCAGCGGCTGGCTTCAGGGGAGGGGAGAGGAGAGAGCAGGGACAGCGGCTGCAATGTTTGCAATATCATAGACTTACTATGGGTCCATTATCCACAGTCCCTCCTCTTCCCTAAAGCTGGCGCTGGGAGCTGACGACATGAGTGGACCTAAGCGCCCCGAGAATAGGTCAGTATACACATCTCGGCTTTACAGGGTAGTTAGAATAGGAGTTAACATGGTGGTGGGAGCAGATTTAATATTACCGGTTTAGCCAGGATCTCCACTTTAAGAAGGTTAATGAGATTTAGTTATTAGGATTAGATCTACTTTAAAGAGGAGATAAACTTACCTTTCCTTCAATGGTTCCTGTCCCTCGCCGGTCTTCAGTTGATTCCATTGGCTGGTGTGGGATGATGTGACTCCTGTGCATGCACAGCTCAATTTACATGTTGGAAAAGACAGCAAACAGGTAGGTAGATATATTTTATTGCAGAAGAGGCATTGTAAGTCTCTTCTGCAATAAAGGGTCTGCTTGCTCACAATTGGTGACAGTGGAACTTTAGTTCTGTTTTAACTTGAGATTAATGCATCTGAATGCTGCATGTTCTATAATAGATTGTATAGCTTGTTAGGGAATTTTATGTCCCATTTTTCTCATTTTATTTCTTTGCTTAAATCAAACCTGATAGCAGTGTAACATGGTGATGTCTCTAAAACCAACCAATGTTAAGCTGGTTATACACAATAGGAAAATTGACAGCCGATTCCGACTATTCAGACGAAAAAAAACCTACTATTTACTAATGATTTGTATCGGGGTAATATGATATCTCTCTGTCTGGAGCCTATACCTCTTTTAATACAAGAGAGGATTTTGCTCGCTTTAGAAACTGCAGCTTGGCATTGCATGCCATTAATAAGCTTGTGATCTACCAGAACTCCCAGATCCTTCTCCACCATTGATTCCCACAGTTGTACTCCCCCTAGTATGTATGATGCATGCATATTCTTAGCCCCCAAGTGCATAGCCTTACATTTATCAACATTAAACCTCATTTGCCACATAGTTTCCCAACTAAACAGTGCATTGAGGTCGGCTTGTAAGTTGAAGACATCCTGTAAGGACATCATTGCACTTTGCGCAGTGGTATTGCACAGCGTAACCCCAATCCTCCTTTTCTCAAGTCCCCCGCTGGCAATTTTGGTTCCTCCTCTTCTTCAAAGATAAAAACAGCGCATTCCCAGTATGGTTGCGATTACCAGTGTGGGTGGCGTGTCATTAGAATTAATGGCACCCACCTGCGGGTCCCGCATTCCTCTGTGTGGGTGGTGTGGCTGCAGGTGTAGCAAAGTGCACACAGAGATGGATGCAAACCTCCATTTTGGCAAAGGCCTCCATCTTATATCATTTTCTACTCCCAAATCAGCTTCCCTCATCCCCTCTCCCTCCCTGTTGAGTCACACGTGGTTCCTAGATGCTGAGGTCAAAAAGGCATCAAGGCCCAGCGGGGGACCTCATGGCTATAAACCCCAATTAGCCTGGCACCCATATGTCTGTGAGACTCTTGCTGGCAAAGGATTGTAAAGCCATAAACCAAGTCCTTCACTGAGTTCAAAGATATTCCAGCTAGCTGGACCTACATTTAAAAACCCAGTTTTCCATATAATTTTATATCTCCAAAAAGGAAATAATTACACAAACATGGAGCACATATTCGGATGGCTCACTTTAATACAAATCGCCTGATATATTACACCCCCTAGCTGACAGCTCCAGGAAAGCAGAAAATTATATCTCCTTAACCGTCACAACAGGTATGTCATATTTCATACCTAGACGTTCAGCAGATGCGTCTGCATATTAATTTACTAGTGGCAAGGCTGCTAAACGCACCGAGGGTAAGTTATGGGCCATGATATAAGCTAGGAGGGATTTTTGTTCTAGCTGGGGTCTCCACCTACACCTCCCTCCCCAAATGAGGCGATTGGTTCTCTGCTTCATGGAGACACCCTGCTGAGTTGCTAGAAAAGCTGTTATGTTTGAAGCAGTAAGCTAAGCTGGGTTGAGTCGAAGTTGAAGATTCTCCCTTGTAACATCGGAACCAACTCTGGGAGACAGCCCTTTTGCTCTGAAACTTGAAAGCTGCTTAACCCAAGGCTTTTGGCAAGTACTTTATCTATTTAAATTCCTTTCTCTTATCTCTTTGCTGTGCTATTGCTCTCTGTATATTTATACATACACAGTGGCTAAATGGTTAGCACTTCCGCCTGGCAGTACTAGGGTCATTGGTTCGAATCCCAGCCAAGGCACTTCCTGCCTGGAGTTTGCATGATCTCCCTGTGCCTGCATGGGTTTCCTCTGGGTACTCCGGTTTCCTACCACACTCCAAAGACATGCTGGTAGGTTAATTGGATCCTGTCTAAATTGGCCCTTGTATATGAATGTGATTTAGGGACCTTAGATTGTACACCCCTTGAGGGTTAGGGACTGATGTGAATATACAGTATATGTAAAGCGCGGCGTAAATTGACGGTGCTATATAATTACCTGAAATAAATATATTGGCTACATCTTTTTCTGTAACTATTTTTATTGCACACTTTTGATCTTTTAGTAATAAAT
Source organism: Staurois parvus (assembly GCF_062004578.1). Classification (NCBI taxonomy): domain Eukaryota; kingdom Metazoa; phylum Chordata; class Amphibia; order Anura; family Ranidae; genus Staurois; species Staurois parvus. The sequence goes on along the minus strand of NW_028318326.1, from coordinate 6,983,730 downwards.
CTTACTTTCTGAAAGTGTTGAACTGTTTCTAAAGCTCTTTAATGTAAACTAAGAACCCCTGTCTCTAAATAGCGCTACTGTGTGTGTTTTGAACTTCGGTATATCTCTGCCTGCAGTGACAATGGTATACCGACGCTTATGCAAACATCATAGTGTTATTGCTGATATTGCCGAGTTTCCTCTTTGTACAAAAAGGAGGTGGTAGCAGTGTGAAGGGTTAATTGCGTAATTAACCTGACCCAGTAACAATCGCTCCTAGGCTGCAAGTACACAGACTGTGCAGGGTGCAGCTGGGCGTGGCATTGTTACGCACGTGACAGTGCAGTTTTAGACTGGCCAGTCCTTTGGTCATGAGTTTGGCGAGAAGGGCTGTGGTCTGACGCCAGGATCGTCACAGCAGGTATTTGTGTGGGTCCCGCAGAAGCACCACCTGCACAGATGTGAACCAGGTGTTAGGCCTACTAAATGTATACCAATAGCGATTAAGCCTTTTACCAGGGCTCATTGAAGCCTGAGTGCTGAGACCAAATGTAGCAGTGTCAGTATGTATTAGTTACTGTGATAATCTTGTATTGCTAACTTGGATTCAAAAATCCAATTTACAATGGGGTTGGTTTATTAAAGCAAATAGACTGTGCACTCTGCAACAGTAGTTGCTCCAGAGCTTAGTAAATGAGCAGAAGCTCTGCTGACTTCATTATTCAATCATGTGCAGGCAAAAAAAGCAGTTTTTTTATTTTTCCTTTCATGCCATTAGGTATTCTTTGCAAACTGAAGGTTTAACTCATATACTAAGCTCTGGAGCAACTGCACTTGCAGACTGCAACTGCACTTTGAAAAGTGCACAGTCTATTTGCTTTAAGTAAATCAACCCCATTGATTTAAAGGACAGATAAGGCTTTTACTTGGTACACAGTTTGAATAAATCCCCTGCTCATTTTATTATTATAAGCTGACAAAGGGACAAAAAATATTTAAACGTAGCTGATCAAAGGTTTAATCAAAGGGAAATAATCCATTTCAGGTGAAATGCGTCAGTGAATGACGTCCTAGTGAGGCTGCACACTTTCAAGCACAATACAGGTATAGGTGCAGTGTACTGGCTTGAACTGTCACAGTGTCTCTCTCTTTGAGAGGCACATTGACAGCTGAAGCCAACAGGTTTGTATTTAACAAACCTTATGTGATCACTATGATTAGCTGTCCTTGTGATCACATGTGTGAGAGCCATGTCAATGGATTACTATTCATTAGTGCAGAAGCACCGATCAGTGACAGTGTGGTCTTGGAACTTGGAGTTTGTATCCCACCTTCTGTCTCACCAGGTGAATGTTGGCTCTAAAGATAGTCTAAAGAGTTCAAGCAGTGTTCACCCAGCAAGGGATAATGAGCTTTGCTGTGGATGGCTCCTAGATTGTGGCCCTCAGTTAAACTTCACATGGCAATAGCTGTCAGCAGACAGAAATGAAGCATGGTGAGAAAGCAGGTAAGGTCATGGTCAAACAGAAAAAAGGTCAGGGCAGCTGGATAGCAAGAATCATAGAGAAACACACTATGAGAAAATTGGATGAACAATGTCAGTTTTTTACGAAGGTGCATATCATGATGTAACCAAAAATGGCATTAAAATTATACTAAAGCTAAAAACATTTTTTTTACCTTATAAAAACAAATAACTGTGCTGCGCTCCTATATTGATGTAAATAATCTATAAAAACAGTGTAAGTCCTTACAATATATTATCCAAACAGTACACCAAATTACTTGAATGATCCCTTTAGGATATAGAGAAATATTAGTGTAATAACATTATTATGCGTCCAATATCAATAATAAAGTAAAATCCTCCTTTTCTGAGAGATGGGTACAAATAGGTGAATTCACTCCAACATATAGATGATTGCGGTATATATGAAGCTCAATTATGCGCTCACCTCCATTTTTAGCCCAAAAATACAGGCTAAACAAGCTGTTTATCCTAAAAGAATAAAATGTGCACTGATGTTCACCACCTTCTTTGAATGTGTTCACAGCGTGATTTCCTGATTATCCACCTGGTCTCTCCTCTCATTACTATCCTATGCAGATCTGTGGATGGATGGATATTTCCTCCTTCTCACCTCCAAGGGGAATAATCCTCCTAGATCCACTCCAGAAGTCTCCACACATATAATGCCAAAAAAAGAACAAAAGATAGTGCTTTACCCTTATAAAACACTTTATTGCATAGCCATTGTATTGCACTCACATTTTAATAATTAAAACAAGCCTTAATGTATATCTCCTTGTGTGTACCGCACACTAGCTGTACTCGCCATATAGAAGCCGACTGGGCGTGGTGACGTCAGAGCCCCTCCCGAGTACAGCTAGTGTGCGGTACACACAAGGAGATATGCATTAAGGCTTGTTTTAATTATTAAAATGTGAGTGCAATACAATGGCTATGCAATAAAGTGTTTTATAAGGGTAAAGCACTATCTTTTGTTCTTTTTTTGGCATTATATGTGTGGAGACTTCTGGAGTGGATCTAGGATTATTCCCCTTGGAGACTTCTGAAGTGGATCTAGGAGGATTATTCCCCTTGGAGACTTCTGAAGTGGATCTAGGAGGATTATTCCCCTTGGAGGTGAGAAGGAGGAAATATCCATCCATCCATCCATCCACAGATCTGCATAGGATAGTAATGAGAGGAGAGACCAGGTGGATAATCAGGAAATCACGCTGTGAACACATTCAAAGAAGGTGGTGAACATCAGTGCACATTTTATCCTTTTAGGATAAACAGCTTGTTTAGCCTGTATTTTTGGGCTAAAAATGGAGGTGAGCGCATAATTGAGCTTCATATATACCGCAATCATCTATATGTTGGAGTGAATTCACCTATTTGTACCCATCTCTCAGAAAAGGAGGATTTCACTTTATTATTGATATTGGACGCATAATAATGTTATTACACTAATATTTCTCTATATCCTAAAGGGATCATTCAAGTAATTTTGTGTACTGTTTGGATAATATATTGTAAGGACTTACACTGTTTTTATAGTTTATTTACATCAATATAGGAGCGCAGCACAGTTATTTGTTTTTATATAGATTCTGACACTATTTATGAGTTGGTGTGATGTGTTTGCGAACCTATTTGTGCATTTATAATAAGGTGATTTAATTTTTATTATTTTTGATTCAAGACACATTTATTATTATTTATTTATTTTTTTATTTATATATACTTTTTTATATTTCACCTATTTATAGAAATTCACCATATTAGCTCACGAGTAATAATTAGCATTTGATTGATATTTTTTTTACCTTAATGCATTCCTTGTATTAAGGTAAACAAAGTTTTCTATTTCTCTACCCCCCCCCCCTTCCCTGTGTGAAGGGGAAGAGGGGGGAGAATAGATCCAATGCTGGGCCTAGCTGCATCTCTTCTCCCCTCTCTTCCTCTTCACACAGGGACTTGAGCAGCAGCAAGAGTCAATCAAAGTGGGGTGGGGGGCGGGGCTAAGTCCAGCTGTGTGTGTCTTTGGAGTGTGGCTCCATACCAGGGGCAGACTGACAACTCATGGGGCCTCCGGGCAATAGGGGATCATGGGGCCCCTGTTTCCTTGCCCAAACTCAAAAAAAGCCTATGAAAAAGGTACCAGGGGCATCTCATGGGGCCCCCTACTGACCCCAGGTCCTCGGGCAGTGCCCGAGTTTCCAAATGGTCAGTCCGCCCCTGCTCCATACAAACACAGACCGGGAGCGAGCAGACACTGTGTGCCTCCATAGCAAACAGCTTGCTATGGAGAAACACATAGAAGATGAGGAGATAATAGGGCGGCACAGTGGCTTAGTGGTTATCACTTCAGCCTGGCAGTACTAGGGTTGTTGGTTCAAATCCCAACCACGGCATCACCGGCCTGGAGTTTGCATGTTCTCCCTGTGTCTGCGTGGGTTTCCTCCCACACTCCAAAGACATGCTGGTAGGTTAAATGGATCCTGTCTAAAATTGGCCCTAGTATGTGTATATATGAATGTGAGTTAGGGACCTTAGATTGTACGCCCCTTGAGGGTTAGGGACTGATGTTAATGTACAATATATATATGTAAAGCACTGCGTAAATTGACGGCGCTATATAAGTACCTCAAATAAGTAAACAATATGATACAATATGAGATCCTTCAGCTATCACTGTAGATCCAGGGAGATCAGAAAATCTCAAAGATAAAAGAAACACTGTGGGATCTCCATTACCATAGTATATTCCATTTATAACAACAAAAACATAGTAAACTTACATCTAAAGCTCTTGTCAGGAGCCCAGGGATTACATGTAGACACCGGCAGCTTGTGGTATACAGCAGCAGTTCAAATATCTTTCAAACCAGCATGAAAAGAATCTATTCGGACAACTGTCAGAATGCCGCCAGCAGTGTCCTGGAGTGCTTTGCACTGCCTCGTGGTAGTTCCTACGTGATACTGGGAAAGGTTGGTGGTGAAAGGGAGTGGTAACATGTTTCAAAGGAACAATCCTCCTTTGTCATATCCCCCAGCCCTTTTCACTGTCCACCTTTCCCAGTACCATGTAGGGATTACCACAAGTAAGTGCATAGCGCTCCAGGACACTGGGCTCTGGCGGCATTCTGCCAGTTGTCAGAATAGATTCTCTTTTGAGAGATACAGTGTATTGCCACAAGTATTGGGACGCCTGCATTTACACACACATGAACTATAATGGCATCCCAGTCTTAGTCCATAGGGTTCAATATTGAGTTGGCCCACCCTTTGCAACTATAACAGCTTCAACTCTTCTGGGAAGGCTGTCTACAAGGTTTAGGAGTGTGTCTATGGGAATGTTTGACCATTCTTCCAGAAGCACATTTGTGATGTCAGGCACTGGTGTTGGACAAGAAGGTCTGGCTTGCAGTCTCCACTCTAATTCATCCCAAAGGTGTTCTATTGGGTTGAGGTCAGGACTCTGTGCAGGCCAGTCAAGTTCTTCCACCCCAAACTCGCTATATCCATATCTTTATGGACCTTGCTTTGTGCACTGGTGTGCAGTCATGCTGGAAGAGGAAGGGGCCATCCCCAAACTGTTCCCACAAAGTTGGGAGCATGAATTTGTCCAAAATGTCTTGGTATGCTGATGCCTTAAGAGTTCCCTTCACTGAAACTAAGAGGCCAAGCCCAACCCCTGAAAAACAACCCCACACCATAATCCTCCCTCCACCAAACTTTACACTTGGCACAATGTAGTCAGGCAAGTACCGTTCTCCTGGCAACTGCCAAACCCAGACATGTCCATCAGATTGCCAGACTAGAGAAGTATGATTTGCCACTCCAGAGAACATGTCTCCACTGCTCTAGAGTCCAGTGGCGGCGTGCTTTACAACACTGCATGGGACGCTTTGCATTGTACTTGGTGATGTACGGCTTGGATGCAGCTGCTTGGCCATGGAAACCCATTCCATGAAGCTCTCTACACACTGTTGTTGTGCTAATCTGAAGGCCACATAAAGTTTGGAGGTCTTTAGCTATTGATTCTGCAGACAGTTGGCGACTTCTGCACACTGTGTGCTTTAGCATGCGCTGACCCTGCTCTGTCATTTTACGTGTCCTACCACTTCGTGGCTGATTTGCTGTTGTTCCCAGTTGCTTCCACTTTATTATAATACTACTAACGGTTGACTGTGGAATATTTAGTAGCAAGGAAATTTCACAGATGGACTTATTGCACAGGTGGCCACCTATCACAGTACCACGCTTGAATTTACTGAGCTCCTGAGAGTGGCCCATTCTTTCACAAGTGTTCGTAGAAGCAGGCTGCATGCCTAGGTGCTTGATTTTATACACCTGTGGCCATGGAGGTGATTGGAACACCAGAATCCAATGATTTGGAGGGATGTCCCAATACTTTTGGCAATATAGTGTATTTGAACTGCTGCTGTATACCACAAGCTGACAGTGTCTACATGTAATCCCTGGTGAATGACAAGAGTGTTAGATGTAAGTGTACTATGCTTTTATTGTAATAAATGGAATATACTATGTTAATGGAGATCCTGTGGTGTTATATTTATCTTTGAGCTTTTCTGATCTCCCCTGATCTGTACTGATAGCTGCAGGATCTCATATTGCATGACCACTTATCCCCATTGAATATGAACTTTACTGACATTCCTGATAGGTTATTGCTGAAAGTTGGAACTTGTACTGCACTGAATTAGTTTGTTTATCTTCTTATTCGTGTTTCCCCATAGCAAGCTGTTTGCTATGGAGGCACACAGTGTCCACACGCTCCCGGGCTGTGTGTCTATGGAGTCACACTCCATAGACACACACAGCTGAACGTAGCCCTACCCCCACCCTACTTTGATTAACTCCTGCTGCTGCTCAAGCCCCTGTGTGAAGAGGAAGAGAGGGGAGAAGAGATGCAGCAATGCACAGTGTTGAATCTATTCTCTCCTCTCTTACCCTTCATACAGGGAAGGGGGAAGCGGGGGGTTGAGAAATAGAAAACTTTTTTTTACATTAATACAAGGAATGCATTAAAGTAAAAAACATTTTTAGCTTTAGTATCACTTTAATGCCATTGTTGGTTACATCATGATATGCACCTTCATGGAAAATCAGACAATTGTTCATCCAATTTTCTCATAGTGTGTTTCTCTATGATTCTTGCTATCCACCTGCCCTGACCTTTTTTCTGTTTGACTGCAACCTTGCCTGCTTTCTCACCATGCTTCATTTCTGTCTGCTGACAGCTATTGCCATACGAAGTTTAACTGAGGACCACAATCTAGGAGCCATCCACAGCAAAGCTCATTATCCCTTGCTGGGTGAACACTGCTTGAACTCTTTAGACTATCTTTAGAGCCAACATTCACCTGGTGAGACAGAAGGCAGGATACAAACTCCAAGTTCCAAGACCACACTGTTACTGATCGTAGCTTCTGTACTAATGAATAGTAACCCATTGACATGGCTCTCACACGTGATCACAAGGACAGCTAATCATAGTGATCACATAAGGTTTGTTAAATACAAACCTGTTGGCTTCAGCTGTCAATGTGCCTCTCAGAGAGAGAGACACCGTAACAGTTCAAGCCAGTACACTGCACCTATACCTGTATTGTGCTTGAAAGTGTGCAGCCTCACTAGGACATCATTCACTGATGCATTTCACCTGAAATGAATTATTTCCCTTTGATTAAACCTATGATCAGCTATGATTTAATATTTTTGTCCCTTTGTCAGCTTATAATAATAAAATGAGCAGGGAATTTATTCAAACAGTGTACCAAGTAAAAGCCTTATATGTCCTTTAAAACAATGGGGTTGATTTACTAAAGGCAAATAGACTGTGCACTTTTCAAAGTGCAGTTGCACTCTGCAAGTGCAGTTGCTCCAGAGCTTAGTATATGAGGTAAACCTTCACTTTGCAAAGAATACCCAATCACACGAAAGGAAAATAAAAAAAAACTGCTTCTTTTGCCTGCACATGATTGAATGACGGATGAGTTCCTGCTCATTTACTAAGCTCTGGAGAAACTGCTCTTGCAGAGTGCACAGTCTATTTGCTTTTTGTAAATCAACCTCATTGTAAATAGGATTTTTGAATCCAAGTTAGCAATACAAAATTATCACAGTAACTAATACATACTGACACTGCTACATTTGGTCTCAGCACCCAGTCTTCAATGAGCCCTGGTAAAAGGCTTAATCACTATTGGTATACATTTAGAAGGCCTAACCCCTGGTTCCCATCTGTACAGGTGGTGCTGCTGTGGGACCCACACAAATACCTGCAGCCACACCACTCACACAAAGGAATGCAGGACCAGAGTCGGACTGACCATTTGGAAACTCGGGCACTGCCTGAGGGCCCGGGGTCAGTAAGGGGCCCATGAGATGCCCCTGGTACCTTTTTCATAGGCTTTTTTGAGTTTGGCCAAGGACACAGGGGCCCCATGATGCCCTATTGCCCGGGGGCTCCATGAGTTGTCAGTCCGCCCCTGTGCGCGACTGTACTGGGAACCTCGGTTTCCATGCGTGCTGCAATTTTCCACGTAGTGCAGGCACTTCTTCCCTGTGTGCCCCGGGGCAAATTAATGGGCTCTTGTGCTCGTGCAAATTGCATCCCGTGCGATTGCACAGATGTGAACCAGGGGTTATGGAAAGTCTGTTGCTTGCATTAAGGTAAGACCTCACCTAGCGTGAGGGAGAGGAATGCTGTGTTGCACTATTATGCAGGAAGCATAGTCTGGATACATAATGAGCAAATATGGCTGCCCCAATGCACATATAATTACAGACTATACACAGAAAAAAATCTTTTTAATGCATTGAAATTTATTGATAGGATTATTTAAATCAAGATGATCATGCGTACATGTCTATCTAAAAGATTTACTCTTCAATTAATTAAAACACTTCTGCAGTCTGACTTGTCCCTTCCCTACTGTTATGTTCTAAAGAAGAAAACTTTATATCAAGTTAGCATTTATACAGAGTATTGGGGATTGTGTGGTCATGAAAAAGGGTTAATTTCAAAAAGACAGAGCTTTGGGATGTATAAATGAAATCTAAACCTACTCATACAATTTTAAAAATTGGATTTTGAATTTTAGAATGCTATTTCTTGTGGTTGAACAGAAGCTGGTTAGCGATGTTATATTTGTGCAGGACCTTAGCGGTAGAAGATTAGTACAGCAGATTCTATTAATTCTTTGCTAGCGCTCCATTCTTTGTGTACGTCGACACCATTCCAGTCCAGCGATGGGAAGTCTCCACATTGCTTGGGGTCCCCCTCTGGAAAGAAGCCACCTCCTCCAATGCAGTACTGTAGAAGAAGAGATGTAATAATACATTATTATTTATGGAATAATAAAAAGAAAAAAAAAGGTAAAATATAATAGTGTAAATAAAAGCTGAATTGTAGTTCTTTAGCACAGTGTTTCTCAACCTTTTTTCAGCCAAGGAACCCTTTAAAATTATGGACAATCTTGAGGTACTCAAGGCACCCTATTCTAAAATATAAAAAACTATTCTGAAAGTTTTACCTATTGCAGCAGCATCCACACATGTAGGACACACAATGATAGAGGGGATTTATTCTTGCAAAGCAAAAACACTTTTGCACATTGACACTGAATAGTCATATTCCAATGTTTCTCTTCTCCCTCAGTTTCTCTCTATCACTCAGCTAATTTGACCCCATTACTGACAGAGAGGGGCAGGGGAGGGTCAAGCAAGCATGCCGGGCAGGCAGCCGACATCCTCCATATCAGCTGATGGCATCATTGGCTGTTAGGATGCCCGCGACTAGAAGGTTGTAATGGTGACAATGAAAACATATAACTTTGTGTAACTAAAAGGCAAGCTTGATCCACCTGCTGGCTTGCATACAATTTTTGGGCAATTTGTAGGCATTTTGCCTGGCCACACTGATTAAAAAAGGCTGCTCTATCACATACCATTTTAACATAAAATACATTCTGTTATACATTCTATATATGAAATTGTGTGCTCATGCTGGAACTGCTGTGAACACCTTTTGCTTGGACTTTAATTAGTTCCGGTGGGGCTATATGTGTGAGTGTATACATGGGCAGAGGGGGAGCATTCTCTGATGTACTACACAAATATCTTAAAGTGGTTCTAAAGTCTAAGTGGTTTTTACTTTAATACATTCTCTGCTTTAAGGTAACAGACTCTCCATTACTTATTTTCCCCCCATCCCTAAACACTTACCTGCTCACTCTCACTGACCCAGCGCTGTCCCTGCTGCAGCACCACTCTCCTCTCTTTCTGGTCTCACAGGAGACATTGAGGACAGTAAGAACCATTGCCTCCTGCTGCTGTCAGTCAAACTCCTGTGAGGAGGGAGCAGGGGTGTGTCTATGGATGCACACAGCCCAGCTCAGAAGCTCGCCCGCATGGGTATCTCCATACACATAGTTTGCTAAGTGTTTTGGCAAAGAAGAAACACCTTTAAAACACTCTACTGACCCTCTTGTCCTACATAAAGCACAGCCATGAGGTGGAACGGGGGGCGGTAGAAGCTACAGTTGGCGAACACTAACTGTCATACTAAGCGGGTCCCTCTTAGTCAGCTTTGGGATTGCTCGCTGGTGCTGCTCCATACAGCTTTACTTGTGATGACATCTCCTTCTCTACATCCCTAGCTGATGCAGAGCTGCTTGAATGTAAGCCTGCATTTTTATTGTACAAATAAAAATGAACTACTTGGTTTTAATGAGATCCTGTGATTTTGTCCTTTTATCTTTGAATTCAGCCTGTATCAGCCCAGATCTCTAAAGGAAACTTCAGGATCCCTGGATCTCTATACACTTATGCAGCCCATAGATGGGTCGAAAATCGGCCGATTTTTCGTCCAAAAAAACTCGCCCAATTTTCGGATCGTTAGTGGGTTAATAGGCCGGCCGTTTTTCGTGATTTTAACACATTTTTTTAATCTGTAAAGTTGGAAAAAAATCGGCCGATTTTGCCGATCAGCCAATTTTCGCGGCAATGATGGCCAAATAGGCCGATCTTTTTACCAATAAAAAAACTACGCATGAGCCGTGACCTGCAAGAAGAAGAAAAAGAAGAAAAAGAAAAAGAAGAAGAAAAGGAGAAGGAGAAAAAGAATTCCAGTCCGCTATTATATTTGACATTTGAAAGTATTGCGGTTGCAACATTGTATCTATTTGTATCCGAATAAAAACATCTGTATCCAAAATGGATACAAATAGATACAATGTTGCAACCGCTATACTTTCAAATGTCAAATATAATAGCGGAGCTCTCTGCAGGGACAGAAGTAATTACTCCGCTATTATATTTGCCGGCCGTAGATGGGATGAAATCGGACGATTTTTTTACTGTTGGCAGTAACATCAGCTGATTGATTGAACAACCAATTTTTTTTTTTTTTTTTTTTTTTAAACGGCCGGTTTTCGCCCCGTCTATGGCCTGCATTAGTTATTTCCTGTTAGGATAACACTTGCTGCCAGTTCTAATACTGTATTGGAGAATACAAGCTGATACTGTCTGTGCACTGTGGTGCTTTGTTCTCTCTTTCACATATGTGCACTGGTTTGATAAGGGTGCACTCATATGAAGGAGTGGAGAGCACCAATATTAATACCGGTATCCATATCAGTGCCAATGCTGAGCATTTGAACGAGTACTTGTACTCATGAAAAATGTTCCGATACCTATAGCAAATGAATGGGCTCAAACTGCACTGCAAAAAATTGCATATGATTTGAACAGGAATGTAATGCGATTCCTGTCCAAATCACATACATTTTCCTTGCAGTACTCTGAGTATAAGTATCAGTACTCGTACTTGCCGATGAAAAAATGGTATCGGTGCAACCCTATTAGAAATGATGTAGGAACTACAGTATTCTTTGTTCCATAAGATGCACTATTTTCCCCCAAAAAGTGGAGGAAAATGTGCGACTTATGGACTGAATATGGAGCAGCTGGACCCGTATTCTCACCACCGCCATGTCAGAATACCGGGCTGGCCACTCGGCTCTTCTCTGCAGCAGAACCTTACCTGTTCCTCAGTCCAACGGTGTCCTCACAGTCTTCTCTCCCAACGTGGGCATCTTTAGTGTGCGCACCTGGCTGTGACAGCTTGCAGCTTCACAGCTGGGTGCCCACTGCACATGTGCGAGAAGTGCTGCGATTTGTGAATGGACCTGTCACATGTCCCAGAAGATGGAGAGGGAGGAAGTGGGAGCCGGTACCTGTCAAATTTGGGTACCCGCTCCCCCCTTCCCCAAAGGTCCGCAGTTTCTGGTCATCCCCTGTACTGTATCCGCAGTCTCTGGTCATCTGTAGTATGTCCGCAGTCTCTGGTCATCTGTACTATGTCTGCAGTTTCTGGTCATCTCCTGTACAGTGTCCACAGTCTCTAGTCATCTTGTGTACAATGTCCGCAGTCTCTGGTCATCTCCTGTACTGTGTCCGCAGTCACTGGTCATCTCCTGTAGTATGTCTGCAGTCTCTGGTCATCTCCTGTACTGTGCTGCAATCTCTGGTCATCTCCTCTACTGTGTCCGCAGTCTCTGGTCATCTCCTGTACTGTGTCCGCAGTCACTGGTCATCTCCTGTAGTATGTCTGCAGTCTCTGGTCATCTCCTGTACTGTGCCTGCAATCTCTGGTCATCTCCTCTACTGTGTCCACAGTCTCTGGTCATCTGTAGTATGTCTGCAGTCTCTGGTCATCTCCTGTACAGTGTCCACAGTTTCTAGTCATCTCCTGTACTATGTCCACAGCCTCTGGTCATCTCCTGTACTATGTCCACAGCCTCTGGTCATCTCCTGTACTATGTCCGCAGTCTCTGGTCATCTCCTGTACTATGTCTGCAGTCTCCGGTCATCTCCTGTACTATGTCCGCAGTCTCCGGTCATCTCCTGTACTGTGTCCACAGCCTCTGGTCATCTCCTGTAGTGTGTCCGCAGTCTATGGTCATCTCCATAGTATATCTGCAGTCTCTGGTCATTTCCTGTACTGTATCTGCAGTCCATTGGTTCAGAATATTTTTTTTCTTATTTTCCTCCTCTAAAACCTAGGTGCGTCTTATGGTCAGGTGCGTCTTATGGAGCGACAAATATGGTAGCTAAAGGCCAGAAACCTGTGCTGCTCAGAAATAACGAAAAAAAAAGTTAGCAACAGTATTTATGAGGCCCATTGGCTGCTGATTATCTAGATTGTGTCAAGCACGTTTAAAGACAACATGGAGATGGAATCTGGTGAGAGCTCAGGTTTCGGTGACATAAGCCTCAAAAAGAGAGGCGAGGCAGTGAAATATCTGCAAAGTAGTCCATGGCTATCTGGACCTGACATTGAATATCACTGCAAATGTAACATTGTACAGTGTTGCAGCACAAAAACTTTTCCAAAGATAACATGGCTATATATATTCTATAATTATAGTAGAACTCCAATCCTTATCCTAATGGACTTCTGTGCCACAGTTGTGAAGGGTACTTACTGGTCAACCAGAAACTGATTCCTTTGTTAAAGATAGCTTAAGCCAAACCTTAACGGTCATATCTTGCTCTGATTGAGGAGTCCAGCTGCTTCTCAAAATTTAGTTACATTTTTGTCATAAATGTTACATCTTCAACAGAATGATTGTTGCATTTATAAGCATGTGTGGCTGATTGATTGATTGATTGATTGATTGATTGATTGATTGATTGACTAATAGGATTGTACTAAAACTCTATTTGCAAGTTATGTTTGTGCTATGATGAAAAATGAAATGGTGTAATAAAATGCTGGACTTGAAATTATATTTATGTAAATCTCACTGCCTTAGCAATAGTCTTTGGGGTTGATTTACTAAAACTGGAGAGTGCAAAATCTGGTGCAGCTGTTCATAGTAGCCAATCAGCTTCTAACTTCAGCTTGTTCAATTAGGTTTGACAAAAAAAAAAAACCTGGAAGCTGACTGGTTTCTGTGCAGAGCTACACCAGATTTTGGACTCTACAGTTTTAGTAAATCACCCCCTTTTTGTTCTTGGTTGTATGCACATAGTGAAATTAATTTACTAAAGGAGTAGCCATGACTTAACAAAGTGAATTTCTAAATTCCAAATGAAATGTTCAAGAGACTTACTAGATATGATGAAGCGTTGTTCACTTCAGCCATCCAATCACGTGCAAGTAAAAATGTTGTTTTTCATTCCCTTGCACATGATTTGGTATTCATAATGAACTCAGTTTCCCCTTTTTACTCAGATCAGTGAACACTAATTTTACTTAGTCAACAGTCTCTACTTCTGTAAGAAATTAACCCCATTATCCAGACTAGATAAGCTCTGTACTGCTGCCTCCCCCCTTGTGGACAGCCATAATGTTAGTGTTACAGAGATCCAGTGAGGGAGCAGAACAGTATATACTGTTCCTGTATATAGTAACATGTTAGGAGTTTCTTCATACGGGGTACTGATGGGTCAACTTTATATGGTATCTCAACTTTTGTTAATTGAAGTGTACTATATATCGCTTTTCGGCCTTTTGGCTAAGATGAAGTGTAGTAAAGTATACTATATAAATATAGGTGTAGCTACCCTGCCCTAAGCAGGAGTGTCTATTTAAATTTTGTGGTGCAAAGCTGTAGTCAGATTAGCTGAATTGACAGTTCAGCTACTTTGGGTTTCTCCTTCTGTTGCCAGTAGGTGGCACTGCTGCCTTTGACAATAGCATGAGAGCTGCTCTATCTCTCCCTGGTCAATCAATGGGAGTTTCCTTGCCACTGGTGCATGCTGAGAGAGGGCATAAATACACAGGTTGTGACCTTGGTAAGTCAAACTGTTCTGCCTCGGGCCTCCTGCCTGGGGGAGGGATGTATTTTGCTACTCAAACCTCTTAGGCATGCTGTCTGAGAGTGTGACCATGTGGCTGGACAGAAACCTGGATTTGGGGCCTAGCCTGTGGAGCCTGGAGAATGAGAAGCTATGGAGAACTTCCAGATGTCTTGAGGGACTGGAAAAAGCTTGGATGTGGAGCTTGGACCTCACTGGAGTATGGTGTCTTCTACACCGAGTGCTGGCAGCTGGTTTAACAAGTAGTTTACAGTCAGGAACTACAATCCCAGAATGCTGAGTCAACTTCAAGGTTCCTTATCTGTAAAAACTGTGTGTGACTGGCACCCATCTGCTCACATCCGTTATTGCCTAAGTAATCTACACCCTGAGGTGAAATGTTGGCCAACCCCTGTCTCTGGAGGTAACACCATGATTTCAGGGGTCAGGAAGGTGCTACAAACACACTGCTCAAAAAAATTAAAGGAACACTTTGAAAACACATCACATCTCAATAGGGAAAAAAATATGCTGTATATCTATACTGATATGGTCTGGGCAATGTGTTAGGAACATAAGAATGCCCCATCGGTTACTGCAAATAAAAATTATCAACCTACAGAGGACTGAATTCAAAGGTACCCTGAAAATCAAAGTGAAACAATGTATGGCCCCCATGTGCTTGTATGCATGCCTGACAATGTTAGGGCATGCTCCTAATGAGACCAAGGATGGTGTCCTGGGGTATTTCCTCCCAGATCTGGACCAGGGCATCACTGAGCTCCTGGACAGTCAAAAACATGACAGTCGAAATATGATATCCCAGAGGTGTTCTATTGGATATAGGTCAGGTGAGCATGGGGGCCATTCAATGGTATCAATTCCTTCATCCTCCAGGAACTGCATTCATACTCTTGTCATGAGGACTGGCATTGTCATGTAGCAGGAGGAACCCAGGACCCACTACTCCAGCAAAGGGTCTGACAATGGGTCCAAGGATTTCATCCCAATACCTAATGGCAGTCAGGGTGCCATTGTCTAGCCTGTAGAGGTCTGTGTGTCCCTCCATAGATATGCCTCCCCAGACCATCACTGACCCACCACCATCATGCTGAATGATGTTACAGGCAGCATAACCTTCTCGGTGGCTTCTCCAGACCCTTTCACGTCTGTCACGTGCTCAGGGTGAACCTGCTCTCATCTGTGAAAAGCACAGGGCACCAGTGGTGGACCTGCCAATTCTGGTGTTCAATGGCAAATGCCAATCGAGCTCTATGGTGCCAGACAGTGAGCACAGGGCTCACTAGAGGACATCAGGCCTTCAGACCACCCTTATGAAGTCTGTTTCTGATTGTTTGGTCAGAGACATTCATACCAGTGGCCTGCTGGAGGTTATTTTGTAGGGCTCTAGCTGTGCTCAATCTGTTCCTCCTTGTACAAAGGAGCATATACTGGTCCTGCTGATGGGTTAAGGATCTTCTACGGCATTGCCCAGCTCTCCTAGAGTAACTGCCTGTCTCCTGCAGTCTCCTCCATGCTCTTGAAATGTGCTGGGAGACACAGCAAACCTTCTGGCAATGGCATGTTGGCACGTATTGATGTGCCATTCTGGAGGAGTTGGACTGCCTCTGCAACCTCTGTTGGGTCCAGGTATTTAAAATATATAAATAAGCGAGCGCCTTACAAAACAACAGCAGCTGTACACCAAAGGCACCATATAAGACCTCCCAATAGACAATGTATAAAAAAGGTGCAGCGCTAATATACAAATAGGCAACAATACGTATTAAATATGTAAACTCATATAAAAGTTCAAAGTGACATAGTGCATATACATATAAGCCACTACGTTGTGTCTGATAGGACGTGAGGAAAGGATTGTTACATCCAAAGGAAAGTTCAGTGAGAGGATGTGGATTGATTCTCAAACAATCTACTGCTTTCCAAGCACCACCGACTGTGTGCACGGTGATAAAATGGGGGTACAAATTACGCACTCACCAGATGCGCAATCTTGCCTGACCCAGCTTCAGCTGTTGACGCTTACACTGCCGGCACCACGAGGGGTCCCGGCGGCAACTTCATATAGGGTCAGTATCTCCATGTTGTTTATCTATTCCATACCTTGTATTTATTATGTGGGAATAAATGTACCCATAAGACGTACTGCACTATTGGCCTCCTTTGCTTTCTTCTGAGCTCCTGCGGGAGCCAGGTTGTCTTGGAGAGTGGTGGTCAGTTAAGGAGAAGGCCGTTCGTAAGGTGCTGGATAAAGAAGGGGACCTGACCAGACTTGACCAGACCCTGTTTGAGGGAATGGATGTCGTTTATGTTATTATACAGAAAAGCGCACAAAGATTGCGCATCTGGTGAGTGCGTAATTTGTACCCCCATTTTATCACCGTGAACACAGTCGGTGGTGCTTGGAAAGCAGTAGATTGTTTGAGAATCAATCCACATCCTCTCACTGAACTTTCCTTTGGATGTAACAATCCTTTCCTCACGTCCTATCAGACACAACGTAGTGGCTTATATGTATATGCACTATGTCACTTTGAACTTTTATATGAGTTTACATATTTAATACGTATTGTTGCCTATTTGTATATTAGCGCTGCACCTTTTTTATACATTGTCTACTGGGTCCAGGTATTGCCTCATGCTACCAGTAGTGACACTGACCCTAGCCAAATTCAAAACTAGTGAAAAACAGTCAGAAAAGATGAGTAGGGAAAAAATTGTCAGTGGCCTCCACCTGTAAAACCATTCCTGTTTTGGGGGTCATTTCATTGTTGCTCATCTAGTGCACCTGTTGTTAATTTCATTAACACCAAAGCAGCTGAAACTGGTTAACAACCCCCTCTGCTACTTAACTGACCAGATCAATATCTCAAGAGTTTAATTGACTTGATGCTATACTCTGATTAAAAAGTGTTCCTTTAATTTTTTTGAGCAGTGTATTTATTTAAACTGCTGCTTATACATGTGACCCATAGTATCTCAACAATACAATCTCTATACAGTGTTGCCCATTTGAAGTAAAAGGCTTTTGAAAGAAAAAAGTTGATTTTTTTTTGCAATCTTGTGTACCTTCATTTGCAGTTGATTAATGAACACACATATATGTAAATGCACTGTTTGTGGTATTTGTACCTTTAGCTAATGACATATTTTATATTTATAATATTATACATATTGTATGTAATGTGCTGTTAATATTTCTCTTTGAGTGCTAATAAAGGTATTTGATTTGAATACATTCTGTAGACAAATGACATATATGTGTGGGAGAATTTTGAGATGTACAAAATAATAGATGTACAATATAACACAAAACATAGATAACAAAGCAAGTCCCCCCCCCCCCTTAAAATAAATTTTCAATGAATTTTGATTATTTTTAAATGCCAAGGTTAAGAAAATGAGATCATCCACCTGGGGTAGTGAATAGTACCATAGCTACAAAATAGATAAACATCATCTCTCACAAAATTCTGATACTGTATGCATGCGCAAGGTAACTAATTCTGTATTTCTCAGTCACTGCTTACAACTTACATGTTCTGAATTGCAGCCACGGATGATCTTCATTCCTGGACATAAAGCCATTGCTGCCTTTTCATTGTTAAATACTCGGAACTGCATAAAACCACCAGCGATTTCATCTGCAGAAAAAGGTTTTAGATTCACTATTCATATAAATCATTAATATATATATGAGATACAGTATAAAACCTCATTGACAAGTCCATGCATATTGGATCCAATACATAAAATACTGGTTCTATAGCTGTTGCTCATGGCAGTCATTTGAATTTGATGTATTTTTGAAGTGTGGGGTCTCAGCAAGGCCTCTTTGCTTTAGGCAAGGTGTTAAAATTTCCTTTGCTCCAATGCAGCCACCTTGAGGAGAGGAATTTGTGCAGGTTTCAGGTTTTTTTGAGTGACAAATGAATGCATATGTCAGTTCAGCGCCAGGACACAGTTAAAGCAGAACTTCACTGAAAAATGGAAGTTCCACTCTTCCTCCTTTTCCCCCTCCTCTTCTACTTTTGGAGCATAATTTTTCTTTTGGGAAGCGGGTACCTAATTTGACAGGTACCCGCTCCCCACTTCAGGAAATTTGACCCCTTCCACCGGAAGTTTGCCCCCCCTCCCTCCTTGCCTGCAACCTTCCAAGGCACATCACAGGTCCAAGGTTGATGCTGGACCAATCACACAATGTGGCTCGCACATGTGCACTGAAGAGCAGGCTGTGAAGGCACACTCAACATGGCTGCCCTGGGAACCTGAAGACCGGCAAAGAAGTGGCTAGGATGAGTACAGTGCTGGATCCCTGGACTGTGTCGTATTAATAAAAGTCAGAAACTGCAGTATTTGTAGCTGCTGACTTTGAATTTTTAAAAAAGTGAACTGCTTTAAATGGCCAGAGCATTGGAAGTCTTAGTGGTGGTGGCAGAGTTCCCTGAAAAAAAAAAGGTTCATAACAAAACATTAGAAAGTGGCCATCTGTGCTGGGTAGCTGAATAATATTTGTAATTAAAGATTTTTCTGAAGATTTTCTAAAATCATGTTTGTTGTTACAGAGGGGGAAGTTCTACATAAGCGATTGACCCATTCTGGTCGATCAATTTTTCCCCAAGCAAGTACAGCCAGGTGCTTGGGCCAGGGATGTGGAGATAGATTCCCATCTATATTTGGACGAGGCAAACATTTTTGTCTGTAGCCTGTCCCTTGCCAGTATAGTATAGGGAAGGACTACTGCTATTCTCATGAAAGCATCGGTCTCTCTTCAGATGTTGGACCCACCCCCTCCTGAATCAAAGCTAGGTCTCTCCTATCCAAAGTGAGCATGAATGAAAAGCTATAAGTGTCACTAAATAGTGACAAATCAGATTGTTTTCTGTTCTAAATGGAATTTGAAAATTTGAATTGCATTAGTGTTTTTAATAAATAAGACTGAACAACTATTGATTACTAACCAATCACAAACACCTACTGACCTATTAGGAATCTTATAAACAAGAATATAACTTTACATATTATTAACCAGATATAGATAGCTTTAATATGCAGTGTAAAACCATACAGGAAAAAACTTACATATTGCAGTGGGTGCGTTCATTCTAATCGTATCTTGTGCACTCCCCTTATCATAAACAACTGGTGTAGAAGGTCCATTATCGGTTGGGCATGTCCCAGCACCAAACTTTATAGGATATTTCTAGAAGAAACACAAATCGTTTTACACTAAGTGAATATATAAGATCACCAGGAAAAACTCCTATCAGATATTCTAGCCCCTGTGTGGGCTTCACTGTTGTTTTTTTACCCTTTTCTAAACAAGAAAAATGATTGCAACAGGAAAAAATGCTATTCTAACCACTTTTCTGTGAACATTTAAAGGTTGATTCAATCAAAACTGAAATGTCATACTTGCAGGTTGACTCACTCACCAACTTCCTTCATATGCCTGAGAGACTGTGTCAGTATCTATTTTCTACCTTAATCTCCATGAGGGAGAATTATCGTCATTTCCTGTCCACATGAAGGATGATGGACAAAACAATAAATTAGGAATGAAGACAAAGACGGCAGTCAAATCCTCACAGAAGTTCTAACCATTTTCTACCCTATCCAAAACTGAAAAAAAAGGTTTAACTGGAGTTAGGCTTTACAGCAGAACTAAACTCTCACAGTTAATATTGACTATTTTTAATCTTTATGCTAGTAGCATTACTAAATCGATAGGAAGGAATATTTACTTATTAATTTTATTTTTTTTTTCTCTACATTTCTTCAGTTTCTTCCTGGTTCCCAAAGCCAAAATGAGGTCACACATCCCAAAAGTCTTCATGGACATTTTTTTTTATCTGGAAGAGGGGCTTTCTCAGCTAAGCTTACCCTCCTGCCTGCCTTGGCTAAGGGGTGATGAATTCCAGGAAGTGAACGCTACATGACTCATCTGCCCTCACTCAAGATGACCACTGCTGGAAATGCTAGGGGGGTGTTTTTCAAAGTGATTTTTGAACAAAATGAAACATGGAAGGATGTGTGAGTTTGCTTTGAGTATTAAAAATAAATTAAATAGCATTTTCAGTTTGTGATGCTAAAATGCAGTTGAGTTTTGCTTTAATGTATGGAGATCTCTCGGGTTGTCCCACAACTGGTCATGAAGGTTTCTTTAAAGCCGAACTCCAGGAATTATTTTTATTGCATACACTCATTGGAACTTTGCACAATGTAAGTATGCATATCTCATGCCTGTTTGGGGAAGCTGGAAATCAGTATAGTAATCGCTGCTACTACAGTGGTAGCTGCATTCTTGCAGGGTATCACTTACTCAGCACTGCCGCCGTTCGTAGAACACCTTTTTTTTTTTCAATGAATACAAAGTTATACCCAACATTACCCCATTAGGTTTAATTTTGTCTATCTCCTACCCTATAATATTAGCCCATAGTCTTCTCCACTGACCTCTATTTAATGAATACAAGGTGTTCTCTGATTAGATGAGGTAGAGAGGAGGGGCGGTGACATCACAATTTCCATCTTGTCCAATCTGAGAATTACAGTACATATATTCATTGAAAAAATAAAAAACACTCTATAAGTGGCAATGGTGCTGAATGAGTGACACCCTGCGGTCAGTGTGCAGTTGGGCAACTACCCACATAGAACCTGAGCAGGACCAAAGTACTACAGTAATTAAATCCCAAATCCTTATATATAATCAAATGTGTAGTTCTCTGCTGTTTATTTACCTTGTATAGATTAAAGAGATTTCCTCCGTGTTCCGAAAGGATGTTACTTTTTGTGTAATATCTAAGAAGAGCGGTGTCTTTCCACAGGGACAGTGGAGTCTTGTTTGGCACATGCCATAAACACACATTATCAGCATTAAGGTCATAATAGCCAGGATTCTGCAAGCATAAAGAAAATAAAAGGGCATATTTTTTCCATTCGTTTCTGCTACATATACTGTATGTTTGGTTGATCTGTACATCACTTTCTTGATTTGGTCATAATGATATTCTACAGTTATTATGGATAACTTGATGGTCCTGTGCACAGGCGGACTGACCATTTGGAAACTCGGGTACTGCCCGAGGGCCCGGGGTCAGTAGGGGGCCCCATGAGATGCCCCTGGTACATTTTTCATAGGCTTTTTTGAGTTTGGGCAAGGACACAGGGGCCCCATGATGCCCTATTGCCCGGGGGCCCCATGAGTTGTCAGTCCGCCCCTGGTCCTGTGCATGTTCCAGTCTGCTGTCAAAACTGTGATTTGGCAGTGGTCAAAACAGATATGGTGGCTAAATGCTGAAATATAAAAACAATATATAAGAGGGACTGCAATTCTGAATTTCTATAAAATCTGAACAGAGGAATACAGATGAATGCAGGGTATAAATCCCCCTGAAATTGAACCAAAAAAGCAGTAAACATTCACCAGTTTCAGTAATAGTTAGAATTTGTTACCTTGTAGTCATCACTGGTTGCTCCATCCGCTAAACCAAATGTATTGTAGTTTGCCCAGTTCCCATCTCCCTCTGGGTAGTTCTCATTGTTGCCTTGTTGGCTGGACCAGCGATCACCAACTGTGCACCTTCCATTAACATTGTTCTCATGGACACTGGCTACTAAGGTCCAGCCTCCACCATCAGTAGTCATGTCACAGAAGGTCTGGTAGGAAATGCCACATTCAGTAGTCAAAGTATAAATCCCATCTGTAATCAAGGAAACAATCATGGTTAATTTCACTATATTTCATTATTTGTCTCACTATATTACTCACACTGTACTCTCTTCTCCTATCAATACCTCCTGTTCTCTAGCTCCCTTGTCTCCTCCTCTTATGCTCACCTCCAAAGACTCTTCCATCCTGTGGAACTCCCTACCCCAATATTTCCAGCTATCTCCTTCTCTGACCACATTTGGCTATTCCTGAAAACTCATCTTTTCAGGGAAACCTATCCTGGCTCCACCTAAATACTGAACTTTAAATTTTCCATCAGCACATCCATCTCACAGTTATTACAGTTTGTATCACTTGTCTCACCCCATTAGAATGTAAGCTCTCACAAGCAGGGCCCTCTTAACCCTCTAGTATTGAATTGTCTTGTAACTGTACTGTATCCCATTGTATTGTAAAGCGCTGTGCAAACTGATGGCACAATATACATCCTGTATAATAATAATAATAATAATAATAATTTATAACCAGGCTTTAACTGCCTTCTTTGCTTGGCTAAAACATGGGCAAACACTGCTTGGTTATTTTGTTGGTGCTGTAGGCTTATGATATATCAGTTGGGTGGTGCAGAACCAGAACATGGCTGACAAGAACAAAAGCCCTTAAAGCGGGCTTTTCCCCTTAAAGGCAAACATCCATGCACCACACAACTCTACATGCACATTCCAAATCACCCTGAAGCCCTAGAAAAAAAAGCATTAAATGGAAAAACAGAGCAAAATGGAAATGGACTTTCACAGCACCAAAAATTATTAATAGCAACCTAAAACTCAAAGTTTATTTAAAATGAATTTAAAACACTGTACATATAAGTACATCAAAACTTGGTCCATAAAGAAAGACATAAAGCCACTATGAAACATATGAACTTGATAACATGCATGACAATCCTGAAACATTTCAATTCTTGATGCAAATCTTTATCGGGGGTTAATATCAAGGTGGCTACATCTAGAACATAAGCATATGTATCACAGAGTACATTAAACACTGGTTTGCCAAAACCATATGAATAGCCAATCATGGATCACTTACTGGACCAAAATTACAAAATTGTAGCAAATCCTGGGGGGTGAAGATTCATCCCCATGTTGACAGGGTTCCAGATACTGGGCCACAAAGGACGCAAAGGATTTTCCCACTCAGTGGAAACACACATATACCATTAATACATTTATTTTGGTATATACAGTATGTGTTTCCGCCTAGTTTCAGGCTTCATGCACACGGCCATAAGAGTGCGTACAGCGTGCATGAAATCTGAAAAGCTGGCTTGCACAGACTGACACATGCTCACATGTGCATGATTGAGTTTACGAAAGTGCAGCCATTTATTGCAATAGGGGGTTGTATGGCCCACCTGTTGCTGTCTATTTACATTCTGTGCACTAATTCAGTTATGGATTAATTATATGTCTTTTTGCATACAATTACTGAACCCAAATCAGTTTTGATATCAGCCTCCTGCATACTCCTTTGCAGCAGCATTCAGACTGGAAAGGATAGAATCAGTTTTCTAAAGCACAGAGGCTCTAATGCATTGCACATTGCTGTCTGTTTAACCCTTAAAGCTTCTTAAATGGAAGAGAGAGCCATGATCTTACCAATGTGCTGTTGCTTCTTCTATGTCTTGTCACGGGCTGGGGAAGGTGCTAGACCTATTTAGTTGGGTTTAAATATCCATAGCTTTGTATAACTACCCTATAATGTAACCTGTAACAGCCAGTAAGGTATATGTTTTAGTAAGCTATGGAATTAGCTTTTGGTTGTTCTGGAATACGTTGCAGAAATACTTTGTATTTTATCAGTAAATAAGTGCATTAGATATGTGTTAATGTTTCTTGAGTCTCACCTGTGGCATCTTTGTCATTCTGGTGGATTGCCTTGCAGCTTCTGTACCTGCCATGGTTGGTGTTGTCGTCACATGGTTTTGAACAGCAGCCTGTTTTGTCCTCTTTCCAACAGTCTAAGAGACTTATGATCCTTTGTTTGGGGTTATTATCTGAAGAAACATAACATTAAGGCACAATGTTGTATTTTATCAGTTATCTAATTACACTTTAACACAGCCTTTCTCAACCAGGGTTCAGTGGACCCTTGGGGTTCCTCCAGAGGTTGCTAGGGGTTCCTTGATCAATACGCATCTTCTGCCTCTCAGATGAGTAACCACTGACTCCAATGATTTTTTTTTTGCTGTCTGTAAGGGGGGAATTTACTTAGGGTCCTCTACTGACCCTAGCTGTAATGTACATTATTCTCTTTTGACTATCACACCAATGTACTGTGTACTCCAGATATAGTTGTTATTATCAGGGGTTCCCAGAAACCAGAAACTTATTCAAAGGGTTCCTCCATGTTAAAAAGGTTGAGAAAAGCTACTTTAACTGAAATCTATTTTCTCTAAAGCAGCCATTTTCAAAATATTTACCCTGGAGGAACCCTTGAAATAATGTTTGGGTCTCAGGGAATCCCTACGAAATATTATTGTAATACTGTTCATGACATACAGTATTAGCGTGAACAGTAAATTAAAGAATGTGGCATACCTAGGGTATTTTTACACCCAAAACAGGTTGCTTTTGTGCAAAAATGAAATCTGCCTATAAAGTGCCTCATTTAGCCCATAACGACTGATTGTCATAGACTGGAAATGGAAAGGGCAAACTTCTATAAACAACTTTGGTGCAAATGTGAAACACACTACAACTGCAACACTAATCAGTTTTAAAACCAATCAGCGTCAGAGGCAGGCATGGTTTAGAAAAATCACTAATTTTTGACAAAAGAGTGCTAGGTGGTTAGACCTACAGCAATGTCTGGGTGTAACAAACACAAAGAACTCCCTCTATTCATCTCATTGCTTCATTTTAAAGTTTGACTGGGAGTTTACCTTTTTATATTTCCAGACTATATCAAAATTATATGGTACGTTAAAGTAGGATTTGAGGAGTTTTCTCTTGGTTTCCTAAATTATACCAAACAGGAAGTGAGAGGAAATCTCACCAAAGCAAGGGAATCACTGATTGTCACTAGGGTCACCAGAACTAGTGTCCCCATTGGAAGATTTCCCCTCTATTCCTCTTTTGGAATTTGGAATTTGGGATATCCAAAACTAAAAAAAAGTTTTGCCTTTAGTTATACTTTACTTATAATACACTCTAGTGAAAACTATTTAATTGAACAAAAGTACATCGCAGTATTGTTTTAACAAAGTCAGATTTACTCAGTAACACCTTCTAGTACTTGGTGCCAACTTACTTCAGGGCATACAGCATATCCCTTAATGTCTTCTGTCCGCAGCTGATTGGTCCGCCTAATGCTGCAATATGTCTATATACATTAAAATTGGATAGAAGTATTGGTTTTTGTATTCTGGTTAAAGGACCTTGACATTTACTTACCACAACAAGTAGACTGCCCCTCAGTAAATAGCAGACCAAACACAAACACAATGAGCGGCAACATCTTTCTTCTGGTGCTGCAACTATCAATGAACTATAACAAACAAAGTGTTTTAAATGCATGCACACATATTACATAAATACACACACTGAGGTTAACAAAAACTGAAGCATGCAAAATCTGGTGCAAATCTGCATAGAAACCAGTCAGCTTCCAGGTGTTATTATCAAAGTTAAGGCTGGCCATACATGGGTTGAAAATCGACAGATTTTTCGTCTGAAAATCAGACCTATGAATAATCGGCCGATTTTCACTCTGTTAGTGGGTCAATAGCACAGGACGATTTTCATGGTTCCTCCCCTTTTAGGTGATCGGGCATGTTGGAAAATTCGTGAAAAATGACCGATTTTGGGCTCAATGATGGTCAAATCGTATGATAATTTTTCTGAAATGAATATGCGCATGAGCCGTGACCTGGAAGAACAGAAGTTTTGCATGTTATATGGGGTGAACTTTATGACTTGGTCGGCCGATTTTTGAAATCAACAATGGCACCATCGGATTACCGAGTAAATGACGTTTCCGATTCTTAGAAGAAAAATCATTTGGAATTTGAACCATGTATGGCCTGCATTAATTGAACAAGCTGAAATGAAAAGCTGATTGGCCACCATGCACAGCTGCGCCAGATTCTGAGTGCACCCGTTTTAGTAAATCTCCCCCCATTGAGACATTTCTGAGATGTGCTACATGAAATGCTTGGGATCAGGAATGTTTAATCTTCCTTAAAGCCCAATTAAACATATAGTTTAAATCAACTAATTGATTTCCAAGTGCATCAAAGCAAAGGACGTGCAAAGTGTTCCGGTTCATTTTTTTAGAAAGCTGCCACAGCCCAATTAGAAAAGCCTGTCCCTTGCCTGCATTCTGTAGAGAAGGCCCCTAGTCCTCTGGAAGCGGTGGTTTATTTGCAGTGTTCCAAAATGCATCCTGCAAAGTCAGAGCTAGAACTCTCCAATCAGTAAAGAGCATGAACTGGAATCTGCTACTTCCAGAGGACAAGGGTCCTTCTCCACAGGATGCAGGCACGGGACAGGCTTTTCTACTCAGGATGTGGTAGCTTTCTAAAGAAAATAAACTGTATGCTGTCTCTGTGCAGGGCTGCTCACCTGCAAGCTTCATCCTTATAAAATCTGAAGTTGAAGGGCGGCACATTTTTTTTCACCATGATGAAATAGGTGAAGTTGTTTTGGGCATAATCCCTTTTGGGGGTAGGAAATATAAGCACCAAAAAGTAAGTAAGCAGATCCAAAAAATAGTTTTCTTTCTGCTCTAGGAGGTCGCAGAACCCCTGATCTCTGTCTAGACAAGTGTTTCTCAATCTTTTTTCAGTCAAGGCACCCTGTAAAATTATGGACAATCTCAAGGCACCATTTAACATTCTGCACAATCTCAAGGCACCCCAATCTAAAATGTAAAAAATTATTCTAATAGTTTTACATAACTCAGCAACATTCACACGTGTATGACTCCCAACGTTAGAGGGAAATTATTCTTCCAAAGCAAATAAACTTTTGCACACTGGTACTGACTAGTATTTCGATGTGCCTCTTCTCCTTCAGTTTCTCTCCCTCGCTCTGCTAATGTGACCCCAGTACTGATGGAGAGGGGCAAACAAGGATTCTGTGCAGACGCTCAACATCCTCCTTATCAGCTAATGATGTAATTGGTTGTTAGGATGCTGGCAGCTGGCAGGTTGTAAAAAGTGCTCAATAAAAACCTATGGCTTTGTGTAACTAAAAGGCAGGCTTGATCCACCTGCTGGCTTGTATACAATTTTTGGGCAGTTTTTAAGCATTTTGCCAAGGCACCCCTGAAAAAGCCTGAAGGCAACCCAGGGTGCCTGGGCACCCTGGTTGAGAAAAGCTGGTCTAGACAGCGCTGATTGACCATGTGCTGATTACATGCTGTCAGGGATCTCCTCGATCCCCGCCGCGATGGTCCCGGCGCAGGCGCAGTGCACCGCCCTGTGCAGGGACACGGGCACTAGGTCCAGGCCGGCCGCGGCGTTCGAGTTCGCGCATGCGCAGTAGAAGCCGCGGCCGCCCGCTGGGCACCAATGGCAGCGCAGGGCGGGATATTTAAATGGCCCTGAGCTGTCATTCAGTGCCTTCTGGTCTTACCTGCATCCTGTGAATCTGAACCTGTACCTAGTAAGTTATTTGACCCGGATTGTTCTTGACCTGCTGATTTCTCCTGCCCAGACCCTTGCTTTGCCTGACCTCTCTTCTGAATGCCCCTCATTAGATCTGACCTGCTGTTGCTGACCTGGCGTGTGACCCAACAATTCTCTGCCTGCTCCCTTGTACCATACCGTCCTCTACGTTACCAACTCGGCCCGTCTGACTTCGCACTTGCTCAGCCATCCATCCATCCCATCGGGGTCACCCGACCTCCTCATATCAGGCTCTCCCTGGTTGGAGCCCCTGGCGAACACCCCTACCACTGACAGGTGTGCTCAGTAGTTGCAACCTGGTCTTGGGGTACTCCAAGTCCATCCCCACCATCAGGGGCTCTGGTGAACAAGTACCCTGGGACTTGGACTCCGCGCTCTGGGCACGCCTGACCAGTGGAGCGCTAGTGGTGCCGCTAGGCGGTCCCTCACAGTACCAGAAGGCCATGACTGAGCCTCGAGGAGGACCCTCCCCGATGGAGGAAGTTTGCAGACACCTGGCTACCCTGACGCAAGCTGTGAACGTGTTACAGGACAGATGTTTGCAGATTGAGAACCGGTTCCAGGCCTGCACCATATCTGTTCCTGTTTCACAAGCCCCGGCTCCTGCACCCCCGGTCGTAGCAGCCCATGAGCCAGCTCCCGGGCCTTCCGCATCACTCCCTGTGGCGGAACCCCGAGTACCCTTACCAGAGCACTTCCACGGGGACCGCACACGCTTCCGGTCATTCCGTGACTCCTGCCTGCTCTATTTTGAACTGCAACCACGGACCTTTCTGACAGAATCAGTGAAGGTGGGGTTTGTTATCTCCCTGTTGCAGGGTGAATCCCAAGACTGGGCCCACCGACTAAGGGGAAACAATGATCCACATCTTGTTTCGGTTGACAATTTTTTTAACGCTATGGCCATCTTATACGATGATCCACAACGGGCAGCCTCGGCCGAGGCCACATTATACGCACTCCGACAGGGTCGGCGAGCGGCAGAGGAATACGCCTCTGACTTTAGGCGTCTGATGGGGGACACTCGCTGGAACGAGTTTGCACTTTTGCACCAGTTCCGTATGGGCCTATCAGAGGCTCTGAAAGACGAGCTCGCCCGGGTGGAGGTGCCCGAGACATTAGAGGACTTGATTGCACTAACCATTAAAATTGACCGTAGACTACAGGAACGCAGGTTGGAGAGGTCTGGTCAGGGTCGCGGAAATACCTGGGGGTCATTCCAAGGATCCAGTCAAACTACTAGGCCAAACATCCAGAACCTGCCGTCTGAAGATGCTCCCGAACCCATGCAGCTAGGCCTGGCACGTCCTAAGCTATCGCCAGAGGAACGCCAGCGCAGACGCTCCCAGAACCTGTGCCTCTACTGCGGTGAAGCTGGTCACATGGTACGATCCTGCCCGCAGAAACTGAGTAAGTTCACCTCGTCTTCCTTATCTATTGGCAATATGAATCTGTCCCAATACTTAGTTGTGCCCCTCTCCTTTCAGCTTTCAGAAAGGACCGTGGAGGTGACGGCCATAGTTGATTCGGGGGCATGCAGCTGTTTTGTGGATATCAATTTTGCTCACCAGCAGGGTATCCCCCTCCATCCAAAGGAGAAGATGTTCCACATCTTTTTGGCCGATGGTTCCTGGATAAAATCAGGGGTGGTTAACCAGGAGACCCCTTCCATTGTTACTTCCATCACCGGCCAGCACCGGGAGCTCCTCCGCCTGGATGCTATTGCATCACCCCTTTTCCCAGTCATTCTGGGGCTCCCATGGTTACGGACCCATAACGCCCAGATTGACTGGGAAACTGGGGTTATCTCGTTCCCTTCCCCATACTGTCGGGAACTGTGCCGAACTTCGGGCCCGGAGGTCCCCCAGGTCCTCCTGTGCTCTGAAGGGGATGCCAGCTTAAAACAAGTGATTCCTGCAGCCTATCATGAGTTTCTTGATGTGTTCAGTAAACGGGGAGCAGATACTCTACCCCCCCACCGCCCGTATGACTGTCCCGTTGACCTGTTACCTGGTTCAGAGATTCCCTTTGGTCGAATTTTCCCCCTTTCTGAGCTCGAATTAGGGGCCCTGAAGGAATATATTGAGGACAGTCTCCGGAAGGGATTCATCCGCCCCTCCACTTCTCCAGCAGGGGCAGGGATCTTTTTTGTGGAAAAAAAGGACAAGACCTTGAGACCGTGTATTGACTACCGGGAACTGAACAGGGTCACAATCAAAAATCGTTACCCACTACTGTTGGTACCGGAATTATTCCAGAGTTTAAAGGCTGCAGTAGTGTTTACTAAGCTGGATTTAAGGGGAGCCTACAACTTGGTTCGCATAAGGGAGGGGGATGAGTGGAAAACGGCCTTCCGCACCCGTTTTGGCTATTTCGAATACCTGGTCATGCCTTTCGGGTTGTGCAATGCACCGGCCACCTTCCAGCACTTCGTAAATGACATCTTTAGGGACTTCCTGGATATCTTTGTTATCGTCTACTTAGACGACATTTTGATTTTCTCCTCTTCCCTTGGGGAGCACAGGGTACATGTAGCAAGGGTGTTGGGATGGTTGCGGCAGCATGGGTTGTACACTAAGGCAGAGAAATGTTACTTTGAACAGTCTAGCATTACATTTCTGGGCCTGATTATCTCCACCGCGGGGGTCGCAATGGACCCTCAGAAAGTCTCTGCGATCCTGGATTGGCCTGAACCCACGGATAGGAAAGGCGTCCAACGGTTTATCGGGTTCGCAAACTTCTACCGGAAGTTCATCAAGAACTTCTCGGGTCTGGTCTCCCCCATCACTCAGTTAACCAAGCTTGGGACCCGATTCAGATGGACGCCAGAGGCACAGGAAGCTTTTGAAGCGTTAAAGAGGTTATTCACCTCGGCACCCATTCTGGGTCACCCTGACGCCTCCCTACCCTACATCTTAGAGGTAGATGCGTCAGAGAACGCGGTTGGTTCCATTCTATCCCAACGAAAGGGCGCCAAGGAATTACTCCACCCGGTAGCATTTTTCTCACGGAAACTTACCCCTGCAGAGAAAAAGTACGACATTGGCGATCGAGAACTACTGGCTATCAAGACAGCATTAGAGGAATGGAGGTACCTGCTGGAAGGTGCCTCACACCCCAACTTGATATTCACAGACCACAAGAACCTGGAATACCTGAGGACCGCCAAACGTTTACGCCCACGACAAGCGAGATGGGCATTGTTTTTCTCAAGATTCCATTTCCATATCACGTACAGGTCGGGATCAAAAAACACGAAACCAGACGCATTGTCACGCATGTACGAGGACGCCAAGGAGATCCCAGTACCTGACACTATTCTGCCCGCAGGAAACTTCTTGGCCCTCCAGACGAACCTTCGCTCCAGGATAATGGGAGCATCCACAGCCATGTCAACCCCAGATGGGGCGCCCCTCCAGAACAAGGGGGAACTCCTATGGAGAGAGGACCGGATTGTGGTGCCGGAGGAAGCCCGAACCCCAGTCTTGGGACGACCACCCGATGGCAGGACATTTTGGCCCGGTCAAGACCCTGGAGCTTCTCCGACGTTCCTTCTGGTGGCCAGACATGGCCAAGGATTGTAAGAACTATGTGGGCTCCTGTGTCAGGAACAAGCCTTCAAGGAATAAGGCTTGGGGTCTGCTGCGTCCGTTACCCATTCCTGAACGGCCTTGGCAGAAGATCTCAATGGACTTTATAGTCGAACTTCCACCTTCACTTGACCACACAGCAATTCTCGTGGTCGTGGACCGTTTATCCAAAATGGCCCATTTCGTACCTCGAGATTCTGGAGGGCATCGTGCAAAGCCCTGGATATCAAACTGTCCCTTTCCTCGGCATTTCACCCTCAGACTAATCGACAGACCGAAAGAACCAATCAGACCCTGGAGCAATACTTGCGATGTTACACATCATTTACTCAGGACGACTGGGTGCCACTTCTCCCTTTGGCGGAATTCACGTACAACAACGCTTGCCATTCAGCAACAGGGCAGTCTCCGTTCTTCTCCAACTACGGGTTTCACCCTGTCTTCCTCCCGGATTTGGTCCCGGAATACCCAGTTCCAGCAACACAGGATGCACTAACATTTTTCTCTTCAAACAATAAGAAACTACAGGAAGCCATCAGTCGGGCCCAAGAAGACTACAAAAAGGCATTTAACAGGAAACGAAGAGGAGATCTGGTGTTGCGGCCCTGAGAGAAGGTTTGGCTGGCTACATCTAACTTGAAGATGCTCTGCCCTTTGAAGAAGTTGGGACCTAAATTTATAGGCCCCTTTTGCATTAAGCGGATGGTCAATGAAGTGGCCTATGAACTTGTTCTCCCTGAGACACTCAAGATCCACCCAGTCTTCCATGTGTCCCTGCTGAAGCTGGTAGTCCCAGATGCCTTCCCGAACGAGAATCCAGACCCCCGGAGGCCATAACGGCCGAAGAGGAAGAAGAATTTGAGGCGGAAACAATCCTGAAGTGCCGAAGAAGGGGGGGCCAGACCCAATTTCTTATCAAATGGAAGGGCTATGGCCCTGAGGACAATTCTTGGGAACCAGCCCATAATGTCCATGCACCCAGACTTGTCCGGAGGTTTCTTTGTGACCACCCATGGTGGAGAGATCGGGTGGGCATCCGGAGGTTGCCCGTAGGGGGGGGCAATGTCAGGGATCTCGTCGATCCCCGCCGCGATGGTCCCGGCGCAGGCGCAGTGCACCGCCCTGTGCAGGGACACGGGCACTAGGTCCGGGCCGGCCGCGGCGTTTGAGTTCGCGCATGCGCAGTAGAAGCTGCGGCCGCCCGCTGGGCACCAATGGCAGCGCAGGGCGGGATATTTAAATGGCCCTGAGCTGTCATTCAGTGCCTTCTGGTCTTACCTGCATCCTGTGAATCTGAACCTGTACCTAGTAAGTTATTTTACCCGGATTGTTCTTGACCTGCTGATTTCTCCTGCCCAGACCCTTGCTTTGCCTGACCTCTCTTCTGAATGCCCCTCATTAGATCTGACCTGCTGTTGCTGACCTGGCGTGTGACCCGACGATTCTCTGCCTGCTCCCTTGTACCATACCGTCCTCTACGTTACCGACTCGGCCCGTCTGACTTCGCACTTGCTCAGCCATCCATCCATCCCATCGGGGTCACCCGACCTCCTCATATCAGGCTCTCCCTGGTTGGAGCCCCTGGCAAACACCCCTACCACTGACAGGTGTGCTCAGTAGTTGCGACCTGGTCTCGGGGTACTCCAAGTCCATCCCCACCATCAGGGGCTCTGGTGAACAAGTACCCTGGGACTTAGACTCCGCGCTCTGGGCACGCCTGACCAGTGGAGTGTTAGTGGTGCCGCTAGGCGGTCCCTCACACATGCACTCTCCCAAGAAAAAAAAACCTCTCTAGCAATACACAACAAACTGAGCATGTGCAGAGTGTCTCCATACAATATGTCTTATCAGGAGATAAGAGGGGGACACTGGAAGAAGGGGAGGATCAGAGAAGTCAGGATCAAACAGCCTTTTTACACAATGCAGAGGATTAACTCCTTTGGTTCCAAAGTGAGTATATCAAGCATGCTTTACTGCATATACAGACTAATTTTACTGTTGTGGATTTAGTAACACTTTAACTATAACTTTAAAGCTGTATTAAACCTATAAAAAATTTTAATACACTGCAGCTTACCAATCCTTAAATGTAGTTGCTGCATTTGTTTTCTTTTTTTTAGGCTTGTTTTCCTTTCTTTTTACCTGATGATCTAGTCAATAACACACTTTCTATCTTAGGGTGTCTGCACTTTGGAGGAACAACAGAGCAACTTTTGGACAGTAGCATTGTTAATCTGCATGGGGAAAGTGTAATGTACAGTTAGACACACTAGCGGGTTTAGATGGACTTGACTAACAAATTACAGCCAAACTCCAGCTAACACTTTTTCAGCAGTTACAGCAACGGTATTTCTTTCTTTTGGGATAAAGATTTTATATAAATGAATGAATGCTGACCATTGTTGAATATTGCCCTGTCAGCATTAAATAATTTGTCTCAAAACTCTGCCATTTTTGCTGAACAACTTGCTCTGTTGACAATAACAGACTTACTGGCCAGATAACTAGGTGAACGTAAATGAAAGAAAGACATAAAAAAAGAAAACTAGTATTATCACTGCAGTGAAGAATTATAAGCTGCAAAATATAACATTTTTGTTTTAGGCATAATACCCTGTTAACCTAATCCCTTGAAACATAATTCTTAACCTCAAGATACCCTTTAAACATAACCTAAGCTTACAAAATATATTCCTTTTCCTTAGGGTACCCCCAAATGTAAGAATTAATTTATCCTGAAGATATCCCATAAACATAACAATTCTTCCACAAAAAACTCTTTGAAAACCTTATCATGCCAAATTGCTGAAATAACACTAAGAATACCAATATCAAGTTAAAATGTTCCTGAACTAAAATCTGGTATACCCAGAACTCAACAGCTTAATGTAAAGATCCTGGCGCAGGGAGAGAAAGAAAGATATTTTAATAAAAAAAAAATACAATTTGCAAGATGAAAAAAGGAAGAATGAATTCATGTCTTACCTGCTGTTACTGTCTGCTTACTTGGCGCTCTGTTATGTCTTATATTGCCAGAATTACGCAACAACTTGTAAATGAACGCCACGTTCCTTGTGTTCATTAACCATTTGCCCTCCAGATGATTTACCCCCTTTCCTGACCAGTCTATATTTGCGTTAAGGCATTACATTATTTTAACTGACAATTGCGCAATCATGTAATGCTGCAACCAAATGAAATTTATGTCCTTTTTTCCCCCATGAATTGAGCTTTCTTTCGGTGGTATTTGATTGCCTGTGCGTTATTAATTTTTTTTGTGCTATAAAAAAAAAGACCAACAATTTTGAGAAAGAAACAATATTTGTGACTTTTTGCTATTAAACATGTCCAGTAAAAAAAATTAAAAAGTCAAATTTCATCATAAATTTATGCAAAAATGTATTCTGCTACATGTCTTTTGCAAAAAAAAAAAAAAAAAATCCCAATACGTGTAAATTAATTGGTTTACGTGAAAGTTATAGCGTTTACAAATGGCGGTATATATACTGGGCTTTTTAAATTTATTTTCTTTTTACTAGTAATGGTGGTGATCAGTGACTTATAGCAGGACTGCAGGACTGTGGTGGGCATTCTGACACTGGAGGGAACTGACTTGGTGTCACTGACACCCCCAGTGGCACCAATACAGTGATCAGTGCTAATAAAAAGCACTGACACTGTACTAATGGCACTGCGCACGAAGGGGTTAAGATGTGGGGCAATAAAAGGGTAACCTGTGTGCTATTTTACTGTGTGCTGTGTTTGTGCTTCACTGTAAGCACACTGCTTTGAATGGCTGTGTTGTGCACAGCCATGCAAAGCAGTGTGCAGGAGCTGACAGGGAGGAGAACTGTTTTTTTTTTTACTAACAGTTCTCCCCCCATTGGAGATCCTCGGCAATCACCAGGCGGCGGCGAGTAATCACCAGCTGGGACCTGGTGATTGACAGCCGCGGCCGTGAATGGCGGCGCGTATAAGGCGCATGCGCCCCCTACCCGGAAATGCAAAATCACGTATATATACTTGATTTTGTGTACCGCTGCCGCCCTGTAGCAGTATTTCTGCTATGGGTGGAGCTAAAGCGGTTAACATGATGATCAAGAAATAATGGTTGCATAACTCACAATACCCAAAATGTGCTGCACAACCAAATATATTAATAATAAACTAAAATTTTGATTCATA
Organism: Staurois parvus; assembly: GCF_062004578.1. Lineage (NCBI taxonomy): Eukaryota > Metazoa > Chordata > Amphibia > Anura > Ranidae > Staurois > Staurois parvus. Next base: position 6,948,238 of record NW_028318326.1, on the reverse strand, counting down.
AATATATCTCATAACAACACCATCAACAATATACAATACATGATAACTTGGTGATATCCAATTATAAATTCATAAAGTGCAAAATAATATATTAATTAAACAATCCTTATAGTCCACTCTGACAATTAATATAAATCTTCCCGTGCTCCAAATCAGTGTAATGTCCACTCATCAAACACAAACGTGCTCCCAATATCCATTTGTTGTTACACATCAATGCGCTTCCACCAGTCAATACTGCTCCTTACCTCTACTCATTGACCATTTATTAGATTTGGTCAAGAACAGCCTTCCCACTTACAGTTGGGTTCAAAATAATAGCAGTCAGACATCACTAACCTGATCAATCACTGTTTTTGGTAGAAATGATATTTCTACATGGCAAATAATTTACTAGCAGGTGTAGTAGAGTAATCGAAATCCAACAGACCCAACAGTCATGACATGCATGCTGCTGATTCTGTGTAATTGAATCACTAATTGAAAGGGGCATGTTCAAAATAATAGCAGTGTTTAGTTCTATTAGTGAGGTCATTCATTCTTTGAAAAATAGGTGGCAATTATTGCCCTTATTTATGGAAGGCAGCAAATGTTGTACATGCTGGTTACAGTGCATTTCTCTCTGAAATTCTAAGGGAAATGGGTCGTTCCAGACATTGTTCAGAAGAACAGCGTACCTTGATTAAAAAGTTGATTGGAGAGGGGAAAACATATAAAGAAGTGCAGAAAATGATAGGCTGCTCAGCTAAAATGATCGCAAATGCTTTAAAATGGCAACCAAAACCAGAAAGCGAAAAACTACCATTCGAATGGATAGAAGAATAGCCAAAATGGCAAGGACTCAGCCAACAATCAGCTCCAGGAAGATCAAAGAAGGTCTAACGTTACCTGTGAGTACTGTTACAATTAGAAGACCCCTATGTGAAGCCAAGCTATCTGCAAGAAGCCCCCGCAAAGTCCCACTGTTGAAAAAAAGACATGTGCTGAAGAGGTTACAATTTGCCAAAGAGCACATTGACTGGCCTAAAGAGAAATGGCGCAACATTTTGTGGACTGATGAAAGTAAGATTGTTCTTTTTGGGTCTATTGGCCGGAGACAGTTTGTCAGACGACCCCCAAACACTGAATTCAAGCCACAGTACACTGTGAAGACAGTGAAGCATGGTTGCGAAAGCATCATGATATGGGGATGTTTCTCATACTATGGTGTTGGGCCTATTTATCGCACACCAGGGATCACGGATCAGTTTGAATACGTCAGAATACTTGAAGAGGTCATGCTGCCTTATGCTGAAGAGGAAATGCCCTTGAAATGGGTGTTCCAACAAGACAACGACCCCAAACACACCAGTAAACGTGCAACATCTTGGTTCCAGACCAACAAGATTGACGTTATGGAGTGGCCAGCCCAATCCCCGGATCTTAATCCAATAGAAAACTTGTGGGGTGACATAAAAAAAAATGCAGTTTCTGAGGCAAAACCAAGAAATAGAGAAGAACTGTGGAATGTAGTCCAATCATCCTGGGCTGTAATACCTGTTCACAGGTGCCAGAAGTTGGTTGACTCCATGCAACACAGATGTACAGCAGTTCTCAGAAACAGTGCTTATACAACGAAATATTAAGTGATTCAAAGGAAAGCAAAATCTTCAAACATTTTTCAGTTTATATAGTGAATGTTTGAGTTTGTAAAGAAGAATACAAACACTGCTATTTTTTTGAACAGTCTAATATTCACTTCTCTTCAATTTTTTTATAGGAACAACACAAATGTGATATATTTTTCTTCATGTTTTGATTTAGAATAGAATGTGTAGTGTTCCCAATACATTTGTGTGTACAGAAATAAAAGCTATTAGAAGGATTTTGAGCTTTATTCACTTTTTTCAACACACTGCTATTATTTTGAACACAACTGTATATGGGTAATTCTCTTAGCAGCCTCCATTGAGTGTTTTTTAAGACTCTTATACATGCCAGTGAGATGTGGGAAAGAATAGAAAACCTCTCATAGTGCAGTAACTCCAAACACTCACTTTATTTTCAAATATACTTACAAGGAATGTGCACAAATTCTGTGTGCAGGAGTAATCGCTTGTTTAAAACAATCCACATTGCCCCCTTAAGGAGAAACATCCATCCACGGTACAGTGAAAAAAATGGCTGACCCGGTACTTCCGGCATAACGATGTCATGCAACCACGCCCCTGATGTGTTTCATCATGAACAGCATGACTTCTTCATAGGATCCTATGAGGAAGTCAGCAGTCAATGTGTGGAGGTAAGGGGTAACAGCAAGTGGATATTGGGAGCACATTTGTGTTTGATGAGTGGACAGTACACTTTTAAAAAAAAATTAAGGAACACTTATTAATCAGACTATAGCATCCAGTCAATTACACTCCTGGGTTGTTAATCAGTTTCAGCTGCTTTGGTGTTAATGAAATTAACAACAGGTGCACTAGATGGGCAACAATGGGATGACCCTCAAAACAGTAATGGTTTAACAGGTGAAGGCCACTGACATTTTTTTCCATACTCATCTTTTCTGACTGTTTTTCACTAATTTTGCAATTGGCTAGGGTCAGTGTCACTACTGGCAGCATGAGCCGATACCTGGACCCAACAGAGGTTGCAGAGGCAGTCCAACTGCTCCAGGATGGCACATCAATACATGCTATTGACAGAAGTTTTGCTGTGTCTCCCAGCACAGTCTCAAGAGCATGGAGGAGGATCAAGGAGACAGGTAGTTACTCTAGGAGAGCTGGACAGGGCCATAGAAGGTCCTTAACCCATCAGCAGGACAAGTATCTGCTTCTTTGTGCAAGGAGGATCAGGATGAGCACTGCCAGAGCCTTAAAAAATTACCTCTAGCAGGCCATGAGGGTGGCCTGAGGGCCCGACGTCCTCTAGTGGGCTCTGTGCTCACTGTCCGGCACCATAGAGCTTGACTGGCATTTGTCATTGAACACCAGAATTGGTAGGTCCGCCACTGGTGCCCTGTGCTTTTCACAGATGAGAGCAGCTTCACCCTGACAACATGTGACAGACGTGAAAGGGTCTGGAGAAGCCATGGAGAATGTTATGCTGCCTGTAACATCGTACAGAATGACCGTTTTGGTGGTGGCTCAGTGATGGTCTGGGGAAGCATATCCGTGGACCTCTATAGAATAGACAATGGCACCCTGACTGGAGAAACAAATGAACCGCTCCAGGTGTGTGCCAATGATGATAGCCCCTGTTGTATAATTAGTTTTAATTTTTTATTACATTTTTTTCTCTTTTTTAAGATTTTTTTTTCATATTTCACTACTTTGGGGAAGTGATCAGTATTTTTTTTTTTTACACAATTTGCTTATAGCAAAGAATCACTTTGCTATAAGCAAGCATTTACCTGAATGACATCGATTCATTCAAGGTTTTTTTTTGTGCTTAGCTGTGATTTGGCCACGGCTAATCACATGACACAGCTGGACTGTGATTGGCCCAGCTTGTGCATGTGATTGCTGTGACCATTCACAGCTAGACACACTAGTATACAATGGATGGCATGAAAGGAAGCCATGCATTGTATACAACTGTCATGTGACCTGCTGTGATTGGTCACAGCAGGTCACATGGTACTGGAAACGGGGCCGGTACACAGATCTATCATCGGCCGTGTCCGAGGTACATGGCCGGTGACAGATCGCGCCGCAGAACGGCCCTGCGGGCAGGAGCCCTTTGCATGCCTGAAGGGACGCCATATGGCATCCACCCGGAGGGACGAGGTGTTTTGCCGACTGCCTTTGTACTATTGGCCAGGTGGGAACCGGTTAAATAAGGTCTCATTTGATACATTTATGTTTTTCCTGAGGTGAGGCACATATCAGAGGTTCTTCTTTTTTATCTTTGTCAGTCTTTGTATAGCTATGGTTCAATGTTTTTATTGATGTATTGTTTCAATGACATGTCAGGTTATTTCTGAGCTAAACTAATTTGCTAAATTGTGATCAGTTTTTACATGCTGTTTAACCATTTGCCGCCCGGCCACTATAGAATAGACAATGGCACCCTGACTGGAGAAACAAATGAACTGCTCCAGGTGTGTGCTGATGATGATAGCCTCTGTTGTATAATTAGTTTTAATTTTTTATTACATTTTTTTCTCTTTTTTAAGATTTTTTTTCATATTTCACTACTTTGGGGAAGTGATCAGTATTTTTTTTTTTTTTACACAGTTTGCTTATAGCAAAGAATTACTTTGCTATAAGCAAGCATTTACCTGAATGACATCGATTCATTCAAGGTTTTTTTTTGTGCTTAGCTGTGATTTGGCCACGGCTAATCACATGACACAGCTGGACTGTGATTGGCCCAGCTTGTGCATGTGATCGCTGTGACCATTCACAGCTAGACACACTAGTATACAATGGATGGCATGAAAGGAAGCCATCCATTATATACAACTGTCATGTGACCTGCTGTGATTGGTCACAGCAGGTCACATGGTACTGGAAACGGGGCCGGTAAACAGATCTATCATCGGCCGTGTCCGATGTACAGATCGCGGCGCAGAACAGCCCTGCGGGCAGGAGCCCTTTGCATGTCTGAAAGGACGCCATATGGCATCCACCCGGAGGGACGAGGTGTTTTGCTGACTGCCTTTGTACTATTGGCCGGGTGGGAACCGGTTAAATAAGGTCTCATTTGATACATTTATGTTTTTCCTGAGGTGACGCACATATCAGAGGTTCTTCTTTTTTATCTTTGTCAGTCTTTGTATAGCTATGGTTCAATGTTTTTATTGATGTATTGTTTCAATGACATGTCAGGTTATTTCTGAGCTAAACTAATTTGCTAAATTGTGATCAGTTTTTACATGCTGTTTAACCATTTGCCGCCCGGCCAATAGCCGTTTGGCGGCTTGAAAGTTGCTTCTCCACTCCGGGTGCACGCCATTTGGCGTGGTCCCGCACATGCGCCGTTTGCGCTAATGCAGAGCTGCGCAGCGGCTCGATCTGTCACCGGGCGTGTACCTCGGACACGGCCGATGACAGATCCGAGTACCGGCTCCGTTGCAGGTACCATGTGACCTGCTGTGACCAATCACAGCAGGTCACATGACAGTTGTATACAATGGATGGCTTCATTCATAATGCCATCCATTGTATACTAGTGCCTAGCTGTGAATGGTCACAGCTAATCACATGCACATGTCATGTGATTAGCTGTGACCAAATCACAGCTAAGCACAAAAAAAAAAAAGCTGAATGAATCCATTTCATTCAGGTAAATGCTTGCTTATAGCAAAGTATTTCTTTGCTATAAGCAAATTGTGTAAAAAAAAAAAAAATAAAATACTGATCACTTCCCCAAAGTAGTACAATGTTACTATGGTAACATTGTACTACTTTGGTCATAGTAAAATATGAAAAAAAAATGTTAAAAAAAAATAAAAAAAAGTAATAAAAAATTAAAAATAATAAAAAAAAAAAAAAATAAAAAAAAAAAATATATATATATTTTTTTTCATACTGTCACCAGTCAGTGTCCCTGTTCACCGCCATGCCAGTTATATGATGACGCTGTACTGCACTGGTGACAGTATGTAAAAAAAAAATAGTGAAAATAATTTTTTTAATTTTTTCATTTTCCGAAAAATTATGACAAAAAAAATACAACTTCAAAAAACTCGCCATGCCTCTTATGAAGTACGTCGGACTGTCTACTCTGCAAAAAGGGGTCATTTGGGGGATATCTGTACTATTCTGACATTCTTAGCCCTCAAGAAATTAGATTGGCCGTCAGTACTTCAGGATTGATCAATAATCAGATCTATACCATAGTTTGTGAACTCTTTAACTTTCCTACAAACTAAATAATACATCCTAATTTGGGTTATTTTCACCAAAGACATGTAGCAGAATACATCTCGGCCTAAATTTATGAAGAACAATTATTTATTTGTAAATTTTTATAACGGAAACAAAGAAAAACGTGTATTTTTTTCAACATTTTTGGCCTTTTTTTGTTAATTTAGCAAAAAATAAAAACCCCAGCGGTGATTAAATACCACCAAAAGAAAGCTCTAGTTGTGTGAAGAAAATGATAAAATTTTAGTTTGGGTACAGTGTTGTATGACTGCGCAATTGTCATTCAAAGTGTGAGAGCGCTGAAACGTGAAAAATGGCCTGGGCAGGAAGGTGTAAAATTGCACGGTATTGAAATGGTTAAAGCTGTTTCTGACAAATGAAACTCAGTAATGACTAAGCACGTGTTTGTGTGAAATGCGTTTACTGTTCTTCTGTTCAGTCTTGGAGCTGTGATGTTCTTATTACATTGTTTGTAAAGGATTACAATAAAGGATTTTATCTGCTACATCGTTGCCTGTGTGGCCAACCTTTGTGTTTGGGCAATGGCACCCTGACTGCCAATAGGTAACAGGATGAAATCCTTGGACCCATTGTCAGACCCTACACTGGTTCAGTGGGTCCTGGGTTACTCCTGGTGCACAGCAATGCCCGGCCTCATGTGGTGAGAATGTGCAGACAGTTCATGGAGGATTATATATGTGAAAGTGTTTAACAAAATAAATTTAAACAACAACTATAAAATCCATCAATTAGTCCATCAACTATTACCCCTAATTACCCTAAAATATCATAGTGAAAAATAGTTCAAACTGTTCAAAATTCTTCCAACGATCTCCCAGATGTTTATACCTCAAAAAAAGAAAAATATCACATAGTGCATTATCCTTCATACAACATAAATTCAATTCATCCCCCGCACTTCATACAGTGAATAAATGTGAAAAAAATGAAAAAACGTGAAAAAACGTGAATTAATTAGTGAAAACACTGTGTGTGTGAATCACCCTTCAGTGCCACAAACAGTTGCAAACCAGTGTGCACTTCTACTTAAAGTAAGGGTACCCTTACCAACACTCCAAATAACACATGCTTATACTGATCCAACAGCTTTCCCAGGAATAGGTAATCTCCACAATCCTCCCTGGATTCCTTAACCTCAAAGATCCCAATGACTCCAGGCGCTTCACTCCATCCAGAGATAAAATATGAGGGACATAATAGTGTGATACCGCCAATCATATAATAATATGACCTTTATTCATACTGCTTACATCAAAAAGCCTTTAAAATCACTTGTTTGTAATACATAGACCTCACAGCCATCCAGGAAAAACGTCCAAGTACTCCAAATGCGATCGTTTCCCTTCTCCAAAATGGCCGCCGGTCAACTTCCGGTTCCTGTGTGCGTCTTGACGTCACTTCCCTTGACACTTTTCGTCATCGACTTAATTATAAGGACCCCCCTGATTTAGGAGTAGCTGTGCTATAGAACTGTAAAGATACTGGGTATATGCATTATTTTTACTGGATGTTTCGATAGGCAATGACTGATGCATGTATAGGTTGATTTTTCAGGAGGGAGGAGGTTAAATTCTTTCATAAAGAATTCAAAAATTTTTATGTCATTTTTAACACAAATATCTTGTATTGCGCATATTCCATTATGTTTCCAATTCAAGATATCTGTGCTAGGCATTATGACTTCTAAGGCTGTTATAGGTATAGGAAGAGGACTTATTCCTAGAGGATCTATAGGCATGGAGCTTAAGGATTTCCAGGCTTCAATTGAGGCTTGTATAGTTGGTGTTGTTTTACTAGTGGGAATCCTTTGCCATGAGCACGCTAGTAGTATGGTGCTTAACTCTGTAGTAGAGGCTAGAGTTTTTTCAATGTCACCCCATTTTGTATCATCTTCAACTATAAACCAATGTTTAAGTTGATCTAATAATGATGCTTTGTGACAGTCCCTAATGTCAACTAATCCCATTTCCTATTATTTTGTGTTTAATTGATATATTATGTGAGCATCTAGGTCTCATATTTCCCCAGACGTATTTTTTAAGCATAGATTGTAGTTTTGTTAGATGTGAAGATTTAATTGGGATTGGAATTGATCTAAATAGATATAAAATCTGTGGCAATATGAACATTTTAAATGCAGCCAGTCTTCCAGACCAGGATAGCTCATGTTTAGTCATTTGATTTAGGATATTAGATTTGGATGCATTTATTTTATAATATGAAATATTACTGAATTGTATGAGAATTTGCTGAATTTATGCTAAAAAAGAAGAGGGATTAGTTAGCATTAAAATGATGTCATCCGCAAAGAGAGTTATTTTGTGGTGGTTTTTACCTATATAGAAGCCATGTATATATGGATTGTTTCTTATAGTTTCAGTAAGAGGTTCAAATGATAGGTTAAAAATTAGAGGCAACACTGGGCATCCTTGTCTGGTACCATTCATAATTAAGAACGGTTTGGATAGCATGTTAAATACAGAGACTTGGACGAAAGGATTTGAGAAAACGTGCTGAAACAGCATTAATATTTCTTCCTGAAAATCCAAATTTATGCAGTACTTGGAACATGTATGTTCAGTGTATCCTATCAAAAGCCTTTTCGGCATCCAGAGCATGTAATAAGGAGGGAATTTTATGTGAGTCTGCGTAATGAATTATGTTGATTAGTCTCCGGGTTGCGTCAGATGTTTGTCTACCTTTAGTAAAGCCTAACTGATCAGGCTTGATCATATCTGGGAGTATATTGACCAGTCTGCACGCTATAATTTTAGCGTAAATCGTAATATCAGTATTTAATAAAGAAATAGGCCTGAAATTTTGTGGGTTATCTGGATCTTTACCTGATTTGGGGATTGTTACATTTAATGCTTGTAGCATTTTGAAAGGTAATTAGGCGGAAGAAAACACGTCAGTGTATAGTTGGTTTAGATGAGGGCTCAGGGTATTTTTGAACATTTTATAGTATTCGCTGGAAAGTCCACCTGGTCCCGGAATTTTGCCATTGGGTAGTTTTTCTATTGTTCTGTTTATTTCATTTATAGGGTAGGGGAGTTTAAGATACTTAGTTGTGATTTTGAAAGAGTGGGTTAGCGAATTTGTGATAAAAATGATTGTATGTTTTCCATAGAAGGTTGGAGAGTGGATTTGTCTAGATTTAGGTTATAAAGCAAATCATAGTGTAGTGGTTTATGTAATAATTTATTCTAAATACGTAGGGTGGTGTCCTCTCCCTTAAATAAACTATCGCAGTGCCTCCAGCTGTTAAAATATGGCAAATATTTAATGAACCAATAACTTGGACACCTTAATAATTTGATCATCACTTAATAATTTACCTTGAGTCCTATTACCAGTATGGTTTCATACCATATACACAAAAGTTGCCTTTTTGATAAATAAATAAATTTATTTATGTACAAAATTTATATATATATTCATACAAACGCAAAATACTGGTGATGAATATATACTCGTACACACAATCAAAAATATAATATGCTAATTTCTATGTTATCAAACAATATGTGATTATCAATTTAAACGAAAGATAAAATTTTGAGGGATTAGTGTAACCTTATTGTGCTTCAGATATTAGTTCTCATTTCTCATGGCCATAGAGAAATAAGAAGGTCTATCTGATAAATTGCACCACAACAACAATACAAAGTAATTAATATGCAATATATATAATCTAATACCAATTTCAAACAGTATAGTAATGATTATATATATATAACCTTAATATATTCCTAACCACAAAATACAATGTTATAAGTCTTTAGAAAATTGGAAATATCAAAGAAAATTACAATATTCTAACAGTCTCACCACTCCCAAAATTTAACTGAGCATCAGCATCTCTGGTGGAAATCTCTTCCTTCAAAATGGCGGCTGGAAGTTCTCAGCAAAATGGCCGCAGGTAGCAAGTGAGTATAGTGCAGTATATAGTGGTAGTGATAGAAACAAAATGTCTTTATGTATCAAATATATGTCCTATTCAAGTATAGTTGATTTCACTACTAACTCTTCGATAAGGACCATAGAAAGATGTAAATACATTTGGTTTCTCATTTTCCTGATATTTAAACTGTTTTGGAATAGCTGATTTCTTTTGTAAATATAAAATTCACCCCAATTCACAAATCATCTTCTTCTTCATCACTTCAAACTTAGTTGAGTGGTATGCAATACCCAACTTTGTTGAATATATTTTGGTGTGTGCAAATATACCCTTTACAAGATTTCCATTGATATAAACCACATTTTTCTTTGTATCTGGAATGACCCAGGTTTCACCTTCTGCTGCATACACAGTTTGAGGCAATGTGACTGAAAGAATGTCTAGTTACTTTCACTATTGTTTGAGAATTAGGGTAAATAGAAGAGACCAAGTTAAACCTTCCTATTCAATAGCTATTGTGACATCTCAAGAAGTTTGTTTGTTCATCACACTTTCTGAGGTTTTGTGAGAGCTTTCAGACAATGGGTTTCCATCTCATCATTGTCCTTTTGGTTTGGTGTGTTGGCTCACCTGTAGAAATTCAAATAGTGATATCTATCTCATCCCCTCTTGAATCACCTCTTTCAATGTGGAGTCTGTGTGGTAACCTCTTGAAATATCTAGGAAAATTTCACTCAAGAATGTTAACCCTTAACAGTCAACTGGGATCCTAATTTGAAATAATATAATAATTTTTTTTTTTATAATAAACAGTCCCAAAAGTCATTACAAATCCCCCTGTTTTGGGATACGAACACGTATAGATAGGTGTATGTATCGCAAATCGTGAGTGTGACTTTTGATTAAAGTGATCGTTGATCTTCTCCAGAAATATCAAAGTTCTCCACTGATACGTTAGCGTTCTTAAAAGTCATTCAGATGGTGTGATTGGGTAAAGGATACTTTTCTCGAAGGTACTTTTGGAATTAAGTAGTCTTTTGATGATGAAATGGCCGCGGGCAATGCTGGGCTTCTCTGTGAATTGAACTCGGGTGCTCCTTGGACGAATATTCCTGACGACAATCCTGGTTTTGCAATGAGGCCGGCCTGGCCTGGCGGGCACACCCACATCAGGGTCTGTAAAATATCGTATTGTCTCGATATTTTATTAACTTGTATTGATGAGAAATGTTCAGATAGAAAGTCCTTCCACTTCTTGCATAAACTCAAAAAGATGATTTAATAATAATGTTGCATAAAATTAGAAATAAAATATTGGAATACAGAATGTTTAAATAATGTCCAAAAAATATAGTTAAGTTCTTGATAATAAGATTGTATATATGTATATGTGTGTGTGTGTCGCATCAAGGCTTCTAGCAAAGAGTGACCTTAAAAAGTCTTTGTTCTGCTCTTAAAAGAGCAATCCAGCCCCCACCATCTCCTAAAAATGGGCTGATCTTCTCTTGTGTTCCTTGTAGTCCCAACAAGATAATTGGAAACAGATGTGTATATATAACAAACCTCATGTCTACTTCTCCTAAAGTCTGAGTGTAACCTAAGAAGGCATAGACATTCCATCAATCAGAGTAAATTAGATGTATTACACACACATATATATATATATTCTCCTAAAAGTAATCTTAATAAGAGTTATCTCATATATGAATATCGTAATCAAAAAATATTACAGTATAAATCTTGTAAACCTAACATGTATGAAATAGATTTTTACAATTCTCTAGTTAGTGAAACATAATCTCTTACATAGATGGGGGAGGATGGATAGACCAATTGCTACCACATGTGTGGCTTGAATGTAAAGAAAACCCAAGATATATGTTCATATGTATATTCACAGACTATGAAGTCTAACTACTTACTACAATCTAGAACAAATATAAATATAATAACTCAATTATTCTATTAAGATCCAACTCATTCATACATATTAGTACTGTTAATAAGCAAATATTAGATATTGGGTTAAGGAAAGCTTCTAACAGGGTCCATAGGATCCTCCGCACGACGGGCCTTTGGGATGGTCTCATAGGTAAGTTTCTTCCTCTGGACGGCCCTTAGTGGTCTGGGACATCAGGTTGTCATCTCCAGGTCGATCTCTGGCAGTCTGGTCTTTCCTACAGGACATCAGGTGGCTACCTGAGCTTCCTTCTAGGGTCTGGTCATTGACACCTACGATCGCCGGTCTGGTCATCATCTGGGCCTTCATTACTAAATTATGGAAAACAAACAGTTTAAGTACCGGATACACAGAATATTATATGACTTGACCCTGTAAAGCAAAAGGTGAATGAAAAATGTTTAGAGGAAATTCCATAATGATTCTAATATCTCCAGCTAGGAACTGGTGGGTTAGTCTTCCAACAACTGCAATTGAGACTTTGGATGGCAAGCACGTAATTGATTGATGTGCACCCATCTCTCACTGATTTCACCATTCCGGGGAATATGTAATTTATATGCCACCGGGGAAATCTTGTCAACAATGGAAAATGGACCTTTCCAAGATAGAAGGAATTTCCGCCTCTTGATCTGGTCTCTTGCAAAATTGTATAGATAGACCTTGTCACCAATCTCATATTCCTTCTTGGAAGTTTTGAGATCATAGTATGTCTTAGCACTGGTTGCAGCTTTTTCCAAATTTCGCTGGGCAAAGGCGAAAGCATATTGCAAATGTTTACATAGATCCTCTGTATATTGGTGTGTGGTGGTGGCATTGATCAAATTTTGATCTGTAGTGCGATACAATAAGTGTTGGGGCAGTACCATCCGTCTACCTGTCATCAGTTCAAAGGATGATATTTTTGTGACTTTTTTATATCCCAGTCCTTGCCTGTTTCCTTAACAAATTTCTTAAGGACGTTAACGATGGTCTGATTGTATCGTTCTACTCCACCACTAGAGGCTGTCCGATAGGCGATATGCATTTTCCTTTTAACACCCAAAATTTTCCACAGTTTGGCCATCACTTCGCTAGTGAAGTGTGATCCTCTGTCAGATTCTATTCTCTGTGGGAGACCAAAACGTGAAAAGACATGATTTATTAAAAAAGCAGCACATGTCCCGGAGCTGTTATTTGGTGCTGGAATACATTCGACATACTTGGTAAATAAACATGTAACTGTTAACATATATCGATTTCCTCATGAAGATTTTGTTACGGGCCCAATAAAATCCATTTGAAGGTCTGACCAAGGCATACACATCCCTCTTTTCTGGAGAGGTGCTCTATGAATTGGTTTGGTAGGTTGAAACTGGGGACATATTAGGCAACCTTGGCAGTACGCCTTCACATCACGTAACATATGAGGCCAGTAAGCATAATCCCGCAGGATCTCATATGTGATTTTCTCTCTGCGATGCCCGGAAGTAGGAGCATCATGGGCATGCTGTAACATTAGACCTCTAAATTTAAGTAGGACGACCCATTGTTGGATACCACCCTTTGAGGTTCGTATCAACAATCCCTGGTACAAAGCGAATTGGGATTTGGATTTCATTAAAATACGTAAATCCTCTTTCCCAGTACATATTTCCTGATTAATGGGATTTTGGTTGGGATCTTCTATATGTCTATAAAACAAGCCAATTATTGGGTCTTATTTTTGGGCAGTAATTAAATCCTCACTAGGAGAATTGTGACTCCATTGTAACACATTATGATCACCAGCTGTGGATAATAGAGCTTTTTCGCAGTCACTGAATTTTATTTCTACAGGGGACAATGTTTTACTAGCATAGGCAATTACCTTACTGATATTATCTTGTTTTTGGTAAAGAACAGAACTCATACTTACCTGCGTGAACCCTGTCTCTAGATAGAAGTTTTTACCTCCCTCTGGATACACGAGACATGGGGCCTGTGTGAGACGTTCCTTCAACTCCTTCATGGCGTCTTCCTGTTTCTTACCCCACGACCATTCGACATCTTTCTTTAGTAGGTGAAGAAATGGCTTGCTTATCTCGGCGTAATTATCAATGAATTTACGCAAGTAATTTACCATACCTAGAAATGATCTTAATTCTTTAAGCTTAGTAGGGACTTTACAGTTTAGAACCGCCTCAATCTTCTTCTTTTGTGGGTTCAAACCTTCAGCGGTAACTTCGTGGCCTAGGAAATTTACCCTTGAGCGACACCATTGGGCTTTTTGAAGGGATAGTTTAACCCCTGCTGCTTTTAGTTGGCCCAAAACGTGTCGAAGTTCCGTAATATGCTTGGCCATATCAGTACTTTTGATCAGGATATCATCCACATATGCCAACGTCCCCCGCTCAAGGGCATCTGGCATGGCCTTGTGCATAAAAACAGCAAACTCATGACCGGAATGTATAAATCCGAAAGGCATTCGCACCCAACAGTACTGTCGGTTGCCAAAACTGAAAGCCAGTTTGTATTGGTCTTCCTCACTCACCTTGATGGTCCAATATCCCTGTGCACAATCCAAGGCTGTAAAAACTTGGGATCCTTGGAGTTGGGCTAGACATTGGACTATGTATGGGACAGGCCATCCTGACATGTAAACATGCTTGTTTAGCTGACGGAGGTCAGCGCACAAACGCCATTGTCCGTTGGGTTTTAAAATACCCAGGATCGGGTGGTTATAGGAGCTGTGGATGGGCTTTATTATACCCCTTTCATGTAACTTCCTGATAATCTCGGCTAGAGATTCATAGGAAGCTAACGGCAACCTATACTGTCTGATGAATACTGGTGGGGCATCTGGGTCTGTTTGGATCCTAGCGATGTGTAGGCCAGTAGTCCCACAATCATAAGAATCCTTGGCAAAGATCTCCTGGAATTCAAGGAGAAGCTCTCAAAGAAATTGTCGGTCAAAATCATTGGAACATGCATTGGCTAGGGCTACCATCTCTTAGACTAACTCCTTGAATCCAGGAAAGCTTTCCGACTGTCCTATCTCATAGGCCTCTTCAAGTTTTGTGGTGAGGTCATTGGGCATGTGATGTGTATTCTCCTGCCATCCAGGTCCCTTGGGGTACTCTTGTTCTTTGATTGGTTGATCAAAGACAATTGATGCCTCTTCAATTCTACAGGTGCCATCTTTAAAATCAAAGGGATAAATGGACTGTACGGTGAAGATACCCTCTGGTAATGAATGGAACGATTGTTCAATTAATTGTTCCTCCGATAAATATTCATTGGTGATGAGTCCAATCACCTGGTTAGTGACTCCAAAAGTGTGATACTCTGTCTCTACCGCCAGACCAATAAGGGTCTCCTTGGGTAAGACGATGTCCTGATTGGAGAGATTATGTACGTAAATGTACATCGGGGACTGATGTGTGTTGACTAGAGACGTATGTATAATGTTCAGTCCTTCCCCCTGCATTTTATGGGAGAGGCATACTAATGCATCTGACCCCTTTAGTTTATGTCCCTTTTTAACTTGGATGGGGAGTATGAAATTATTTATGCCCTTAGGAATTGTAATTCTTTGGGCTACTTGGACTTCCAACAGCATAAGGCATCTGTTGCTGGAATTTTAATGCTGAGTCCAGATCTTGGTATCTCTCGGGGTCCCCCTTTAGTCGACTCCATAAGCAGTCATTAATTAGGTCGACTTGAGTTGCAAAACGATGTAACACATCGTTGCCAAAATAAATTTTAGTTTGGGGATTATCCAAGACTAGGAACACATGGGTGGCTGTCTTATTCCCTTTAGTGACGTTTAAGAGACACCTAGCTATTGAATTATAATCATCAGAATCATCAATGAAGTCTAAAATCCAATGACGCTGAGGTGTGGAGAAACGGATCATTTCCATTTCGGTCAGGTGTTTTATCAGCCCATGGCTTACAAAGCTGTGTTCCTGTCTCAAATCTAGTTTCGCATATTTTGACCTATTAAGACCGTTAATCTGGATAGGGATAAATAAATCACTGTTAACCCTTTCAATACCTGTCAAGAATTGGGCGTGATTCCCCCCTTTCCTTGGTTTATCCTCCTGATGAAAAGATATAGTAAGGATATCACCTTGGAGGGAAATATCTTTTATTTTATTTTGGGGAATTTTAAAAATGTGATCTTCATCTCTTCTGGTAGGGTTATGGTCATCAAGTTGGATAACTGTGACATCAGGAAGTTGACTATTCCTGAAATGGATTTCCAAGGAACCAGGCCTTTCTTCCACCAGGTGGCAGTGTTGCCGGGAATGGGGTGTTTTAAGTTTCCCATATTTAATCGGGGTATTTACTTGTGACCACAGTACTTGGTTCACACAGTCAACTATTGTGTTGAGCCTTTTAAGGAAGTCTCTCCCAATTATCATGTGGTGCTGGGAGATATTGGCAATTATAATGAGGTGTCTAAGTTCCTTATTACCCAGTTTAAGTTTAAGCCAGGCGGTACCCATGACTTGTAAAGGATCTCCACCTACACCAATCAGTGAGCTGTCAAAGCTTTTAAGTTTTGGCTTATTGGGCATGACATTTGCCACTTTATTAAAATGTTCTTGTGACATAATGGTAGCCTGGGATCCAGTGTCTATTAGGCCTACAATAGAAAGATCACTGACATCCTGCACCTGCACTGTGGCATAATATCTTCCATCAGATTCAGTCAGCTCACACATGAAATTAGCGTAGTTGAAGATCTGTAGGCCCTTCAATGACATGTGATTGGCTTTTATCTCACCGCACGTTGCAGACACATCACCCTTATCCTTCCTGGCGGGATTGTTGGACTGTTTCAAGACGGAAGCACAACTAGAAGTTGGTGTCCCGTCTGGCTTGTCAATCACGACTATATTAGGGGAAATAGATGGACACTGAAAAACAGGAGAGGAATTAATAACCAACAATTGGTCCCCTTTGGCCCGAGAACTAGATGCTCCATTAGTGGGCATGTCAAGGATGGGACACACATCTCCTGTCGTCTCACTCAGTGTTCTCCCCTGTTGGTTTAAGGCTTGGTTGCTTATTAATTCTGTGACCCTTGGTTGGTCACAGAAGCTGCTCCTAAAAAAAGATTGCAAGAGTAGTTATTGACAAACCTTTCCATTTGTTCAGCCATTTTGCTGATCTACGCCTCTATTTGCTCAATGCGCTTATAGGAGGCATTCTGGTGATTCTCCCTTTTTCTGTACTTGCGGTTGTACTGCGGACGGGACTGGTTAGGAGACCCGGAGTCAGAACTGCTGCTCTGGTCCCGACGCCATGGCCTTGCTCCCTGAGGTTTCTGGTTCTCCCTGTAATTGAGGGGAACCTGGGATACTGTATCCACCCTTTGAGCTTGAGGGTGTTCCTGGTTTTGAGCTAATCTTTGGAAGTCAAAATTTCTGTTGAAGTTAGCATTCCTATTAAAATTGGGGTTCCTATTGAAATTGTTGTTTCTATAAAACGTAATGACCTTTGGGGTGTCATATCTTTTGAATAACCCCTGGGACTTCCCTTCCTGCCTATATGAAGCCTTGTATTCTTCCTTTGCACGCTCTGGGGTATATCTTGGGAGCCTAGGGGGCAACCTATAATCTGTCTCTGCCTCACTATCAGGTGCTTCACTGTGATACGGGTATCCCCGTTCATCAGCCTCCTGCTTAACTGGGTTGGTCCGGTTCCGGACCCCAGCATTTATTTGGGCAGTTAACCTGACAATCTGCTCCTCCAGTGCTTTTTGCTCAGACCTTACAAAAGCAAGTTCTGACTGATCATTCTTATCCCCTGGATGAACTTTAATTTCGATAGGGGAAATTCTTCCTGATCTAAAGAATTCTACTTCTTGTTTTAAGTTTTGATATTTCTTTTTAAATTGTTTTAGCTCTTCAGATATAGTGCTTCAGATATTAGTTCTCATTTCTCGTGGCCATAGAGAAATAAGAAGGTCTTTCTGATAAATTGCACCACAATAACAATACAAATTAATTAATATGCAATATATATAATCTAATACCAATTTCAAACAGTATAGTAATAATTATATATATAACCTTAATATATTTGTTATGGACCACCTGGTGTACTCTAGCAGTCCACAGGACAGGATTCCCCAGAGCGCGGAGTCTAAGCCCCAGTCCGCTTGTTCACCAGAGCCCATGATGGTGGGGATGGGCTTGGAGCGGACAGTGACCAGGTCGCGGCCCCTGAGTACACCTACCTGAGGTAGAGGAATCACCAGAGGTAATGACAGGTGAAGAGCCTGGTGTGAAGAGGTAGACAGGTCTGGAGAATAGCAGCTAATCCGTGCGGGTCAGATGGATAGCTGAGCAATAGCGTGGTCAGACGGGCCGGGTCGGTACTGGGCGGACAGCGTGGTACAAGACAGCAGGCACAGAGGAATCAGGTCACTCGCCGAGTCTGGTAACAGAAGTTCAGATCAGAAGGGATATCCAGAAGAGTAGTCAAACGAGCCAGAGGGTCAGATCAGGAGAATATCAGCAAGGTCAGGTTCAAGCAAAGGTCAGCAACAGTCAGGCATCAACTCACAGATCACAGGAACAAGATCAGACCAAATGGCAACTTGTGTCTGTGCAGGGCTGGTTTAAGTAGCCCGCCCTGCGCCTGACAGGCGAAGCCTAGGTCCTAGTGCCTGCCCAGCGCCGTCATAGGTGACGGGTGCACCTGGGTCCTAGTGCCCTGCTGCCTGCATGTCTTGACAGACACCTACGCATGTGCAGACCCATGCGTCGCGATGGTCCCTGACAATATTCCTAACCACAAAATACAATGTTATAAGTCTTTAGAAAATTGGAAATATCAAAGAAAATTACAATATTCCAACAGTCTCACCACTCCCAAAATTTAACTGAGCATCAGCGTCTCTGGTGGAAATCTCTTCCTTCAAAATGGCAGCTGGAAGTTCTCAGCAAAATGGCCGCAGGTAGCAAGTGAGTATAGTGCAGTATATAGTGGTAGGAGTAGTGAAGAAATAGTTGGAAGATTAAGTTCAGAAATGATCAAGAAGTAGTAGCAGTCTTCCAGAAGAAGTGAAGTGATTATTAGAAGTCTTGAAGTCTTGAGGTCTTGAAGACTTGAAGTGATCAGGTGAGCAAGTGAGTTCATCAGTTTGTGAGTCCTTGAGTTTAGGTGTTTGGCATTTTTATATCATCCAATTCCATTGTTCCAAAAAGACCTCCCAACAGACTTGATGATTGGACGGTTGAGAAGTTGCGTAGTTAGAGATATTCCTCACCTGTCCACTCTGGACAATCCGGTATCACAAATGAATTGGTGGTCTTAATGATGACTCATCCTTTGATAGAAACAAAATGTCTTTACGTATCAAATATATGTCCTATTCAAGTATAGTTGATTTCACTACTAACTCTTGGATAAAGACCATAGAAATATGTAAATACATTTGGTTTCTCATTTTCCTGATATTTAAACTGTTTTGGAATAGCTGATTTCTTTTGTAAATATAAAATTTACCCCAATTCACAAATCATCTTCTTCTCCATCACTTCAATCCATTGATATAAACCACATTTTTCTTTGTATCTGAAATGACCCAGGTTTCACCTTCTGCTGCATACACAGTTCAAGGCAATGTAACAGAATGTCTAGTTGCTTTCACTATTGTTTGAGAATTAGGGTAAATAAAAGAGACCGAGTTAAACCTTCCTATTCAATAGCTATTGTGACATCTCAAGAAGTTTGTTTGTTCATCACACTTTCCAAGGTTTTGTGAGAGCTTTCAGACAATGGGTTTCCATCTCATCATTGTCCTTTTGGTTTGGTGTGTTGGCTCACCTGTAGAAATTCAAATAGTGATATCTATCTCATCCCCTCTTGAATCACCTCTTTCAATGTGGAGTCTGTGTGGTAACCTCTTAAAATATCTAGGAAACTTTCACTCAAGAATGTTAACCCTTAACAGTCAACTGGGATCCTAATTTGAAATAATATAATCATTTTTTTTTATAATAAACAGTCCCAAAAGTCATTACAATAGTAACTAGCAAATTAATTTGCTATTTCTTGAGGATTAGTGATTTTAGTTTTTTTCTTTTGGGTTGATAAGATACAGTATGTTAGTTCTAGTACGCAGGGATTTCATTATATTCACTAGGTATTTCCCTGCTTTGTTTCCATTAGAGTAGTAGTTGAGTTTTAATCTTTGCATAGGTCTATCAAATTGGTACATTAGTAAGGAGCATAATTCGTTCCTTAGCCTGGAGAGTGTATTCAAGGTGGTTTGATCGATTTGAGCTTTATTTTGCGTTTCTAGTTTGCGTATGTCCTGTAGTAAGTTTTGTGAGCGCACCAAAGGGTGCCAGAGTTTGATACAGATTGTGAATTTATATGGAAGAACTCCTCAAGATCTTTTTCAAGTATCAAGTTATTGTTGGGGATTTTTATAATGGATGAATTTACACGCCAGAAGTTGTGTGGTTATCCGAAATAGTAAATAAAACGTGTTCTGACCACGTTATATTGCCTATGGTAGGTGTGGTAACATTTTGCAGTAGCCATTTATCTACCAATGGTATCTAGCAGAAACAAAGGTGTAATCTGTTTCACCTGCATGTTGACACCTCCAAACTTCATAGACATCTTGATTTATTAAAAAGGGGTATAGGGTTGAGGTAGTCTTTTTTCGAGATTTTGTGAGTCTATTTTTCTGTCAACTATGAGGTTGAAGTCACTGCATAGTATAAGGGAACTAGAACGATTTTTGGAGATTAGTTGGAAGAGCTTGGTAAAGTATCTTTTTTAATGAGTATTACTGATAGGTGCATATGAATTTACAATAGTGTAATCTGTATTATCTATAGTACATATAAGAATCAGGTACCGACCTTCGGGGTCTGAGATATTTTTATGAAGAACAAAGTTTAATGTACCCCTAATAGCAGTGAGTACTCCTCTTTTTTGCGTTTAGGAGGGTCTGAATCTATGAAATGAGTCTCTTGAACACAAAGTATATCACATTTATCTTTAAATGCCTATTTCCACATGTTTGTACGTTTGGTGGGATGATTCAAGCCATTGACATTAATAGAGATAATTTTTATACCCATTGAATAGATATATTTACCAATATTAATCGGGGCTTAACCAAGGGGCCCCTAAAGCGATAATACATTTTTATTCACATGTCAGTTAAACCATTTAGACTATCAGGAAGTACAAGATAGTAGAAACAAAAAGGAAAAAAAAACAAATACAGAAAACTGAACAGATAACAAATCAGTAAAAAATAGGATCATAGCCATGATCTGAACGCAATGAACATTGCGTAGTACTTTTGGAGCGAAAACAAAAGAAGTGATCTTGCCATTGGCAGGCATACTTACAGGTAGTGTGTTCGGTAAGGGTAGTGCCCTCAGTGCCTTGCTTAAACATGTGAAAGTACATCTAAACGGGGACCATGAGATAACTATACGGTCTATGTTTAATTTGGCATTTGTGAGTGACCAGGTTCCACTCTGGAGATGCTCTGGTGGCAGTAGAATGTTGTGGGTTGCTTTCTGGGAGAATGACCCACTCTCTAAGACAGGGGTCCTCAAACTTTTTAAACAGGGGGCCAGTTCACTGTCCCTCAGACCGTTGGAGGGCCGGACAATAGTTTAAATAAAAAAACTATGAACAAATGCGGACACAGTACCGGAGATGACCAGAGACTGTGGACATAGTACATGAGATGACAAGAGACTGGGGACATACAACGGTGGCAGGAATACTGGGTCGGCCGCTCCATAAGACGCACAGACATTTCCCCCCAAGTGTGTCTTATGGAGCGAAATAGACGGTAAAAGCAGGACACCTTGTTGGGTCATATCTGTGTACAATGTAAAGAGAGGGGGGGGGGAGATAAGGAGGGGAGAGAGAGAGAGGAGGGGGAGAGAGAGAGAGGAGGGGGGATAGAGAGAGAGGAGGGGGAGGGGGGAGAGAGGGGAGGGGGGAGGGAGAGAGAGAAAGAGGAGGGGGAGGGGGAGAGAGAGAGGAGGGGGAGGGGGAGAGGAGGGGGGAGAGAGGAGGGGGCGTGAGAGGAGGGGGGAAGAGGGGGGGGGGGAGAGAGAGAAAGGAGGGGGAGGGGGAGAGAGGAGGGGGAGGGGGGGAGAGAGAGAGGAAGGGGGAGAGAGAGGAGGGGGGAGGAAGAGAGGGGGGAAAGAGAGAGGGAGAAGATCGATCATCTATTGCACTTATCTAGGGTCCGTGGCCGTGATACCCGACATGCAGCGATGGAGTCTCCTCTCTTGCTCCCCTCTTCATGGGCATCTCTAGGCTCCGCCCTCCGGCCGTGACAGTTGCCTGCACTTATCAGAATAGATGGCCGGCTGGCTGCAGAGAGGCCAGGTGAGTAGTGTGGGTTCATAAGCCGAGCCCACCTTCCCCTGTTCTAGACTTGCTGATCCCGCCTTCCTGCCTCCCTCCTGAGCCCTGCCGATCTCTCCCGACCACGGCAGATACGCCCCTGCCTGGCGGTCCGGATAAATGTCCTTGGCGGGCCGCATGTGGCCCGCAGGCCGTAGTTTGAGGACCCTGCTCTAAGATATTGCAGACCTTCCTCTAGGTTGTTGATTGTGATTATTGAGTCATTTCTGGTGATGATCAATTCAGTGGGGTGACCCCAACGATAAATAATTTTGTGGTTTCACAGAGCTTTTGTTATTGGGAGGAGATTTTGCCTGAGTTGTATGGTGCTCTTAGATAAATCTGTGAAAAGCTGTAAAGAGGAGAATTGTGCAGGTAAATTTTGGGGTTTCCGTGATTTTTTTCTTTGACATGAAAAAAATGAATTCTCATCAAAACATCTTGAAGTATTTCATCTGGGAGATAGGAGGGTTTTGGAAGGCGAAGTATTCTATCGATGGTCAGATCTGTGTTTGTAGCATTAGGTAGGAGGGCACAAAAGAGCTCTTGGGTATATGCTCTCAATTGGTCAGGTTGTATCAATTCTGGAATGCCTCTTATTTTAATGCAGTCACATCGTGATCTATCCTCCAGATCGGAGACTTTATTTTTGAGCCATTCAATTTCTTAATCCCTTTCGTTGTGGGCGTCTACTAGGGTGTTAAAGGAAGTGGAGTATGCTCCCATTTTTGTTTCCACATGGTCAACTCTGTCACCAAGATCATTAATCTCTGATTTGATTTGTTGCATAGAGCTAGTGATATCTGACTGTATGGATGATCTTAATGAAAGGAGCATCTCCTTCATTAATCTATCAGAAATATGCTGACTAGTAGTTGGAAAGTTAGCCATTGGATCTGAGAAATTACTTGCAGAATGTAAAATATTAGTGTGAGAATCTGTTACAGCGTGCTGTGGGTTAATATCTGTTATTCTAGGTTCAGATTTTGCTGGACTCTCAATAGAGGAAGTAGAGAAAGCAGGGGAGACAGGATGCATTAAGATAGAGCTGTTTTTCTGCTTAACAGGTGTCACAGGAGAAGCTGCAGAGACTTGCCTGTGTGCTGAGTGAGAGGAGGCTCCTGAGCTGCTGCTGTCATGTTGGGGATTGCTGTGATGCGGCTGATGGGGAAACTCTGTTAATTTCAGGAGTTTCCTCTCAGTCTTCCTCTTCTTTGTCATCTCCCTGGGGGTCTCCGGGCTATTGCCTCTCCTTTGGTCGCTTTTGGAGTGTCAGGTCCGCCGCTGCTGTGTGCTAACACTGTGAGTACAGCAGAGCTGTGTGGTTATGCAGCCATTCAGCTTCCGCTCCAGCCACGCCCCCCCCAAATGGTTACTATTTTTGTATATCACATAATTCAGATAATAATTCAGATACCCATTGTTTCTAAACTAAACAATAGTTACCAACAATAGGCTCGTGTTTCTAGACAGGGGAATTTTAACCAAAAATGCCTGCAGATATGGCCTGGTCTTTCTGCACTGTATATGTGTGACGCATATATGGCCTTTTCCCTTTTCCCATTTGAATAAAATCAAAGGTTTTAATAATACCAGTTATTTATGTATTAACTTTTCAGCACACCTGCATATGTTTTTGTGACATTTCTACATAGAAAGAAGGAAGTACAACTATAAATATAGTTCATGGATGAATGAGCTCATATAGAGACAATAAACCCTAAAATGATAAATATGTTCTCAATAGATATTGGACGTTTGAATCACTCAGCACCTTTTATAATCTCCTTGGGATTCCTAATTTTAGGACTCTGTACTTGAACTCCGAACTTTGCTCAGTTGCTTCAGCCATTACAAGAAGATCTTACTTTCTCTGCTGGATGTTCTAATACATTATAGAGTACACAAAAAAAGAAATGAAATTTCTTCTTCTGTGGAAGTAGGAGGGAAGACTACAAGGTGGAAAGGGCAGAAGTAGAACATTCAAAGGGAAATTACTGCTGGAGTCCAATACATAAAAGACGGGAAGGGTGTAGGTGAATCAAAAAAGCACCGTTCTTTTAACACATAGCTAGAAAGAAGTAATTTTCAAATGAACAAAGAGTCTCTGTTTGGTAATAGAGACATATATCCCATTGATTTATAACTCAAGTTATATTAAACTAAAAAATTAACAGCAAAGGAGAAGTCACACAATGATGATGTCACTCAGCTTGTCATGCAGGAATCATTGCTCTAAGCTTCTACTGATGCAAAGCTGATCGGGTACTGATCTAAGAAGCCCATCCTTGCTCTGTGAAGATTTACAGGTGAAACTCAAAAAATTAGAATATCGTCCAAAAGTTCATTTATTTCAGTAATGCAACTTAAAAGGTGAAACTAATATATGAGATAGACTCATTACATGCAAAGCAAGATAGTTCAAGCTGTGATTTGTCATAATTGTGATGATTATGGCTTACAGCTCATGAAAACCCCAAATCCACAATCTCAGAAAATTAGAATATTACATGCAATCAATAAAACAAGGATTGTACATAGAACAATATCGGACCTCTGAGAAGTATAAGCATGCTCAGCACTTGGTTTGGGCCCCTTTTGCAGCAATTACTGCCTCAATGCGGCGTGGCATGGAAGCTATCAGCTTGTGGCACTGCTGAGGTGTAAAGGAAGACCAGGATGCTTCAATAGCAGCCTTCAGCTCTTCTGCATTGTTTGGTCTCATGTCTCTCATCTTTCTCTTGGCAATGCCCCATAGATTCTAGTTGACCCTGGACTTAATGAAGCACAGTGGACCAACACCAGCAGATGACATGTCTACCCAAATCAACACAGACTATGGAAACTTCACACTGGACTTCAAGCATCTTGCAGTGTGTGCCTCTCCATTCTTCCTCCATACTCTGGGTCCTTGGTTTCCAAATGAGATGCAAAAGTTGCTCTCATCAGAAAAGAGGACTTTGGACCACTGAGCAACAGACTAGGTCTGTTTTTCTTTTGGCCAGGTAAGACGCTTCTGACGTTTTTTGTTGTTCAGGAGCGGCTTGACAAGAGGAATACGACATTTGAAGCCCATGTCCAGGATCCGTCTGTGTGTGGTGGCTCTTGATGCACTGACTCCAGCCTCAGTTCACTCCTTGTGAAAGTCCCCAACACTTTTGAATGGCCTTTTCATGACAATCCTCTCCAGGCTGCGGCAGGGGTGGACTGACAACTCATGGGGCCCCTGGGCAATAGGGGATCATGGGGCCCCTGTGTCCTTGCCCAAACTCAAAAAAGCCTATGAAAATGGTACCAGGGGCATCTCATGGGGCCCCCTACTGACCCCGGGCCCTCGGGCAGTGCCCGAGTTTCCAAATGGTCAGTCCGCCCCTGGGCTGCGGTCATCCCTGCTGCTTGTGCACCTTTTTATTCCACACTTTTCCCTTCCACATAACTTTCTATTAATGTGCTTTAATACAGCACTTTGGGAACAACCAACGTCTTTTGCAATTACCTTTTGAGGCTTTCCCTCCTTATGGAGGGTGTCGGTGATGGTTTTCTGAACAACTGTCAGGTCATCAGTCTTTCCCATGATTGTGATTCCTGCTGAACCAGCCAAGATCTATCTATGGCTGGCTTAAAGATAGTTGCCACATTAAACATATTTACCGGTGTGTCTCAATTAAGAATGATGCAACTCAGACACCATGTTGTGTATAGAAAGCACCAGGATCCTGGTTAATTTAGTTACACCGTGCAGAGATAAATCTATGCTGTAGAATGTGCAATGACTAGTTAGGCAATCCTTAAACACAGGAGAGCCTGTTTGAGGTTTATAAAATACTGGCTTCCCCATAACCACTAGCTGTTGAAGCTTGCTGTAAAGTAAGCGGTTTCGTTTTTTTTGCTCCTTCTCTTATCTTATCTTCCTCTAGTCTTCTTATATTACTTTTATATTATTTTTGGGTGACACCTTATTTCATGGTTAATTTGACTACATGTTTTAGTCTTAACTATGTTTCAACTGCAAGCAATGTCATTCTCATTGGTATGCTTTCTCACTACCTATCTAGTAGACTTATACCCTACTGTCATTGTCACTTGTTTTTCTCAAGCTGTGTGACAATTGCTCGGTGATGGGGACTTTACTGCTTTTTATCCTGACATGGAGGCCCACCCTGATTGAGCTATGTGGTCTCTCTGGTGATTGTTTCCATTTTTTTTACCCCACCAAGCTCCACAAGTCCAATATTCTGACAGACCTTCCTGATCATGCTTGTAAAAACTTGGATTTATTATTCTGCAATCAGTTGCGTAACCAATCTTTTTGTGCTGATGTACCAAGTCTACATATGTTTTTTTCAATCTTTGTTTAAAATGTGAAAACTAATAAAACAAAGATTATCAATAAAGTAATTATACTGCAGTGTTCATGAACCCTTCTTTACCCCAAAAGTCCACAATTTCATCCAAACCAGCACTTTAAGAACTGGTGAAGGGGGTCACTTTCCAACATCTGAAACGTGTTGGATCAAATACTGACCACATACTATCAGCAAGCCTTCCAGGTTTAAGGCATGTTTGCCTTAATATAACCTGGTACATTATTGATATATATGTGTAAATTTAATAACAAAATAGAAGACATTCTTAAAAATACTTACCTTTATTAGTTTTTATAAAGGGTGCATTTAGATTGTCTTCTTTTAATTTCCTTCATCATAAACAACTGGAGCAGAAGGTCCATTGCTTGCGGGGCATGTCCCAATCTTATACTTTACAGGGTATTTCTAAAACCAAGACCAGTAATCTTACACTGAGATAAAACATTGCTATTATGAGATCATCAACAAAAATACATCTTAAATGTATTCTTACCATTCATCTATGAACAGTTACAGGATCGGTTTATTAAAAATGATATTTCTATTATGGGTAGGTGTTAGAAAGTCGTGTCACCCCTCAACCTCTTATTTTTTGAGGACTTAAGGTTTTCATGTAGATGATCATCATTTTAACTTACATATATTGGAGGGCTCAAGACCCACAGATTTGGCTTTGGAGAAGAGGGGAGGAAATCAAAATTATTTTAATTGATGCCGAAATTAACCACTTGAATATTTAATTAAAAAAAACAGCTGGTATAAAATCCACCCGATTTTCAAGACATTACAAGAAGCTTGTAGGAATGTCAAGTTTATATTGGCATGCCACAATAAACTGGTGAAGAATCCAAAGCATGAAAAGAAACAAAAGTTGAAAATTAACAGAAAAATTCACTCAATGATTTTAGATTTTTGTAAGTAACCACAAAAACATGATAAAATTGAAGTTAAAATTGATGCGGTGCAGTTGTCCTGTCCCTTTAGCAGAAAAACATCCCCAAAGCAGAATGTTTCCACCACAATGTTTGACAGTTGGGATGGTGTTCTTGGGGTCATAGGCAGCATTCCTCCTCCTCCTCCAAACACAGCGAGTTGAGTGGATGGCAAAGAGCTCGATTTTGGTCTCATCTGATTGCAACACTTTCAACCAGTCCTCCTATGCATTATTCAGATGTTCGGTGGCAAACTTCAGACGGGCCTGGACATGTGCTTTCTTGAGCAGAGGGACCTTGCGAGCACTGCAGGATTTCAATCCTTGTCAGCATTAAATTATACATAAAGAATATCTATATTTTTAACATTAATATATTATGTTATATAATATATGTTGTTGCTATTAAACACATTTTTAATTGTTATGTAAGTACAAAAGTACATTTTCTCTTTGAGCGTTTATCATCCTTAGATTTCTTCAAAGTTCAAGAAACACCAAAAACAAAACATTATTTTACTTATAGTAACTAGAGCTTGTCAATCCTGCTTGTGCATGTTGAGCCTCTCAAAAGTGTATTTTATGTGCCTGCACGACTGTAGCTGTGACAGGTAGCATGCCCATTTTTTTTATTTGTTTACTTGCTATTTTTATTATTATTATTTTATTATTATTTTAAATAATATAATATGTCTTATATATTAATTGTTATACATGCTTTATGCAAGTAAATGCAATAAGATATTTCTTCAAAGATCAAAAAGTAATGAATAAAGAACATTTTACATACAGTAATTACAGATTGTCAATATTGATTCCTGTTAAAAATGTACTGTATGTGCTATGCAACTGACTTTAGTTGGGGCAGGTAGCAAGTAGATCATCAGGGTTGTTGCTAAACTGAATGCCAACCAGTAAAATGCACATATTAAAGAATTGTCTATAACCAATCTGCATGTGTTCTTGGCTTTGGGAGAAAAGACTTACCTTCTGATATTGTTTGATCTACCCGCTGATCGTGTAAACCCATCACCACCATTTCTTTATAGCGGAATGGATTGCTTCGGCCCACTTATCACTAAACAAAACCGCAAGGAGTACAAGAGATATGGACTGATATTTACATGTCTAAGCTCCAGAGCAATTCACCTGGAAATGTTGGAAGATATGTCAACCGACGCGTTTATCAACGCCTTAAGATGTTTCATAGCCATTAGAGGTACTGTCAGAGAACTTAGATCTGACCAAGGATCTAATTTTGTTGGAGCAAAGAACGAATTGAACAAGGCTCTAAAAGAGATTGATAAAGAAAAAGTAACTGAGTAGTTGTTAGAGAAACAGTGTGATTTTCACATGAATGCTCCAAATGCAAGCCATACAGGCGGAGTCTGGGAGAGGCAAATCAGAACTGTAAGAAACGTACTAAGTTCAGTGTTGAAAAAGAACGCCGGAAGATTAGATGATGCTTCACTTAGGACACTATTCTATGAAGTAATGTCTATTGTTAACAGTCGTCCACTTACAGTCAACAACATCAACGACCCAACAAGCTTGGAACCTCTAACGCCCAACCATCTACTTCACCTTAAGGCTGATTACATACAGCCACCGCCTGGCAACTTCACCAAGGAGGATTTATACGCAAGGAAAAGATGGCGAAGAGTTCAATATTTATCAGAGCAGTTTTGGAATAGATGGAGCAAGGAGTACGTAGCTCATCTCATACTAAGAAGTAAATGGCAAACGCCTAGAAGAAATGTTCATGTTGATGACATAGTGTTAGTAAAGGAAGACGACTTACCTAGAAGTCAATGGAAATTGGCCAAAGTCCTAGAAGCTCGAAAGGACGAAGAAGGACTAGTAAGAAGAGTATTGTTACAAATGGGAGACTCAAAACTGGACAAAAAGGGAAAACGTCTCACAACTCCACTCAAGTTGGAACGTCCAATACAAAAGTTAGTTGTTCTGCTTGAGAGTAACAAAGACACTTGAGAGTTGAGAAACTGGTAGAAAATTCCTCAAATTCATGTTCGAATCCTATTACTGAGAACATAGAATTATAGGTAATTTTGGTGGGAGTGTAGCTGGCCAGCTAAGACCGGTCCTAGATTGCTAATATGGTTCACATATATGTGTATACCAAACCTGCCAATAACCTCAGTACAGTGTATATGTGCATATGTTAAAGCCAAAAGCAGAATCATTGCTGTAATTTATGTCTTTGAATGTTATATGACATTTATATATTCACTGTGTTAGCAGAAGCAGAAAAGGAAAATATGCCTTTAAGAGTCAGTACAAGGTGAGCCAATCACAGACAGCCTCACACTGTACAGAGCCTTAACCAATCCCAGACAGTTTCACATTTGTGCCTGTGTAAAACGCCCTGCTAGATTGTTCTAGAGTCAATTGCTCATCAGACAGAAGAGGAAACAGACAAGTTCCAGTCAGAGAAGCTCTATGGAAGCAGAGAAGGCCAAATAGGTATTTAATGCACTTGTGTGTTCCTCTGTTGTTTAACAGTGCAGGTAGATCTGTGTGTAAAATCTGTTGTGTGTGTTTACTTGTAGTTCCACCGATATAATCCACCGAATCAAACCACTGTAATACGAATTGAACCATTGTAATTCGAAAGAAATAAGCCACTGTAAGATAAACGAAACAAGCCATTGTAAGCAGTGTTATATGAAGAAGATTGAAGTTATTAAAAAAGTTAACTAAAGTATTCGGTGTGCTCTTTAAACCTACTGCATCCATAGAACGGCATTGGAGGAATTACAGAGTAAAGTCAATCTAATCAAACAAAAGAAACAGCAATTGCATAATTTACTCCAGTAAATTTTTTTGCGATGGACTGTTCCTGTCTGTTGAGCCCGCCTTGAGCGTGCTGATATCAGGAACAGTCCATTTCCAAGACTGCTGTACCACGGGGGGGGTTGTTGTGTCAGAAGCCAAAAGGACCAGTCTTGTTAGTGGAGGATCAGCGCGTCAGGTGAGTATATCTTCAACGTCCTCTCCCCTAGAATAAAATGAACATTTGAGCCCCACTGCACAGGCCAAAAAATGTTTTCCTGGATTTCTGCTTTAAAATCACAGAAGATTATATGTTATCTGAATGCAGAGGTCCTGTAAAATAAAAAGATGGTAGTTGTAATTTTTCAGTCAAATTTGTACTTTCAGGAAAAAATACACTTAAATGAAGTTGAGTGCACACAAACACAATTTAATCCCCAATTTAATTGTATAAAAGAAAGCTGAGGTAGGGCTGAGTAAATAGATATAAACATGTCAAGCTTCAAAACTTCAAAAGTTTCAGTAGGTAACACTTTAAAGCGTGCCTAAACCCAAAAGAGATATATATATATAAAATTATTATTATATTTTTTTTTATTTATGTATTTATTTTCAGCTTACCAATCCTTAACTGTGGTGGTTGCCTTAGTTTTCTTACTTTATTTTCCTTTCTTATCACCTGGTGATACAGACATTCAGGCTTGGTTCACATATGTGTGGGTGGTGCCGCTGCGGATCCGCACAAAAATCCGTGCACCACCCGCACAGAAGAATGCAGACCCGCGGGTGGGTGCCATTATTTCTAATGGCACGCCACCCGCACTGGAAATCCCAACTGCACTGGGAACTGAGGTTCCTGCGCGGGCTGAGTTTTCCAAAGAAGTGCAGAGACTTCTTCCCTGCGTGTCACAGGGCACGGGAGTCCATTCAAATGAATGCCTGTGCAAAATGTGGCCCGCAGAGCCGCTTATATGTTAACCAGGGCTAAGTTTAAGTCTGTTTTCTTTCAACCAAGACCAAGCTGGTCAGTAAAAGTGGCATTTACAGGGTTGAGAAGAAACTATTTAACACTGAAATGGGTGTTTACAATGGTTAGGCTTTATCTATTTATAAAAAAAATCATTATCCCAAAAGGAAAAAAAGTCTGCTCCTATAATGGTTTAAAAATTATTAGCTGGTGTGTGGCTTTATTACTTGTTAGCCAAGTCCATCTACGTTTGCTAGTGTATCTAACACTACCATCTCCAAAGGCGAGTAATGCTGCTGTCCAAGGATGGCCCCCTTGTTGCTTCATAGAGTGGGGCCACCTTAAGACAGAAAGTATGTTACTGGCCAGATCACTGGGTGAAGGTAAATGAGAAAAAGCCTAAAAAAAGAAAACTACTTAAAGCTTGATAAACTGCAATATATTACATTTTTGTTTTTGGATTTAGATATGCTTTACATGCTCATCAGCTTAGAGTTAACCATAAATGAGGCACCTAGAATTAGTGCTCTCACTGTGGCATGAGCAGATATATTTACCATGGGTGGCACAATTGTTTATATCATGGCTTGACAAATTTGCTTTGAATCTAACAGCCTGCTAAAAAAGTGAGGAGACAGTTTTTTTTTTTTAAAAATGTTAAAAAACTTGCCTACCGGGCACTTTCACCCCCTTCCTGCGCAGGCCAATTGTCAACTTTCAGTGCTGTCACAGTTTGAATGACAATTGCACGGTTATGCAACATTGGATCCAAATAAATTTTTTTTCTTTTTTTCGAGAAAGATAGAACTTTCTTTTGGTGGTATTTAATCATAATTGGTGGGTTTTTATTTGTAGCTAAACAAACAAAAAAAGATTGAATATTTTGAAAAAAAAAAGGTTTTCTTGGTTTCTGTTAGAAAATTTTGCAAATACTGACTAACAGGGGGCACTTATAGGCTGCACTAATAGGGCTGCACTGATTATTAGAACACTGATGATCAGTGCCCTGATTATCAGTGTAAATGCCTGTAAGTTCCTGTCAGAATTGCCGTCTCTCCTTTCCTTACACTGTGACAGTATGTGAGGAAAGGACTGCTGATAACCGACAAGTCTGTTTACAATGTGATCAGCTGATCAGATTGGACACAGCTGATCACATGGTAAAGTGCCCAGGTGATTGGCCCTTTACCTTGATCTTTCATCAGCTGTTCCCTAAGGACACAGTGATC
Source organism: Staurois parvus (assembly GCF_062004578.1). Lineage (NCBI taxonomy): Eukaryota > Metazoa > Chordata > Amphibia > Anura > Ranidae > Staurois > Staurois parvus. The sequence continues at coordinate 6,915,837 of NW_028318326.1, read as the reverse complement.
ACAGAGCATGCCCGATGCGTGCCCCTGGAGTTTGCAGGTGGGCAGGGTACTGGAAAGGCGTAAATAGATGCCCTCCCAGGACTATCCGGCCATGCTGTAGCCGTCATTCAGCTATAGCGTGGGCAGCAACTAGGTAACTGGGAGTGGGCTGACAAAAGGCCAGACGCCAGGACACTATTTCTAGTCCTTGGTTTTTGTCAGCCCATTCCTGGCACCTTGGATTTAATGAGCCCTGGTTTATATAATTGTGTGTGTTCTTCATGTGTATTTGTATTGTACTATACTTTACATTTTTTTAAAAAGTGTTTTAAACATTTTTATATATATTTATATATATATAATTTTATAAACTTTATTGCTATCAAAATGGGGGCCAACAGAATTGGCAGGTGAAAGGTTCTCTTCATGGGTTCTCTTCAGGGGTCTAATGACTCCCTTGCTCTCTGCTTCAGCTCATCTGCTGTGAACCCATCCTTTCAGGTGGGATTTTGACAACTTTGAACGCGAAAATGTTCAGAGCTGAGGACTTATGGGTTCATAGTTAGCAGAGTAGATTGCAGCAACATTGGTTATTGTGCTCCTGGGTTCCCGGGAGGTACAGAAGAGCCCAAGAACCAAGGAGCAGGGAGAGTCTGGTGGGGGAGGGGGAAGGATGTAACCGCTTATTCCAATAAAAGTGATCTGGTGGCTCTACAATTGCCCAGGTATCCTTTACAGCAAAGACAAGAACCTGCTAAAGAAAGCTCAAACTCATGGCTTCCACTGCATGTTAAAAAGCTGAAGGAGTTAAACAGTGCATTGGTGGTCATTGACAGTAACATGAAAGCCCTCCCTTCCCTTAGTAGTCAGTGGCTGTTACTAACCCCCTCTTTCATTGGTGGCGAGTGGCAATAATAATCAACTCCCCATTTCATTGGTGGTCAGAGATAGTGATAAAAATCTCCCCCCCCCCCCACTTCATAGGTGGATGTTTTCAGTGATAATGAATTCTCTGCCTGTTTAATTGGTGCACAGTTTACAAATGTCCTGGATCTTGTGGAATAGTCCTAAGATTTGGGACATTGTCCAGCAGTATCCACATCCCATAGGATCCAGTACACTTAGTACCAGGACAAAATGGCAGCACAGGCCGGATGCTGGAATGTTTTTTTGTGTTCAGACATAAACTGCAGTACTTTCAAGAATGATCTCTGCCCAGCAGTAGAACTATAGTCCTAGCCCTACAAGCTGAAAAGAGAGGCAGGTTCACTGGAGCATGTGATCAGGTAAGGAAAACCACTGACACCCATGAAAGGGGCGGGGGAATTAATTATCGCTGCCACTGACCATCAATGAAAGGAGCGGGTGATAAGTTATGACTGCCACTGACCAATAATGACAAAGGTGCATGGGGGTAATTATTGCTGCCACTGACCACCAATGAACAGGAAGAGATGTGGTGGGGTTTAATTATCTCAACAATGAAAGGTGGGCTTTATTATCACTGCCACTAGGCACCAATGAAAGGGGACTTCATTTTTACTGCTACTGACCACTAATGAAATTCGAGATTAATAACACTGCTACTAACCACTGATGAAAGGAAGGCTTTAATGTAACTGCCACTGACCACCAATGCTGGATTTATTATGTCTCCCACTGGCTCCAATGTTGGTGGTTACTGTTACTGCAACTGACACCAGCAATGGGGATTATTTTATGCCCACATGCTCTTCAGTGCACACCCAGGCCTTATTTTGTTTAAAATATAACAAAGGAGAAAAGGTGGCACATTACAAGTCATGTGCTGTGAAATGACATCCACTTTATTGACCATGCCCATTTGTTGGCCACAATCTGACCAGTCGGCTTGCAGTGCTTTTCTCATTCTCTTCAAAGTATCCATCCTAATTATTTTCATTTGTTGGCAGCTATGTCATTAGCAGTGATAATTCCCCCTCATCTTTTATTGGTGGTCAGTGATAATTAATCCTGCACCCCTTTCATTGATCAGTATTTTTCCTTACCTGATCATACTCCCGCAGCACAAAGAAGGTTTTTTACCTTTTATGCATGAAGGTAAAAAACCTTCAGTCTTTACAAACAGTACAGCACACAAGCAACTACAGTACTTGCATTTAACCTCTGAGACAACTTCTTTCACAGTGAAGTCAAGGGTAGGACTGGGTACATAGGTGGAGGGATCTATTGGCTGGCATTTCAGGCAAGCAGCTGGAGTCCCAGGGCTGGTACTTCAGGCTTCAGGCTGGAGATGTCCACTTAAAGAGTGGTACTGTATAGCAACTGGTGCAGTGCTGTCCTCATTGGCAGGGTTCTCTGTGGAAGCTGTGTGCTACTGGGCTACAGCCAGGCTGCCCTCACACCCGGACTGATGGTGGAGGACCAATCAGATCACATGCCCAGCCTCCTCTACCTCTTCGGGTGTGGTCTCTCTAAGTGCTATAATTGAAACCTTACTTTTTTCTGTATCCCCACCCTTGTAATTTTGGCCAGTTAGTTCCCAAATGTATGCTACCATGGAGTCTGTCAGGAAAACAGAAACTTTTTTTTTTATCAAATACTTAGTGTCATTTTCCTTTCCTGATAGACTACATGGCAGCATATGTTTGGGTAACTTAACGTTTGCTCCTACCCCATGGGACCCTACTACCATAAATTCTGAAGTCGAGCCAGAGGCTGCATTCCGTAATTAGCCGATTCATAGCAGTGGGAAGACACTAAGTGTTATTTCTGTCTGCTGCTTCATTCCTCTGCTATCAGCATGAATCACTTATGACAGGTTTTCCTGACACCAAGAGAAAAATGGTGATGGGGAAGAAGCTCAGCAGATTGACAGCCTCAGCTTCCTTCCTGTGTGCCATGTGGAGGTGGGGTGTGTCCATTCCCTCCAATCAGATCTCAGAGTTTTCCTCACTTAGCTCTACAGTGTGTAATTTCAGCTCTCCATCCCCTTTTTTCTGAACTCTCAGGCAAGCTTTATAAATTCTGCAAAGTGAACAGCTGTAGAGAAGAGAATACTGTAGATAAACAAGTATATCTTATGTAGGGAGATTTTTTTAAAATCTCTCTATCACCTGAGGCCAGTCACTTCACTGGGTATATGGAAGGGTTTACAAACACTTTAATGTTCCCGTGCTTTTGCTACAGTGTGTTGTTGCTGATTCTTCCTGTATTCTTGAGAGACTTTGGCTGTTTCCCAGTCCTTTGAATGAGGACTGTCTGGAGATGCTGCCAGGTCATCAGCTTTGAAGAGGGGCCCCAGGGAAAGGAAAATAGATGTTTTTCTGATCTTTACAGGACCATCAGGGTCCAAGGATCTTTGAATTACAAATATCCTCAGAAGGGAAGGGTTCTATCAGAATATAGGCCCCAGCACCAGCAAGACTAAACCTCCCACTAGCCAGTGAAGAAAGAGTAGGCAGAGCCTCTTGCTTGTAGTTAGGGCCTTTGGTCAAAGAAAAGTGATATTATGCTAAGTGTGTCATTGTGCTGTAAACTGTTTGACATTACATTTGTTTTTCTAACCTTTTCTTTTGTAGGGCATTCATCTGTTAAATTCAACTGAAAAGTTTCTAGGGATGTCCATGCTACTAACTCAGGTGCTGGTAAGGGTGGATCATACTGGTGCAGAACTCCTCTGACTATCCCTAGAGGAGCTTCAGTGGCTCCACTGGGGGTAGCGCTATACACTCACCTGCCACTTCATAAGGTACACCTGCTCAATTGCTTGGTAACACAAATTGCTAATCCGCCAATCACATGATAGCAACTGAATGCATTTAGGCATCTAGATGTGGTGAAGAAAATGTGCTGTTCCCCTCATATTTGTTATTTAACTGTGCATTGTATCACCAATTCTTATTTCACCATGTTTGTTTCTATGTCTTGATCTGTTGCTGCCATCTGCTGGCCAGAATTTGCATGCTGCATGCCTCTGTTATAGCTAGTAAGTGTTTTCTCTGCTGGGCGTGGTTTTAGGCAAGCCTTGGTTCTGGTCACTTCCTGCAGCCATTTTATCTGCTATATAGCTGTGTGACAGGACATTCAATTCCCTGGGCTTGTGAAGGCATCAGTTTTTGACCAGCAGTTAGCCTCAGGAAAGATATCGCAGGACAGCATCAATACCTCTACTACCTTACAGTATTGTATCACTGTTTGTCGCTGTATTTTGGACCAAATAAACCCACGCTGATTTCATTCCCGTGTATACGTTTGGATCCATCTAACCTGAACATCTGCCGGTCCGGTCTGCTCCACTGCTTGGATACGAAGGTAGGAAGTTACACAGCCATTATCAGTTATACCTTCATTCGCCTTCATGTGGGGACAGAACAGTCAAAAACTGCCTTAATGTCCAGTACCACACTCAGGAATCTCCCTAGCAACAGGCCCACTTGCAGCAAATCTGGCCGGCTACAGTGCATGTTCCACAAGCCTATGCGGAAGCACTGCACATACGCAGTATCTATAGTCTCGCCTGGAAGTCCTCCACAACTCGCCAAGCCATTCCTAAAGTCCTATATTAACTTTTCCTCGCATAATAGAAGTACTGTTTATGCACGCTCCTTACATTGCTGTGGCCCGCAAAACCCCACAATTCACTTTAAACATCTTAGAAATTTTGTCAAGGTGCCCTATCGGAGCCGTGCTGCGATTTTCAGCGCCCAATTCAAAACTTCATTTTCTTAAAGGGACAGCGCACCTTAAGTCAAAATGGCCGAAAAGGACTTTGCACAGTTCCCCAGTGATGAACTAAAGCAAATACAACCTGATACTGATCATTATGAAGGGCAGGGAACAGAATCCACACTTCCAGCAGAACAAGTCGTACGACCAAGACGCTCTCTCAAACCGACAGTAAAAGTCATTGAAAATTATCACACCACGAAAGATGAGCTATGTGATAACCTGGAGGAACAATGGGAACGAGTTTCCTCCCTCATGTCCGGACTTAAATCCTCCTCAGGTGATGCCACAAGCTTGCCATCGGGCGGCTGGACACAGCTCAAGAAAGATACAATAGACTGTCCACAAGGTATATAACCTTTCTAAAAGACTCTAATATCGATGAAGCCCTATCAGAACTGAGCAAGGCAGAATCAATAGCCAGACAAAGAGACGTCATGGTGCTGGATGTTAAAGGTAAAGCGGAACTCCGTATCTCGCATTTGCAAGAAACTAAATCACACAGATCAAATTCATCTAAACATTCCTCTCGGTCATACAGATCATCGTGCTCAAGAAGCTCAGCCTTGAGCGACAGATTACTAGAGGCCCGCATAAACGCAGAGCAATCCAAAGCGAGACGCTCCTTCACAGAAAAAGAAGCTCTTGCAAAGGCAGAGGCCAAGAGGGCAGAAGCAGAGGCAGAGGCCAAGAGGGCAGAAGCAGAGGCCAAGAGGGCAGAAGCAGAGGCAGAGGCCAAGAGGGCAGAGGCAGAAGCAGAGGCCAAGAGGGCAGAAGCAGAGGCTCGAATAAAGATTTTCGAATCAGAGATGCAGGAGGAAATTGCATTAGCTAAAGTAAGACTACTTGAGCAAGCATTGAGCCAAGGTCTTGATCCAGTCTGCTCGCTACCACAGGAGATAGATGATCCAGTTGATCGCACCAGTGACTATGTACTGAATCAGTTATCTGCGCCACCCCCAGTTTGCAGTACCGTCCAAGCCGAGAACACTGAAACCTCCAAGTCAGCTCTACCTGCAGTACCAGTGCCACCCACAGCACCCGAGCAACCTAATAACCGTTACCCGGAAGTGCCCTCTCAAGGACGGTTGTTACAGAAAGATCGCTATCAGGCGTTTTCTGGCCTACCTCCACAGCTCAAGCAGCAGTCATCACAATATACAGAGGCTAAACGAAAGCTTAACCCTGCAGCTACATCATTCTACCCGGAAGCATCTCACCCCTTCACACCAGGCAGCCAATACGCCCCAGGGGCATCACAAGTCGTCATGGCAACAAGCAGTGAGAAATCAGATATGTCTGAGTTTGCCAGGTTTATGGTGAGCAGAGAGCTAATCAACACCAGTCTCTCAAAATTTGATGACCGTGCAGAGAGCTACAGAGCTTGGAAGGCAACCTTCAAGGCCGCCATCGCTAACCTCAACCTAACCGCAGAGCAGGAGTTTGACCTCTTGATCAAATGGCTGGGCCCAGGCTCCACAAATCGTGTCAAGAGCCTCAGAACTGTCTATGTGGGACAAGCAGAAGCAGGTCTTGCTGTCGCCTGGCAGAGACTCGAACGTACCTTCGGCAGTGCAGAAGCAATAGAGAAGGCCCTATTCAAGAGACTGCAGAACGTTCCAAGGATCAATCTCAAGGATGTCCAGAAGCTTCAGGATTTAAGTGATCTGCTCATGGAACTGGAGCTTGCCAAGGGTGACCCTCGTCTGTCTGGGCTGTGCTACCTGGATACAGCTCATGGAGTGAACCCAATTGTCGTGAAGCTACCATACAGTCTACAAGAAAAGTGGGCGGCATCAGTCTCAAGGTACAAAAGAGAGCATGACATCACCTTTCCCCCATTTATTCACTTCTGTAGATTTATCGATGAACAGTCCCAGATGAGGAATGACCCCAGCCTCGACTTCCTGGAGTTCAACACTACAGCTTCAGCAACATCATCAAGGTATGAAAGCATCACGCATAAACACAGAGACTTTAAGAGCAGCGTGAGTGTTAGAAAGACTAACCTACCATCTCCTGCAGTACCCACGGGTAAACAGTACACTACCTCATCAGGAGATAAGACCTTCAATCGTGAATGTCCCATTCATAAAAAACCACACTCTCTGAACAAATGTAGAGGGTTTAGATTCAAAACCATACTGGAGCGCAAGAAAATCCTCACCGAGCTCGGGGTATGTTTCAGATGCTGCGCTTCATTGGAGCACATGGCTAAGGACTGTAAATCTGTCATCAAGTGTGAGGAGTGTCATAGTGAAAGACATGCCTCAGCTATGCACCCAATCCCACTCTCCAGAGATTCACCCACTGCCGTCACCACCAGTCCTGCTCCAAGTCATGGCGGGGAGCCCCAAAATTACGCTAATGCAGCGACTGCTGTTTCCTGCTCATGCTTGGATGTATGTGGGGAGGGCCAGTGCGAGAAATGTTGTGCCCGAATATGCCTGATCAAGGTCTACCCAGAGGGACTACCAGAAAAGGCAGTAAAAATGTATGCCATCATTGATGACCAAAGCAACCGGTCCCTAGCAGGTCCTAAATTCTTTGAAGCCTTTGGAATAAAGGGACCATCCGAACCCTATACCTTAAACACCTGCTCGGGCCGCATAGAGACTAGCGGCAGAAGGGCACAAGGATTCATCGCTTCTCCTGTCAGTGGGGATACGGAAATACCCTTACCGACGCTGATCGAATGTGATCAAATACCCAACCATAGAGATGAGATTCCTACCCCAGAAGCTGCATTTCACCAACCTCACCTAAGACACCTAGCCTACGTTATCCCACCTATGGACATCAACGCCGAGATTCTACTCCTGCTCGGCAGAGACAATCTAAGGGTACACAAGGTGCGTCAACAGTGTAATGGTCCTGACTATGCGCCATATGCCCAGAGACTGGACTTGGGATGGGTAATCATAGGAAATGTATGCTTAGATCAACCAGGAATTGACTCCTTCAAAACGTACGTGCGTGCAGATGGACGCACAACTTGCATTAAGCCGTGTCCTCATCACTATGAGGTGAAGGAGAAGTCTCCAGGCCTCATACAACCACCTGACGTCATTACTCCCCTCTTTGCCGACAACTTGGGGAGATCAGTCTTTCATACAACCAAGGACGACGATAAAGTAGCCTTGTCAGTAGAGGACAGAGAATTTGTCAAGATAATGGACAGTGAGTTCTTTAAAGACGAAACCAATCACTGGGTTTCTCCATTACCCTTCCGAGCTACCAGGGTAAGACTCCCGAACAACCGGGAACAAGCTCTGTCTAGATTTAACTCTCTTCAGCGTACCATGAACAGCAAGCCTGAAATGAGAGAACACATCGTTGCCTTTATGGATAAAATATTCCGTAACAACCATGCAGAACCAGCTCCATCCTTAAGGAAGAACGACGAGTGCTGGTACTTGCCTTCATTCGGAGTATATCATCCACGAAAACCTAATCAAATTAGGGTCGTCTTTGATTCAAGCGCCAAACATCAAGGTGTATCTCTTAACGATATTCTTCTCACAGGTCCTAATCTGACTAATAACCTAGTCGGAGTGCTGATGAGATTCAGGAAAGAGCTTGTCGCCATCACTGCTGACATTGAACATATGTTCCATTGTTTTGTAGTCCGAGAGGACCACCGGAATTTCCTCAGGTTTCTGTGGTACAAGGACAATGACACCAACGCAGAGATGATGGAGTATCGTATGAGGGTACATGTGTTTGGAAACAGCCCTTCACCAGCCGTAGCGACTTACGGGCTTCGGAGAACTGCAATAGAGGGGGAATCTGAGTATGGTACAGATGCCAAAGACTTTGTGGAAAAAGACTTCTACGTGGATGATGGGCTCAAATCGCTACCAACTGAAGAAGCGGCTATCGATCTGCTCAAAAGGACTCAAAATATGTTATACCAAGCTAAACTTAGACTACACAAAATTGCTTCAAACAGCCTAACCGTAATGAGAGCCTTCGAGCGAGGTGATCATGCACCTGGATTCAAAGACATTAACCTGGGACTGGACAGTCCACCTGTGCAGAGGAGCTTGGGCCTCAGATGGGATCTCTCGGCTGACTCCTTTGGTTTTCAAATAAGTTGTGCAGACAAGCCATTCACAAAACGTGGTGTCCTATCAGTGGTAAACAGCCTATTTGATCCGCTGGGATTTGTAGCGCCCATCGTCATACAAGGTAAATCCCTACTGAGACAACTTTCTGAAACCATCAAGGATTGGGATACCCCATTTCCCTCCGATAAAGAGCAAAAATGGGAAGCCTGGAAGCAATCTTTGTGTGCTTTGGATGAGATCCACATCCCAAGATGCTATATTAAAACCTCACTTACTTCTAGCGTAAAGAAGGAACTCCACGTGTTCTCGGACGCCTCCACAGAGGCCATAGCAGCGGTCGCCTATCTGAAGGTCACAGAACCCAACAAGCAAAATCACGTTGGATTCGTCTTTGGTAAGGCTAAGTTAGCCCCCAAGCCTGATCATACTATTCCCAGACTTGAACTCTGTGGGACTGTGTTAGCAGTGGAGATTGCAGACTTCATACAAGAAGAACTAGGTGTCAACATAGATGAAGTTCAGTATTACACGGACAGTAAGGTCGTATTAGGTTACATCTACAATCAGACGAGACGATTTTTTGTTTACGTCAGTAACCGCATAGAGAGAATCAGGAGGTCCTCCAAACCTGAACAATGGTACTATGTACCATCCGAACTTAATCCAGCAGATCATGCCACTAGACCTATGTCTGTAGGTTCCTTTACTAACTCTACTTGGCTTACAGGTCCGGAGTTTCTGCTAAAACAGGCAGACGAATGTGTACAGGAAGTTTTCAGCATCCAGGATCCGGATAATGATCCAGAAATCCGCGCTGAAGTCAGTGTATTGGTCACTGGAACAAAGCAAATCTCCAGCCTCGGTAGCCAGCGCTTTGAACGTTTCTCCAGTTGGATGAGACTCGTCAGGACTATCGCAAGGTTAGTGCACATTGCGAAATGTTATCACAATACTCACAAAGATAAGGATTGTCACGGTTGGCACGTCTGCCATAAACCCTTCTCTGCGGAGAACATCTCTCATAGTGAGTCCCTCATAATACGTCACGTCCAACAAGAGGAATTCAATGTAGAATGGAAGTGCTTGTACAACAAACAATAGATTCCAATAAAAAGCCCTCTTGCCAACTTAAATCCAGTTATTGACAGTTTTGGCTTGCTCAGAGTTGGTGGTCGTTTGAATCAAGCCCACCTAAGAGTTGCAGATCAAAATCCTCTCATCATTCCCAGCAAACACCATATCTCCGTCTTGCTGATCCGACACTACCACAAAAAGACTGAACACCAGGGCAGGCAAATCACTGAGGGCAAGTTACGGTCTGCTGGCCTTTGGATTATAGGTATGAAAAGACGTGTGGCCCAAGTACTGCATGACTGTGTTCACTGTCGCAAAGCTAGAGGAAAACAACTACACCAACAAATGGCTGATTTGCCTGCGGACAGACTATGTACAGAGCCGCCTTTCACCTACGTTGGCCTAGACGTCTTCGGGCCATGGAAGGTGTCCGCACGCAGGACCCGTGGCGGTCACGCAAACAGTAAGCGTTGGGCTGTACTATTTACTTGCATGAATGTGCGAGCCGTTCACTTAGAGGTCATAGAATCCATGGACACATCCAGCCTTATTAATGCCTTAAGACGGTTCTTCGCAATCAGAGGACCAGTGAAACAGTTGAGGTCTGACCGTGGAAGCAACTTCATTGGAGCCTGTAGAGAAATGAACATAGACACCAAATCCATTCAAGATCACTTGGCGGAAAAGGGTTGCACCTGGATTTTCAATCCTCCTCATAGTTCCCACATGGGGGGCTCCTGGGAGAGAATGATCGGGATCTCACGCAACATCTTGAATTCTATGTTGATGGATGTAAACTCTTCAAGACTCACACATGAGACTCTAGTCACTCTTCTCGCTGAAGTTTCAGCCATCATCAATTCTAGACCCCTCGTGCCAGTATCTATGGATCCTGAAACACCAGCCGTACTGACTCCAGCTATCCTACTTACCCAAAAAACTGAGATTACGCTAATGCCTAGTGGAGAATTTACTCATGGGAATATCTACCAAAAACACTGGAAACGTGTACAATACCTAGCTGATTACTTCTGGAACAGGTGGCGAAAGGAGTATCTCAATATTCTTCAAGGAAGAAGAAAGTGGCAACACCACAAACCAAACCTAAAAGAAGGCGACCTCGTGTTAATGAAGGAGCAACATACCGTACGGATTGACTGGCCTATGGGACTAATTACAAAGGTTCTTCCTAGCAAGGATGGCAAGGTCCGTAAAGTGGAGTTGAAGATCTTCAGAAAGGGTGAGCTTAAAATGTTCGCAAGGCCAATTAACGAACTCATTTTGATACTACCCATCGAGAACATTCCTGCTGGGTGAACTCTCCTGAACTTGAACTTTGTGGTTCTTCTCTATTCCAACTCGGAATCTACTATATTGTTATGTTTATTGCATTCTAACATGTTCTTTGTTACAGGTTGTTTTATATTTTATGGACATTCGTCATAGTGAAATCCCTTATGGAATTTCAGACGGGGAGTGTGCTGTTCCCCTCATATTTGTTATTTAACTGTGCATTGTATCACCAATTCTTATTTCACCATGTTTGTTTCTATGTCTTGATCTGTTGCTGCCATCTGCTGGCCAGAATTTGCATGCTGCATGCCTCTGTTATAGCTAGTAAGTGTTTTCTCTGCTGGGCGTGGTTTTAGGCAAGCCTTGGTTCTGGTCACTTCCTGCAGCCATTTTATCTGCTATATAGCTGTGTGACAGGACATTCAATTCCCTGGGCTTGTGAAGGCATCAGTTTTTGACCAGCAGTTAGCCTCAGGAAAGATATTGCAGGACAGCATCAATACCTCTACTACCTTACAGTATTGTATCACTGTTTGTCGCTGTATTTTGGACCAAATAAACCCACGCTGATTTCATTCCCGTGTATACGTTTGGATCCATCTAACCTGAACATCTGCCGGTCCGGTCTGCTCCACTGCTTGGATACGAAGGTAGGAAGTTACACAGCCATTATCAGTTATACCTTCATTCGCCTTCATGTGGGGACAGAACAGAAAACTTGGTGAAGTTCAAACCGAGCATCTGAATGGGGAAGAAAGGGGAATTAAGCGACTTTGAACGTGGCATGGTTGTTGGTGCCAGATGGGCTGGTCTGAGTATTTCAAAAACTGCTGATCTACTGGGATTTTCCAACACAACCATTTCTAGGGTTTACAAAGAATGGTCCAAAAAAGAGAACATTTCCAATGAGCGACAGTTGTGTGGGCAAAAATGCCTTGTTGATGTCAAAGGAGAATGGGCAGACTGGTTTGAGGTGATAGAAAGGCACGCTATCATGTTAATATGGACCAAAATCTCTGTGGAATGTTTCCAATACCTTGTTGAATCTATGCCATGAAGAATTAAGTCAGTTCTGAAGGCAAAAGGAGGTCCAATCCGGTACTAGCAAGGTGTACCTAACAAAGTGGCCGGTGAGTGTATGTGCGTGTTGCATTCTGAACAACACCCTACCATATACAGATGACACAAATGTGAATACTCTGTTCCTCATGGTACACTGCACTGTCCAAAAGTAGTGCAGCTGCATTTTTTACATGTGTTGGGGGCTCTTTCAAAATAAATGGGCTGCCTAACTGCCTGAGCGCACTGCATCTCAGAAACTAATTTTGTAAAAATGCATTTTTGGAGCTTAACACCCTTGCCCCCAGCAGAAGCACTAATGTTTATGAAAGTACGAAAAAGATGTGACCAAAAGGTCAAGAAAACCCCCAGAAGACTTAAAAGGCAGAGAATGTGAGACAGATAGTCAATCTTTATTATTAATACCAAAAAACGGCCAGTAGGTCATAAAAAAACATAATGTGATACACCAAATAAATGAACCAACATATACCCAAATGAATTATGGATACAGCAAACTTTGGGTTGCGGGTACAAATATTTCCATCCTTTGAAAGTGTAGATTTGACTTTCAAAGATGCATGGGAAAAGAATCTAAAACAATGCTCGGACAACATGATGATGTTGCTTATTCAGGAATATCAAAAACGTCTAAATGATTTGGATAAAAAAATGAATGACATCTCCACATAAATTATTCCTTTTAGAGCACACCCTTCGTTCTCTGACGCAGAAGTAAAGTTAAAAAAAATGTAGAGAAATTTTAAAAAGACATTCGTGTCAAAAATGACAAAAAATTCCAATGAGGTAAAAGGGCCTTCCAAGAGGGTAGGACCTATAACTGGCAACAAATAGATTGAAACTTCAGGGGACAGTCATGCCACTCTGGTTCGTGGTACGCATATCCCCAATATACGTTTCTTAGCGTTGGACAGGATCTACTTCATGTCAAGAGGGGGTGATTTTCAATGAATCCCTCCTCCAACGTGAGCTGTGGTGGATCTACACTCTTAACGCCACTGAACCCCCCTGGCCTCAATGAGGCCTTTAATTTAAAACCATTTCTTGAAGGTTTCAAATCAGAGGGATGTAAATTGAACATGTAATATCCTATACCAATTGTCTGATAACACAGGTCTGCGACTAAAAAGCGGTTTGATTATTTTCATCTAATTTCCATGTATTTTGGTGTGCTGAAAACAAATAAAATATTGAAAAAACTTCTAGACATCATGATTTGCCACAAAATGCAAAATTGTCTTCAAATTCATCAAATTCTTTTAATTTTTGGTATTTTTTTTATAGTATGGGTTTTTAACCAAATTTAAAGTCCAAATTACTAATAATTAATTCATATAAGTGCATTTAAGATATAAAATGCAAAAAAAAACCTTAAAGGGGTTGTCCGAGTTATGTAAAAAAAAATATAACATTGTAAATCTGATGGTCAGCAATATATACATAAGCTAAGCAAGTTTTAGAAAAAAAAAATTCTATTTCCTCATCTCCCTAGTTCTCTTCTGGCCCTTTGTTGTTATTTGCAGGTAAACAATCTCTGCCCCTCCCCCCCTGAAAAGGGGGTGAATACAAGTGCTGCTCTGAGTCACATGTCTGACTACTGGGATACTCAGCAGCATGCTGTATGTGTAAGCCTCAGTCCTGAGTCTGTGCTTCTAATGGTAGAAGGGGTTAATCTTTCCTGAAGAATCTAGTGGGTGGGATACCAAATACCCTTGTTTTCTGTGTCTATGGGACAGTCGAGACCAACAAAATCACTGGACCAAGAAGAGTTGGCAGCCGAGGGTGCTAGCAGTCGGTGAAAAAAATGTCCTCCGAGAAACTTTGGTACCTTCCCATGAAGTTCTTCTACCACCTTTCCACATAAAATTGAGATTGATGAAGCAATTCGTAAAATCACTTCCAAGAGATGGAGAATGCTTCAAATACTTGGTCATCAAGTTTCCAGGCCTGTCGGAGGCAAAATTGAAGGAAGGTGTGTTCGTCAGACAAGACATTAGAGGGCTTATAGTTGATCAAGAGTTTGTCAATACCGTGACGGATCCTCAAAAAGAAGGGTGGATTGCATTTAAAGAAGTCGTACAGAAATTTTTAGGCAATAACAAAGATCCTCACTACAAAAAGATCGTCGGACGAATGCTGAAAGCATTTCAAGCTTTAGGTTGCCTGATGAGTTTGAAAGTGCATTTCCTCCAGTCCCACCTTGACTACTTTCCTGAAAATTTGAGAGCTGTGAGTGCGGAACAAGGTGAACGCTTCCACCAAGACGTTAAAGAGATGGAAAGGAGATACCAGGGAAAATGGAGCATTACAATGATGGCAGACTACTATTGGATGCTTCAGAGAGACATTCCAGATGCTACTCACAAGCGTAAATGCACCAAGAGGAGCCTCACAGGGAAGAAGAATTGAGTTTAGTGTGTGTAGGTGAGCTCATTTCAGTTCAAAAAAGGATTTTCATGAAAAAATTGTAATAAAACTTTAATTTTATAAGTCTATTTCCATTTATTTTGAGGTATTGCCTTATTTAACATAGTTACCAAAATTGTCAGGAAACGTGATGTCCTATGACAAAATGGAGGTCATTTTCGGATTCAGCGCACCAAAAAACAAAGATTACGTGGAATAACCAAAACAGCTCTTGAAAAAAATGTTTTTGCAGACCTGTGTAATGCTTTAAACAGATGTCTGTTTATCATATGATGTCTGCTAAGTTTCTTCTACCTATATGTATTTACCTTGGGGTAGTTGCTGTTACTATTTTTATATTCATCTTTATTTCTGTGAATGTTTATACTGTATATCTCTGTATACAAATGAAAATCAGTGTGTGCTTTGATAGAATATAGAATCCATATGTCTCACTCTTTTTATATGTATGCATGTGCCTCCCATGCATCTTATCACCATTCATTTTTTTTTATAAATTTTTTCATTTAGGTATGTGTTTCTCATTTATTTTTGGATATTATATGGTGGTTTCTTGTTTCTTTTTTGCTTTTTCCCTCCTTCTTTTTGGGTTCATTGCTCGGCACACGTGGGTCCTCCAGGTGGCCTTGGACATCCCCGGGGGGGACCGGTCTTTTTCATCTGGCCTGGCGGAGGAACCTCCCCCCTTGGTTTCCGGGTGCCGGATGTGTCTTCTGTGCTATTGTGCGCCGGTTTCTGGTGCGGTGGACATCCTGCGCATGCCGGAGGTGTGGTGACGCGTGACATCATCACGCACCCTTCTGATGCAGCAACGCCACGCACCACCATGTCTGGGGATCCTAGGTTTCATGCTGCACTGTGTTGCGCCTGTGCAGTGGGCGTGCATTTCCTTTCTAGGGACACCATTGGCCATATTAGAGAATTATCCTCCCCCTCTTTTACCTATATATACCTACCATTTGGTCATTTACCTTCTGACTTCTCTGCTGGGCATACTTCTGTGGTGATTGATATACAGCTGCGACCACGTACGTTGTTTTTCACTCCACCCTAGCTGTTTTTTACTGTTATACCCTGGACACAGGCACATACTCTTTGCTAACACCATTTGGCATTCTTTACTACCATGCGATCTGTAGCCGTCACCTTTATGTTATATTTTCTTGGATCTACTGTGCCACAGCATTAGTATCTCATCACTATTAATTTTAACAGTTTCCAACTTTTGGCCTTTACCCTAATGCATATGTTCACTTGTTTAGTGAGCCAAACTGTAGTTGATTTATATATTTTATGTAGATTGGCCTTACCGCTGGGTGGTGCCTTACTGGGATCCTGGCAGTGGCCTTGTGTGTGTTGGAGTTGTGGATACCATCAATTTGAAGATCCCATGTATGATCTTAGTCCTATTGTCCCTTTGCCTGTGGATGTCTATATTGAAACAAGTCACACAGATACACCTAACAATTGTAAGTTTTTGTCTTCATGCTCTGCTGTGTTCTATACTTGTTTACAACTTGAATATACATTGTAACTTCCATTATATGTATCATAGGCATGATATTATTGTATTGTAGTATTACTATACCAGAAATTTCCCTGAAGAAGGAACTCCGTTCTGAAACATGTTGGGAATTATGAGAAGAATACACCACTGCCAGTCAAGACACCTATCTATACTGCTGTATCCATAATTCCTTTAGGTATATGATGGTTCATTTAATGGATGTATCACATTATGTTTTACTATGACCTACTGGCCGGTGCCCATTTTTTGGTATTAAGCACTTGCCCTCCTGAGGATTTACCCCCCCCCCCTTCCTGACCAGGCCATTTTTGCAGTACAGCGCTGATCCCCAAGCAAATCACGACCTTGTACTTGGTGGAGAAACCCTTGATATCAAGCACAGAGGTAAGATATTTCTTGTAGTTGGTTCCCAGGTTTGCACACATCTCAGGAAGGATTTTGGTCCATTCTTCTTTACAGATCTTACAGATCTTCTCTAAATCCTTAAGATTTCTTGGCTATTGCTTGGCAACTCGAATTTCCAGCTCCCTCCATAAATTTGCTATAGGATTAAGGTCTGGAGACTGGCTACGCCACTCTATGACCTTAACCACTTGCCCTCCAGAGGATTTGCCCCCTCTTCCTGACCAGGCTATTTTTTGCTTTACGGCGCTGCGTTACTTTAACTGACAATTGCGCAGTCATGCAATGCTGCACCCAAATTAAGTTTACATCCTTTTTTTCCCCACAAATTGAAGTTTCTTTCAGTGGTATTTGATCACCTGTGTGTTTTTCATTTTTTGTGCTATAAACAAAACAATTTTGAGCAAAAAAACAATATTTTTGACTTCTTGCTATTAAACATATCCAGTAAAAAAAATTTAAATATCAAATTTCATCATAAATTTATGCCAAAATGTATTCTGCTACATTTCTTTGCTAAAAAAAAATCCCAATACGTGTAATTTAATTGGTTTACGTGAAAGTTATAGCATTTACAAATGGCAGTAAACTAGTATACTAGGATCACAATTTATAGCAGGACTGCGACGGACATTTTGACACTGGAGGAAACTGACTTGGTGTCACTGACATCCCCAGTGACACCAATACAGTGATCAGTGCAACAAAAAAAAGCACTGACACTGTACTAATGGCACTGGGCAGGAAGGAGTTAACATGAGGGGCGATCAAAGGGTTAAGTAAGTGCAGGGAGTGTGTTACTAGGGGGCAGAGTGTGTGTGTTTGTGTTTCACTGTAAGCACACTGCTCTGTGCTGTGCACAGCCATCCAGAGCAGTGTGCCTGAGCTGATAGGAAGGAGGACAAAACAGTCCTCCTTCCTGTCGGTGATTGTCGGAAATCACTGGGCGCCAGCATGTAATTACTGGCCGGGGTCCGGTGATTGACAGCCGCGACCACGAATGTGATTTTGCACACCAGTGCCACCCTGTAGCAGTATTTCTGCTATAGGGTGGGTGAGAAGCAGTTAATAATAAAGACTGACTGTCTTTTAACATACTGTATGTCTCACATTCTCTGCCTTTAAAGTCCCCAAGGGGTTTTCTTGACCTTTTGGTCACATCTATTTCGTACTATTTATAGGGATGTTGGCAGTAGTATAATGATCTATTGGTTTTGTGTTGGCTCATTGTCAATCTTAGGCTAATGTTTATGAAAGGAACATGCCAGGGTGGGTTGGGGGCTTTCAAGATGTTCTGGATGTGTAACAAAAAAAAAAGTCTTGTGAAACTCTCAGCATCTAGTTTTCACATTAAACCCATGTAACCAGCATAAAAAGTTAAAACAGGTTTGCTGTAAATCAAACTGCCTGTGGGTTTTATCTAGGGCAAAGGAAATGTTTATCATTTACCAAATGTACAGAAACACCTAGTATGGGTATGATAACTTACCAGAAGATGGCAGCATTGTGCTTAAAGCGGTAACTATAGTGTGTTTTCAGTGGCTATACACTGCATGAGACAAACTACATGCAACCCAACTAAAATTATACTCAAATCAAAATCCACATTTGCTTACGCAAATCCTAAGCATAAGTCTACATGGCTGATCCCACCTTCAATCTGCTTAGGCAAAATAATGGGCTTTGTAGGGCTCTATGCGTGGGAATAACAAATGCTTCCGACAATTAGCAATACTAATTTTTGTACAGAGTTTTTCCATCCTTTTGGAAAAATCATTGAATAAATGGGTCCTCTCCCTAAAAAAAAAAAGAAAAAAAAAAGAAAAAGCAAGTTTAACCCATTGCACTACACTCCTGCCTATCAGACACATCAGTGCTGTGGATTCCAGGAGTTTTCCCCCAGGCAGACACCTTACTGCTTGTCATTCTCTATTAGTCATTTGAATGTCTACGGCCAGCCTAGGGGGGTTACTTCTTAATCGTTGCAGAATCCGTTATCGTAAAAGAGGCAAAGAATGTACACATTGTATTAATTCATCAAGGAAAGAAAAGGCCGCCCTTGGCAGGGAAGGCAAGAAACGAAATAGAAGATCTGAGGGAGCGAACAAATTATATTTAGAAGCAAATTGAGCAGAAAAATCAAAAGGAATTATTGAGTTCTGTTTAGTGGAAGCCATCCACAGTGTATTGAAGAAGTAACTGATCCAGGAATAGGAAGAGATTTTAACAGACCGGATATTTAACCTATAGAGTTTATTTATAAATGATATTGGAAAATTAGAATAAGTAAAATGTAATAAACAAAAAACTTTTGGGAATTTGATACATAAGAGAGATGGAGTTGGTTTCCAATACATCAAAGTATTGTCTGCATGGTGTCAGTCAATCAAGGTATAATCAAGGTAAGAGCTCTGTAGTACCTGTACTGAAGCTTCCCGTTAACGCAGAGGCAAAAACAGGTACTTGTTTATCATTATCCAGAGTCCATATTATCATTCCCTGATGAAGGGGGAGTTGTATGGCCCCTGAAAAGTGTTGGATTTTGCACTAAATATAAGTTTGGAATAAAATCCTGTTAAACTCTAATGTAGGCCAATACAAGTGAAGGGATGGACGCTGCTCTACTGACTCCGGACATCCAGTGTTAAGGAATGGCCTGAGCTGCCATTCTGGCCACATGTAAGGGACCACCTGGCGGCACCTCTAGCAACCCACTGGTCAGGTTTCCCCGGAGCGCGGAGTCTAAGTCCCGGAGCACTTGTTCACCAGGGCCCCTGATGGTGGGGATGGACTTGGAGTGCACCGAGACCAGGTCGCGACTACTGGGTACACCCACCAGTGGTAGAGGAGTCCGCCAGAGGCTCCCGCAGGATGAGAGCCTGATGTGAGGAGACCGGGAGGTCCCAGTGGGATGGACGGATGGATGAGCTAATGCAAAGTCAGACAAGCCGAGTCGGTAGCCGGGGGGTCGGTGCGGTACAAAGCAGCAGGCAAAGAATGGTCGGGTCACATGCCAGGTCAGTAACAGGAGGTCAGATCTATACAAGGTAAGGCAAGCCAAGGGTCAGGACAAGAGAAATCAACAAGGTCAGGCAATCCAGGTCAGTAGTACTCACAACACAGGTTTCAAGGAACAGGAATCACAGGAAGACCATACGGCAACCAGTGACAGCACAGGGGGGGATTTAAATACCGCGCCCAGCGCTGTCATTGGTGCCAGGCGCGCACCCACGAACGCCAGTGCGCATGTGCGAACTCAGTCACCGCGGTTGGCCGGGACCTAGCGCCCGCATCCCCGCATGAGACGGCATAGTGCGCATGCGCCGGGACCAGCGATCCCTGACACCACAGCTGAGGCCATTCCTCAACAGCGGTCCATCCCTTCACCTGTATTGTATTCAACAATGGTCCATCCCTTCACTTGTGTACTATTCAACAGTGGTCCATCCCTTCACTTGTATTGTGACACTGGAATCGCTCAGACTCATGCTCCCTTCTTCTCACTTGCCGGTGGGGTGATATTTTTCCTTCCATCCACATCTTTTAGTAGCGCCATAAGGTAAACTCTAATGTAGGGTTTACATTTTTAGACTTGCTGTCACTCAATGTTTTTTCTTTTACAGTATTCCTGTCTTGGCAGATCATGTGATGCTTCTCTAACCCCTACCTTCCCTGCCTCAAGCTCCAGATGATGTCAGGGCCAGGAAGGAGCCTTGTTGGAATCATATGAATACAGAGCAATTTGGCTTGGTACAATTTTTCCACAGTAAGCACCATGAAGAGGTCAACTGGTATTGTATGTCTGGAACATTGTATAAATGCATCTGTGGGGTGAGGAACGTTTTGGCTAGCTATGATTGGCGGTGTGCAGTGAAAGCTGTTTGGTGAGATAGCTCAGGTGGCTTCAGACTAGGATCCGAACATGTCTGAGCTCACCCCTAAACTGGAGACATAGAACAGGTTTTCTTTATGCCTGAAGGCAGTGCTGTCAAGTCTAATGGAAAACTAGGGAGTCAATGATATTTCAGTGTGGTCTCCCAGGAGCTTGACTAAGTCTCCCAGTGTCACAATTTTTTCCAGTGAAATCAAAGAGCCTGCAACATAAAGTGCTACTACTGGCAGGAACTTCAGGTGAGAAAGTTTGCAACAGATTCACAAAAAATTATATGCCTAAAGCTGAACTCCAGCTCTGTTTGTTTTTTCTTTTTTTTTTTTTTTGCATATTTACATTCATCCAGCTTGGACTAATGTAAGTATATATATATTCCACACCTGGCGGATCCCTGTGGAAGCGAAGAATCACAGTAGTTGCTACCGTTACTACAGTGTTCCTCACTGTCTTCCCAATCCTGTGCTCAGCAGCTACCTTGCAGCACAGTAACCAAAAGGCGTCCCTCAGTCAGCATGGGTGCCATTGAAAGAACACTTTGCATTTTCTCAATGACAGAATGAGGTGGAGAGGCAGGGCAGTGATGTCACGGATCTCCATCTCCTCCAATGAAAGAATGCCTTGTCTTTTTTGAGAAAAACGCAATGCATTCTCTGAATGGCATCCATGCCAAGCAAACAACCCCTGTGGTCAGTATGCAGCAAGGCAGCCCATTCAGAAATCATAAGACAGTGAGATCATTGTAGTAACAGCAACTACTAAAGTGATTCTCCTCTTCCACAGGGATTCGCCAGATATGGAATATGCATACTTGGTCCAAGATGGACCAATGTAACTAAACAGAAAAAAAAAAAAACATAGCTGGACTTCAGATTAAAGAAAACTGTTTATGCTGAGCTATGATTGCCAACACACTGAAAGGTACATTTTCATGTTCCATAAAATTTAAGGTTAATGCTATGATCATTTATCAGCAAACAGTACATCACTATTGCAGTGACCTTTTGCTATATGGGCAGGCAGGAAAGAGAAGGTTATCTGATCTCATGGGAAATCCCAATGAAGTCACTGTAATTTCCCTAAAAAACACAACTTAGAAGAAAACCGGGAAAATGTATTTCTGATTGAATTTTTAGAATGGTAGGTGGGATTTATGTAAATATGCTCTCTGTAAAGAGATGTACAAAAAAAGAGAGAAAAAAATACAATTGGTGGCTTTCTGTTGGGGACTGCTTGATTTCTATCAGGTGTATTTTAGAAGGCAAGCATTTAAAGTTCTGTAATTTCCAGCAAATGATCAGTATTATGCTTTACTTATTAGACTTCAGTGAATGAAATTCAAATTGCTTATCATTGCTTAATTCATTTTGCACAATCAATGCATAACCATTTGAATAACCTTTTCCATAGTTAAATGATAGTCCAAAGTTAAATGATTAACACACAGTGGGGAAAATAATTATAAACATTATGCTTTGGGGCTATTTCTCTGCTAAAGGAACAGGCCAACTTTGCCGCATTGAGGGGCCAATGGGTGAGGCCATATATTGTAAAATCTTGGATGAAAACCTTCTTCCCTCAGCCAGAACACTGAAGATGGGTTGTGGATGGATCTTCCAGCATGACAATGACCCAGAACATACCGCCAAGACAACAAAGAGGTGGCTCAAAAAAAGCACATTAACCGCTTCCTGACTGCCCTATAGCAGAAATACTGCTACAGGGTGGCACGGGTGCGCAAAATCATATATATATATATATATATATATATATATGTGATATTGCATTTCTGGGTAGGGGGCACGCGGCCGTCAATCACTAGGTCCCGCCCGGTGATTGCCAAGCATCTCCGACAGGGAGGAGAACTGTTTGTAAACAAAACAGTTCTCCTCCCTGTCAGCTCAAGCACGCTTCTTTGGATGGCACAGCCATTCAAAGCAGTGTGCTTACAGTGAAGCACATGGACACAGCACATAGTGAAACAGCACACAGTTAACCCTTTGATCACCCCTCATGTTAACCCCTTCCTGTTCAGTGCCATTAGTACAGTGTCAGTGCTTTTTTTTTTTGATCACTGTATTGGTGTCACTGGGGATGTCAGTGACACCAAGTCAGTTCCCCCCAGTGTCAGAATTCTCGCTGCAGTCCCGCTATAAGTCACTGATCGCTGCCATTACTAGTTAACCCCCCCCAAAAAAAAAACAGAATATATACCGCCATTTGTAAATGCTATAACTTTCATGTAAACCAATTAATTTACACATATTGGGATTTTTTTTTAGCAAGGACATGTAGCAGAATACATTTTGGCCTAAATTTATGACGAAATTAGATTTTTTTATTTTTTTTTACTGGACATGTTTAATAGCAAAAAGTCAAAAATATAGTTTTTTTTTCAAAATTGTTGGCCTTTTTTTTTTTTAATAGCGCAAAAAATAAACTCACAGGTGATCGAATACCACCAAAAGAAAGCTCAATTTGTGGGAAAAAAAGGACATAAATTTAATTTGGGTGCAGCGTTGCATGACCGCGCAATTGTCAGTTAAAATAACGCAGCACCGTAACGCAAAAAATCCTCTGAAGAGCAAGTGGTTTAGGTCATATAGTGGCCTAGCCAGTCTCCAGATCTTAATCCTATAGAAAATTTATAGAGGGAGCTGGAAATTCGAGTTGCCAAGCAACAGCCAAGAAACCTTAAGGATTTAAAGACCTGTAAAGAAGAGTGGACCAAAATCCCTTCTGAGATGTGTGCAAACCTGGGAACCAACTACAAGAAACGTCTTACCTCTGTGCTTGCCAACAAGGGTTTCTACACCAAGTACCAAGTCATGTTTTGCTTGAGGATCAAATACTTATTTTACTCACTGAATTGCAACTCAATTTATAGCATTTGTATCGTGTTTTTTTCTGGATTTTTAGTTGACTGTCTCTTTCAAAATACACCTATGATAAAAATTATAGACCCTTCATGTCTTTGTAAGTGGGAAAACTTACAAACTCTGCAGGGGATCAAATAATTATTTTTGCCACTGTAGCATGGTACATACATGAATCCATATACAATAATTGTTAATGTCTGGACTTGGTGATAACAGAACAGATTATCTGATTCCAGCATTAAGTGGCCATCTGGAAAGTTTTATCCTAGGGGTAAATGATTATTTTTTTGCCCATCCACTCTATTGCACAATTCAGTGTGGAATAAATCCAGACTTAGAATCCAGAATTAGAAGCTGCAGTTGCTACAACAAATGCTAAGTGGGTCGTACTGTACTCAGGGTAATATACAACAAGCTGATCTTTTTAATTTGAAACCATAAAATTACTTAACATGTCATTTCTTTATACAGTCCAACTATAGCCATTTATTTTTTTTTTGCATAGAGCGATATCAGGAATTCTGCAGGTCCCTACTAGGAGATTTCCCCTTATTACTCCTTTCACATTAGGAAAACAGAAAGCAGGGGAAAAAAAGCTCTCTAATAGTGTCAGTAAAGAAATAAATGCATGTTTTTAACTCTCTTACCCTACAAAAACAAGCTTACCAAGATTTATCAATGCGTGACACTTGTTAAAGCCAAATAAAAGCTTGTTTAAACTGCCTCCTGCCCACTGTATAGGGAAATAACGGACGGACGGGAGCTCTCTTGTTCTGGAAGGATGTCATATGAAGTCCTCCCACTCTACATGCGCATGCATGTCCCCGAGGGTGCGCGGCACGGCAATCAGTGGTGCGCTGTGTCCCATCGCAGCTCATTACATGTAAACAGGAAATGTCAGTTATCAGTAGTTCTCTCCTCACACTGACAGCGCTTGAGGAGAGGAGAGCCTGTAAGCGGCATTCCTCAAAGGGGACATCTACACTAATAATCAGGGCACTGATCATCAGTGTGCTGATGATCAGTGCAGTCCCATCAGTGCTGCCTTTCAATGCCAATCATTGCTGCTGATCAGTGCCCATCAGAGCTGCCTGTCAGTGCCTCCTCATCAGTGCAGTCTATCAGAACCCATCAGTGCCAGTCATTGCCTTCTATCAGTGTCCATCAGTGTTGACTTTCAGTGCCCATCAGTTAGTGCTGCCTATCCGTGCAGCCTCATCAGCACACATCAATGGAGAAAAATTACTTATTTACAAAATTTTGTAACAAACTAAGAAAAACTTTTTTTTTTTTCAAAATGTTGTGTTTTTTAGTTTAGCAAAAAATAAAAAACCCAGTGGCTATTAAATACCACCAAAAGAAAGCTCTATTTCTCTAAAAAAAAATGATAGAAATTTGGTTTGGGTACAGTGTTGCATGACCGCGCAAATTGTCAAAGTGCAACAGTGCTGAAAGCTGCAAATTGACCAGGAAGGGGGTTAAAGTGCCCAGTAGTCAAGTGGTTAAAGCTACAGCCCACATATCTATTAATATATATGAATAGATATGTGATCTGTACTGCTGCCAGGATCAAAGAAAATGCCTGGTACGTCAGTGCGGGAGACACTGCATCCATGTCGGATACACACTGTGGTTATAGTTCTGCAGGAGTGAAGACTTGCCAGACAGGTATGTATACTTGCTGTCTCTACTTTATTCTTTCTGATGTAGTAGCAGGGTTGATCTAGTTTGCTTTTAATGTAATCCTGACACACACACACAGTGCTCAGCATAAATGAGTACATTCCTTTTGAAAAGTAAGATTTTAATCAATTTCTCAACGAACACAAGAACACTTTGCAAAATTTAGACAAAACTGAGTTTTATAGAACATTTGTTTAGCTCATTACCTGAAAGTAAGGATAATTATATAACTTAGATGACAAAATCTTCAGTTTTACTCAAATTAGTTGATGCAGAAATGAGTACAATCCACAACAAAAACTACTACATCTAGTATTTTGTATGACCTCCATGATTTGTAAGGACAAGACTAAGTCTTCTACACATGGACTGAACAAGTTGGTGACATATTGCAACATCTATCTTTTTCCATTCTTCAAGAACGACCTCTTTTAGAGCCTGGATGCTGGATGGAGAGTGATGCTCAACTTGTCTTCAGAATTCCTCATAGGTGTTCGATTGGGTTTAGATTAGGAGACCTACTTGGCCACTGAATCACTTTCACCCTGTTCTTCTTTAGAAATGTAACAGTGGCCTTAGATGTGTTTTGGATCATTGTCATGTTGGAAAAGTGCACAATGACCAAGCGCACAGAGTGATGGTGGCATCTTCTCTTTCAATATAGAGCAGTACATCTGTGAATTCATGATACAATCAATGAAATGCAACTCCCAGACACCAGCAGCACACATGCAGCCCCACAGAAGGGCACTGCCACCACCATGTTTCACAGTAGGCACCATGCATTTTTCTTTGTACTCCTAACCTTTGCCACATCATACAGTTTTGAAGCCATCAGTTCCAAAAACATTTATCTTGGTCTCATCACTCCAGACTACAGCATCCCAGTAGTCTTTCAGCATGGGCCCTGGCAAATTCTAGGTGGGCTTTTTTGTTAATGGGCTTTAGGAGAGCCTTCCTTCGTGGACGGCACCCATGCATGCCATTCTGCAGTGTACGTCATATTGTGTCACAGGAAACAATCACTCCAGTTTGGCTTTCTACTTCTTTAGCTAACTGCAGTGAACTTGCATGGCGACTTTCTTCAACCCTTCTCATCAGAAGATGCTCCTGTCGAGGTGTTAATTTCCGTGGATGGTCTGGAGTTCTCTGTGAGATGGTTGCAGTTCCATCTTTTTTAAATTTTTTATAGTACAGTATTCTGACTGATAAGTAAAGCTTTGCTGATCTTCTTGTAGCATTCACCTTTTTTGTGTAAAGAAATTATTTTCTCTCAGGCCGTGTGACATTTCTCTTTCATGTAGTGCCATTGCTGACAGCATGAAATGGGAAGGGGTTTTCTTTGTTAACCTCCCTGGAGGTATTCCCAAGTGTAGCTCGAGGTAAAGTTTCAGCACCACAAGTGGTAACCCCGAGCTACACTCGGGAATACCCTGCAGTGTTGCTCCGGGATCCCTTCTGCACTTACCTTGTCCTTCATTCCCGCGATGTCCCCCCTGCAGCGTCCCCGGCCATCTCCTCTGGCCGATGCCGGCATTTGTCTTCCGAGTTCCGCTCCCTGCGACGTCGAGATGTGCAGGGGACAGAGCAAGCAGGAAATTTAAAAATGTCAAAAAGTGACATTTACTAAATACACTAAAATCTCACAGTATAGCATTATTGTTTCAAACCATTTCACATACATTTTGTCCCGAGTGCTTTGTCCTGTGCCCTGCCTGCATTTTTACTGTTCTTTCTGTCTGGAAACTGAAAAATGTCCATGGCATCCAAAAAGCGTCCCTTTAGGTCAAACGCAGTTTTAGACCAGCTAGAGAACAGCGATAGTAAATTAGAACCACTTGCAGCATTGAGTGATGATTTGTGGGGAAATTCGTCATCAGATACTGAAAACGATTTTGCGACGAAGATCAGTGCAAACTTGGCGCTATATTTCAAATGTCAGTGTTTTTGGTTTGATTACATTATTGAATTAAATTTATTATATTATTTTTTATGATTATTTATTAAATTATAATTGATGATTTTGTGTTTCAAATTTTATCATACCCGGACTGTTTACTAGACTCTTGTTCGGACAGATTTCAGTGAATTATTCCTAAAAAATTACAGACCTGCAATAAAAAAAAAAAAAACAACATATTTCCATGCAAAAAAAATGAGCACAGAAATACTGACATAATCAGACCGCTAGGGAGGCTACGTGATGCCCTTTTATAATCAACTGTCAGCTGGGCACCGGTTTAATGAAGAATTACACTCGCCTGTCAGTGCCACCAATCAGTGCCCATTACCTGTAGTTTAATTCTCATTAATTAGGATTTTGTTGTCTAAAGTTTAGTTTTGCTCCTAAGACTTTCATTGGGGTGTATTTATTTTTCAACATGGTCTTGAATGAATGTGTTAAGAAAGATACTTGCAAATCTTGTCTGCAATCCATGGCCCACATTTGTGGGAGTATTTTGTAGTAGTGTCCCATAGAAAATGTTGATTCTGAAAGGAAAGAAAGGGTTTTCTGACATATCTGTTGTGGCACTCATTTATGCTGAGAACTGTACTTATACAGTATATACACACAGCATACTGTGTGCCTATTAACATTTAGCAGCAGAGGGAAATGGTGCCATAGTGTTTAGTGTTTTTTTCTTTTTTTTTTAAACACTTTTCAGCGACCTCAGCTTATGTGAGCATGGCTTTTCCAAACCCAGTTACACTTCTAAATACAGCTTCATGTTTGTACTTTATTTTACACATTATCTTGTTGATCGTCTGCATCATCTTGATATAATTGGGTATGATTTCCTCCAACACTCCAAAGACATGCTGGTAGGTTAATTGGCTCCTGTCTATATTGGCCCTAGTATGCGTATGAATGTGAGTTAGGGACCTTAGATTGTAAGTTCTTTGAGGACAGGGACTGATGTGAATGTATAACAAATATTTAAGGCATTGCATAAATTGATAGCACTATATAAGTACCTGTAATAATCATATAATTGTTTAAAGTGTATGTATACTGGAAAAATACATTTTTCATTTAATGTATCTGTTCAACAAGTGCAAAGAAATAAAAGCTAAGAAGATGGACAGGGTTTTGTTGTTTTTTTTTTAACTTTCTGAGTGCTCTGCATCTGGACTATCAGTTGGCATTGTTCCCTACAATCTCTGTGGTCTACAGAATACTTCCCCGTTATGAAGAAGGGAGGGTGGTGATTTGTTGTCATAACACACTCCTTATCCTAGGGTGACAACAGCACTCACTACAGTTGTCACCCAGAAACAGGAAGTGAGTTACTTGCAGGAGTACAGAGTTAAAATAAAGGGAAATAAAGCCTCTAAGGATAGGTTCACATATACACAAGCGTGGGAGGGCATGTAAATCACACACATTCCCACACCCTCTACGACAATTTTAAAAGAGCGCAGCCATGTGGGCTCTGAGTTCTGTGAATGAATAGACTACAAGTACTGACAGCCTTAATAAACTACGAGGGTGCTGGTGGGCATCCTTGTAGCTCATTGATTCTTTCTGGACTGAAGTAACTGCCTGCTTGCATCAAAAGGTATGGGGAGACAGCTACACTCACCAACTGCAGGAGGCTGACATTGCACCCATGATCTGCTGATCAGGGGTCCAATGCTTTTCAGACACAGCGGATCACCGGTCAGTGGAAAGAGCCGATGACTTCAGCTCTGTCATGTGATCAGTTGTGTCCAATCACACCTGATCGCATGTAAATAAGGAAATGCTGGTTATCGGCATTTCTCTCCTCACGAGCTGTCACGCTGACCGCTCGTGAGGAGAGGAGAGACGGTAATCGGCATTCCTAAGAGGGGACATCTACATTAATCATCAGGGCACTGATGATCAGTGCCCTGATGATCAGTGTAGCCTCATCATTGCCACCTGTCAGTGTGCATCAATGCCACCTGTCAGTGCCCATCAATGCCACCTGTCAGTGCCTACCAGTGCAAATCAATGCCACATATAATCAAATTCAAAGCCTATCTGAGCTGCCTTTCAGTGCCACCTATCAGTGCCAGTCAGTGCCGCCTATGAGTACTGCCAATCAGTGCCACCTATCAGTGCCACATATGAGTGCGACCTTTCAGTGCCCATCATTTATGTCTGTGAATGCCCACCAGTGATGCCTGTCAATGCCTCATCAGTGCCGGCTATCAGTGCCCATCACTGCAGCCTCATTAGCGCACATCAGTGAAGTGGAAAATTACTCATTTACAAAATTCTATAACAGAAACGAAGTAAAAAAACTTTTTTTTTTTCAAAATTTTGAGTTGTTTTTGGTTTATAAAAAAACAAAAACCCAGTGGTGATTAAATACCACCAAAAGAAAGCTCTGTCTAAAAAAAAATTTCATATGGGTACAGTGTTGCATGACCGCGCAATTGTCATTCAAAGTGCGACATCGCTGAAAGCTGAAAATTGGCATGGACAGGAAGGGGGTGAAAGTACTTTAAAAAGGGGCTAAAACATTTGCACAGTACTGTAACACATGCGGTATCATATAAGAGGTTTCTTACCAGTGCCAATGACATCACAGGTCCTTCCCTTTTCTCTGGCATCGGCAGTTCTTATTGGAGTGCTGAACAGCACTCATGTAATGACATGTAGACACCATGCAGTGCAGGAATACTGAGGCCAAGTGATGACATTGTCCTATTTGGTGGGTCTAAGACAGCAAGGGCTTAGAAGTTGCTTGATGGATGCTGGCCTTTTTCTGCATTGTGGTGAAAAGGTAGTACTAAGGGGGACAAGCTGAAGATTGAAGGCATTTAAGCTAAAATATGATTTTTGTACTCACCATAAAATGGTAAGTACAAATAGCCACATGAATTCTTATACATTTGGATTTTACTGCCCCCTATAAGAGGATAGGACACGGACAACAAAAAGTGTAGGCCAGACCAGGATAACCTATCCTACTAAAAGCATGCCCCAGTTTTGTAGTAAACCAGAACCAATAGCATGTTCCTAATCACATTTGGGGAGTTGCGTGGAAGACTCCCTGTTCAAAAGTCTAAATTTAACAGTGACAGGACAAAAATAGAAATGCAAGAAACATGAACCTTAAACAGTGCAGTGTCAAATGCTGGTTCCGACCTAGCTGCAGGAAGAAGAGGATTCACCCCCCGGGGTGGAATCCCTGAAACTTGCACCAAGTAAAATATGCCTTCTGTGTATTATAGGAATCATTCACCCTAACACTCATAACCTGGGCTTCAACAATCATGCCATTAAAGCCAGTGAGCAAGAAGTAGAATTACTAATCTGTTCTGGGGACAGAAGATCCTGACAATCTGATAGCAGTCTTACCAGTTTGGGCCATTCCAGAGCAAAGAGGACCACTTGCATGCCCCCAATCTCAATCCTGTAAAGCAGGTGAAAGTTTTTTTTTGAGGAAATGAATGCATAGTCTAGGGTGTTTTGATCCCATGGAGACACCATATCATCTACTGATTCCTTTAGAGGATCCCTGTAGCTGGATACAAACCTGCCCAGTTTGTTGTTGAACCTGGATTTCCACAGCTGGAGTCCCTCAATTGCAACACAGGCCCTGGAAAACCTCTTGGTGTAGGGGCCACTCCTCCACCTTCAGGTGCTACCTGCTGAGGAAAATCTACCTGTCACTGGTCTATGCCTGGAATGTACATGACTGACAAGGCTGGAACATAACATTTTACCTAGGACAGTTCTAGCACTGCCTTTCTCACCACAGCAAGATTTCAGCTTCCTCCCCGATGACTGATGTATGTCTCAACTGTGGCGTTGTCCAACTGAAACCGCAAAGCATGGCTCTCCAAGCAGGAGGGTCCAACACTGCAGGAACAGCAAAATAAGTCTGAGGCTCATGAATGTTGATCAGAAGACAAGATCCCTTTGTTGACTTAGCTCTCTGCATTGACAAGTTCAACTCGATAGAAAAAAGGGCGATTGTCTATGATGAAGATCTTCCAGAAGACAGGGAGAAAGGATTTCCCCGACTCCAGAGCCAGACACCTGAGCCACAAAAAGCAGGGATCCTCAGCATCAACCGAGATAGTTTGTCCAGAGACCAGATCAACTTGTCCTGTGATGACAGAATGTTGAAGATATTTGAAGTAAATATAGGCAAAACAAAGGAGGTTACCATCGACCCCATGACTCCTATGCAAAAGTATAGATTCTAATGACTTTTGGATTAAATAGTTTGAACCTGGGACCAGAGAATCTTAAATTTCTCCTGAGAAACACCCTGGCCTGACTCTGGTCCAGGGCCAGACCTAGATAATCCAAGCATCATGACCATTCCAGCAACGATTTCTTAAGGTTTTAGGATCCATCCAAACTGCTGTTTCTTATGGTTTCCTCAACTATTATCCCACAATGGGGATTTCATGAGTGCAGAAGAGAGACAATACTGGGGATAGCACCTTGCTGAATACCAAGGGTTCAGACAAGAAGCCGAAAGGAAGGGCCACAAACTGGTTGTGTAGGAGGCCCCACAGCAACAAATCATTTATGTGCTGAATAGATGGGGACATGTAAGTAAGCATCCTTCACATCCACAGAAGCCAAAAAGTCTACATGGTTAAGGGAATGTGGTGGGATTCCATTTTGCCTTTTTTGGACCTGAATGAAAACCTGAGCTTTGAAATCCAAGATGGCTCAAACGTTCCTTTAGGTTTGGGAACAGTGAACAGATTGTAGTAAAACCCCTGGAACCATTCTGCTACAGAAATTGGGAAATGACATCTTGATTCAGAAGACCTGAAAGGGTTCGATGGAGATCTGCTAGTCTTTGCAGAGATGCAGAAAGGTCAGAGGTAAGAAACTAGAGGGGTCAGGGAGAAAAACTCCAGTTTGTAGCTCTGAAATACTATCTTCTGCACCTAGGTGTCAGAAATGCAAGCTGTCCAGGTGTCTGAAAAGGTAGACCGAGGTCTCCCTACACTAGAAAGTTGGTGCGCACCTACAGTGGAAGGCTTGTTGGAAGATTTAGCACACTTAAAGTGCCAGACTGAGTGTGGATGAGAAGCCAAGCTTAGAGGGAGAGGAGGAGAAATGAAAAAGCCACTTCTTAAAAGTCAGAGAGAGAGATAAGACTTTGCAGTCTGTTCTTTCGGCATCTTCTGTTAAGGAAGATAGGTGCTCTTGCCACCAGTAGTGTCTTGATGAGAGCATCAAGAGCTGTTTCAAAAAGAAGCCCTACGAAGACTATGTGAATAAAACGTCTTTTACACAAAGGTTCGAGAGTTCATTATTTTAGCCAATGCCACTTACACATATGCACCGACATGAGGCACATGCAGGAGGCTTCCAGCAAGCGGTCACACCTAAATTACATTACAGCCATCTGCTCCACATGTTTAATAAGCAAGGGATCACAGCAGTGATTAGATCTCTTATACAGGATTTTGACAAGTAAGACATGATTTGACAAAGTAAAGAAACAGCCAGGATTGGATGCAGGATGATATCAGCCAGCAAGGATACAGCCCTAGTGAAAGGGCTTCTAAGCACTTATTGGTTGGGTCCCCTTGGTTGGGTTAACCCTTTTCCTGCCAAAGGCTATCATCAGATCAGAAATACTTATGGCTAGCTGGCTCAGTAAGCCTTACATTTTCTGCATTTCCTGCTGGTAGAAGCTGAAGGTCAATAGATAAGTAAAAGTTTTTTTTTTTTTTTTTTTTTTTTTTTTAAAGCTGGCCTCTGGAATTATAAAATGTTTTTAAAAACTACAGTTCTGTGGTAATTGTGTGTCTGAAATTCTTCAACTCTTATACGTGTTCTAATTGCATCCTGTTGTTTTTCTGTGTCCCATCTCAACATAGAAATCTTCTATTATTATACAGATACAGAGAGTAAAAAAAAAGAACACAAGCCAGAATGATTCCTAAAACCTAGGTTTAATAAATTAATAGGTACATGCCTGATGAAAAACACATTTAAAAAAATAAAACGCAGCAGCAGCTGCCGTCACCATGCCAAAGTGTCAGTAAACATTATAAAACCTCACGTTCTTGATTTCAGAAAAAAAAAAAATGCAAGTAATGCAACAAAAATTGGACAACACAAAAAAAAAGATCAAAGAAAAAAAAATAAAGTGTGCAATACAAATGTTATTAAGGATAAGAACCGTTTCACATAATCATTATCCTAATCGGATTATGCAGAACATAAAAGGCAGAATCACAATAATCTCACTCCAGGAGGAAAAACATGCTGATTTACAGTCACGACCCGTTTAGCTAGAAGAAACCTCCGACAAAAACGGAGACATACATGCAGTCATTTACAAGTCTGGTTACACTGTAAACACGCAGCAGTAATGGCACAGAATGGACATCACTGCTTTTACAATATAATTGATTGCCACGGTTAAAACAATATAAAAACTTCTTCTGGTCTGTGTACACAAAAAGCAATGCTAAATGATACCCTTAGCTTCAGCACAGTGGAGGCAGTCATTTTGTTGGCTGGATCAGTATGTGCATGAGAGAGAAATTCACACATAACTACTACTAAGGCTTGTGTACATGGGCTATAGAGGTAAAGGCAAGAAACTGGAACCTACAAGAGTAAGGCCATATGTACACTGCATTCTTTTAGATGCCTTTTCTTTTTACAGGAGAAAAGCAGCAGAAAAAAATGTTGTAAAAGCCACGTATTTATGTGTGTTCATGAGTTTGGGGTAATGAATTCTATTGGCTAGCATAAGAATGTAATCTTGCCATCAGAATGTATTAACTTCCAAAGTGTTTTTTTTTTTTCTGCCTCTAAACTCCTGTAAATGCCTATATGAGCATGGACGCATAGGTTAACATGGAAGGACATTTGGAGGAAGAAAGGAAAAAAAAGCATCAATTGCCTGTAAATGAGGCATTTTCGAGCACAAGTGTGCATGAAGCCTAAGTGATTTTTAAATGCATTTATGCAAAATACACTGCATTGCAAGCAAGCCAATAGACATTTAACTTGCTAAAAAGCTTCTGCTTTTAATTTTACAACTAAGCAGCCCAGAGATCCCAAACCCTGCTGGTAGGGAGAGTTACACCAATTATGGTTGATAGCTAGGCCATAGCCATTTGTCTCACTATTGACCATTGAGGCTGTCCGTCATATTGATGGGCTGATAGATTGGTGAACGAGTCAAGGCCACACTTTCAACCATAAGAACTGGTCTAAAATAGCATACCAGACTACTCTGACATTTGGGCCCCCCAGGTTGCTAGCTAGTAAAGTCGAAGGTGATATTTGGGGTAAAACCAAAGTCACATGCCTATTAAACAGCAGCAATGTTTTGGCAGGTTTAATGTCACTTCAGGTACATTTTAATGTGTGCCTGTGAAGTGTGATGTACTTGATCATCACTTGTTACTTACAACTAAAGTTTAACTTTTACAACATTTACAACTGGTGCAGGGGCTGAGCCTCAATTACTTGGTTTAAATTGATTCACATTTCAACCCCTGTACTCAATGCCCTTTTAAAATGCTTCCTAAATACCCATGTGTACAACCTTTACTGTGATGTCAGATGGAAGCTATCTGAGAGTGGAGAAAAACATTTTTTTTTTTTTTTAAGGATTTTTAAAGCGCATACTATGAGCCCAAGTTTTGAGGTCATTCCACTTCAAAATGGCTTGTTTTTCTGTGTGACAGTACCATGGAGCTTTCAACTGAAATACAGATCACAGATTTCTCAGCAGCATGAAACCTACTGCATAGGGCATGTTTTCATTGACATGTGCGCTGTTGCAGCTCCTACCTAACAAGCATGGATCATATTACATTGTGAAAACTATAAAAGCAAGTGTTGCGTATTAAATGTCATGCTTTCAGCTGTCAGATAGGACTCAAAAAAAGTGCCTGACATTGACCATAAAGGAGGTATTCTTACCTCATCCATTAATTGGTCATGCTGCAGCATTGATAGCAAGGGCTCACTTGCGCAAGCAGTAAACCATACCAAAGTGACGCAGTTCGTTACATGCACGTTCAAATACTTTTGTTCATCTTTGTGATAAAACGTGTGGGTTTTTTTTTACATGCACTACAACTGAATTGTAACCATGTGCAAAAAATAAATAAATGGACAGAAGTGAATCCTTGACCCACCAAAGTCCATCACAGAACCAAATTGTGCATAACTGACTACACCATTCATTATGAAAATGAATGCCGACCGCCAACTATGCTGGCAGAGATCAGAAGCCTGGCTCATATATTGGTCCCGTCCCATGTCAGTGAGTCCTTTTTAACCAATCCCACATTGGGGAAACTTCATCACAGCTATGGATCAGCAGTTTTTCTAGGCAAACATAACATTGAACAGCATCTTCCAAATGCTTCAGCAATGAGCAAGTCTGCCCAGACACACTGAGGTTGTCTATAGCAACCATTAATGTGTTTTTTCAGGTATTAGGGCCAGTTAAAACAATGATGCAGCAAACTTTTTTAAAGGGAACATGTTCTACTGTTCGTTGGGACACCAAAATACATTTATAAAACCAAGTATGATAACTGGCTTCATTCATCAATCAGCGGCTCCAAAAGTACCAGAATGCTATTTTAGGGAGCTGAATCACATGCTGTGAGCACAGATTAGAAAGTGAAAGAGGAAACGATTGGCTGCCATAGGCGAAGCAGACATTCATTCTTCAGATGCCTCCAGCTACAAGGAGCAGTGTGTGTCATCTATGTGTTTCTCTAACTCAAACATTGAATCTGTCACAAAATGGCTGCCACCTCAACATGTAGGCTCTAGGCACAATTCAAATAAGGGAGTTGGCCAGAAAAGTTTGCTCATCTTTGCAGCAAAACAATCCTTCATATTCTGGTATACAGTCCGTGTTTTTTTCTTTTTCAAAATAAAATGTCCTCATTTTTAATTAACATTTCCACCACCAGTCTCTGATAACGAATGTCATTTAGTGCTGCCATGGCATCTAGCTCTGGTGCACGCATGAGAGTTGGTCCAAACACTATGCCAAGGTTTTCTGCGTTCATTAAATTGTCCTTCTCATGAAGAGTTACCCTGCAGGGAATACAAAATTACATCTCATTATACTTGCTGTGCATCCAAATGAAGGGTTATCTGTAGGGCACTGCAGGCAAACCAGAACATGCAAATAACCCCCCTTGTGCCCCCCAAAGCATTGTGTACTTTTCAGTTTGAGTTTATCTCAGGCTGTGACATTATTCAATGGGAAGGTCCTATTATGTGTTGCTAGGACACGGTTTCATTTTTGTCTAAGTTGTGGCCAAAGGACTTGTGGGCATAGGAAGCAGAGGCTGTCTGACAGCAAGAGACAGAGGCCATTTTGTATGACAGGTTTGTGTTAATTAGAAGTGTCAAGCTGAATGCAAGAGTGCCGCTACTACTTAGAGTCTAGATTGTGTACTTTAACAAAGTGGAGGCCTTGGATGCCATAGTTACTAATGTGCTACTGCTGTAGCTTTTAACAACTATTTCTCTGGGAACAGAATGCAGTTGTAGGTCTAAGGAATGACTTGGGGGTGAGTTTTTGTGTGATTATTTTTTATAATTTACATAATAAATGTATCCAAAGGTTGAATAAAGCTGACCAGAAGTAAAAAAATAAACAAGGTCTGCTCCCATGGGTTTGCCCACAATGTAGTCAAAATACAACAGCCTTGCAAACAACATCTTGCATTGTGAAGATAGATATAAAATAAATAGCTCGACCCAGAATCATTTGTCAAGTGATTTTCAATGAAATGTCTTTTTACGTACTCCGTGTATTTTATAGCTTGCTTGCTGAAATTAGGCAAAGCATCAAGCAGCCACTAATGAATGCCAGTAATTCATGATACAGGTTTTCCTGTGAGCTATAGGTCTCTTGATCAGTGCACCAACGAATTTGACCATGCACCAACGAAAACATTTCTAGCAAGTTAAAAACTGCTGAATTGCAGTAAAGTTTTCAGAACTCAGTGTTAACCTTGTAGGCAAACAGTATAACTGAATGAACACTGCAAAGCAGCCAGATATCATGAGATTCCTAGACATAGGCAAACATAGAAACTCTGCTTAAATAAGCAATGAACAATATTGTGTGGAAGAAATAAGATGCACGGCAGCAACACCCTATGGTCTTAACTTTATACTATGAAATTTGTATTTTAAATACATTATTACTTACATCTTGCTTACATTTTAAAACCTTCAATAAAACATCAGTTGTAACTGGTTACGTTTGTTACACTAATGTGAAGCTGTGACAGTATCAGGCTTGGTGGATTTGGCAATGGCAATTTAGGTACACAAGTTTTTGGCATGAATAGTACTTACACCTAGGATAGCTGCTGTGACATGGTCCTGATGCTGGCAACATGTCAGTGTCTGGATAACTAAGAGGTCACTCATCTGCTCCCATGGCATCGCTCCCTCGCTAAGCCCTACAAGTGAGGTGTGTCTCTGTCTCCAGTCCCTCACTGGGAGCAAATCCTCCAATGTCTTAGCTAGCAAGTAAGCTGTAGAAGCAGGAACGTGATGGCCCCTGCTGCAACTTAAACGAATCACAACCAAGTTCCTAACTAACCATTAAAGTGATAGTAAAGGTTTTATTTTCCATTTTTTATTAAAATAACAAACATATTATACTTACCTGCTCTGTGCAATGGTTTTGCACAGAGCAGACCTGATCCTTCTCTTCTTCAGTCCCCTGATGGTGCTCCTGGCTCCACCCCTGTTCAGTGCACCCACAATAATCCACTTGCTATGAGGGCACTTGTGCATGCTCGCTCCTGAGCCCTACTCTGTGTCTCCATAAGCCACCCACAGTGGGGCTCGGCTCTGCACAGCTCCCTCATCACTGGCTCTTACTGACAGCAGCCAATGGCTCCTGCTGCTGTATCTGAGCCAATGAGGAGCCAGAGAGCCAAGGCTCTTGTGCACATCACTGGATCAAGATCGCCTGCAAGGGAAGCTACAGGCAGGAATTATTTTACCTTTACATTATAAAATGTAGTAAGGTAAACACCTTCTTCCTTTACAAGTACTTTAACCTGAATATAAACTCTTAATAAACCCATAACCTCAACCTAACCCCTAACAACCCTAAACCTATAGGGGCTTTTGAATTGAAAATGCCATTGTAATACAAACATCAATAAAATAAAAAATGGAATGCTGTGAAAACTTAGGACATCCAAGTTCATAGTAGCAGATTATCAGTGGTCAAAACCTACAAACGCTGCGTGTTAAAATGAAATTTGTGCATTTCTAGTTGCTAGAATGTACAAACTTGGAGTCCCTTATTCATCAAAATGCGTAACAGTGGTGTTTATCCAAGCTGGAAAGGATTTTCGGCTGGGATGTACATAGACTGAAGTAAATTTCTTTATGTACTAATCATCATCAAAATACCAAACACTTTTAGTCCTGGGAATTGAACCACCAAGGTAAGCTGAGCTCGTGTAAGAAATGTATTTGTAGATGTGTAGTGTAAAATAGGTAATTTTATTTCAATAATTGCATTGGCTAATTCTGTTATCTTGTCTGTAGCACATCCTCTGGAGTGAGTCTGCTGTAAATGATAAAGAAAAGGGATTATGGTGGATGTATCATGTAGCGCAGTGTGACCAATTGGCATCTAATGTTTGAAGAGACTTGGGAGCCTGGCAGTGACAAAACCAGATCCACTGCCAGTGGGCATGGCATCATTTCTTATTGCTGGAGGAAAAACTGGAAAGAGCTCAACAATAGCTTTTCTTTAAAGTACAATGCCAAATTGCAGAATTCAAAGCTTTCTGAATGATTTACCTTTTCAGATGGGCCATGAGATATCTCAGTGATTCACAGTGTGCAGGAGGTAGCAGCTTCAAAGCTTCGTGAAGA
The DNA here is from genome assembly GCF_062004578.1 of Staurois parvus. NCBI lineage: Eukaryota > Metazoa > Chordata > Amphibia > Anura > Ranidae > Staurois > Staurois parvus. The sequence goes on along the minus strand of NW_028318326.1, from coordinate 6,876,965 downwards.
GCTTCTAGCTGTGTGTCAGGATCCACGGCCTCTAGATGACACAAGAAAGACTTTCATTAACCCTTTCAGAAGGTTTATGCCACTAATTTCCCATCATGACTCTGGCAGAACCTGAATGAAAAACCTTTTGATGGTGACACATAGGAGTTAAAACTTGACAAGAGGTTCTGACTTTCCCACAAGCCATGCAGAGTTCAGTTTTTACATTTTTCCCATGAAAAGGTGCACTTTGAGTTGTCTGCCATAAAACTCATGAAAATGCAACAATGGTAGATTGGCTGTTACTGCAGCAATGATGTCAAAACCACCAGGACCCTATAAGCATCCAGTTATATATTTTCCTCAGATTTTGGTGGTTTACCACTGAAAGCTCTAGTTCTACCACATATTCAAAAAAGCATGCAAGTATATTAACCACTTCACATCCTTAGCCCATTTTAAAATGTCCTGGACATGAAGTGGTTAAAACAAGCTCATGGCTGGAGCTATGAGTTTGCCATCTGAAAAAATGACACCAAACAACAGTTCAGCAAGCGTCATCTGGGCAGATCTACAGCTACTCAATCACATTTACAGTAACCTCTGAAGGCTTTTAAAGCCTTCTCCTACAAAAACATTTTTGTGAAAGCTTGCAATTTTGAGTCTTGACATATTTGGTATCTGTTTTCTCAACACAGCCTCACCTTTAATATTTGACAAAAAATTGATTATATTGTGTTTGTGTGCAATAAAATTTGTTTTAATGTATTATTTCCTGAAAATATGCATTTGTTAAACAGCTTTGCAAATACTGTACAAAAAATTGCAGCTGTCACAATTTATTCTCCAAGGCCTCTGCTTTCATAAAATGAATTGCCCTAGACGTGAAGTGGTTAAAGGAAACCTGTGTGAAAGAAATGCTGGAGATGATCTTCTGAAAAAGCAAGTCATTTGGCTGGCACAACACAAAGGAGCCCCAGATGACATCAACACTGACAAAGTGCAATGGGCAGAGTCTAGCGATCACTGTGGGAGGAAGGTACACTGTGTTGTGTGGTCTAGAGGAGATCAAGGATTAGACAACGACTTTGCAAAGTGAGAAGCGTTGTTTCTCTATGCCGTGCACTTTATAAGGATGTCATTACTTTGCCTTCATGTGTATGCGTGTATTACCTCTATATTCTCTATTCATGTTCATAAGTGAATCTGCGAAAAGCACTATATGTTTCCCTTTGCATTTTTAAGTCTACTGGCCTGGTATATCCCTCACTGATTGGATCCATTAATGACTGCTGAAACTTGACACTGGATTTAAAGGGATATGTACTTGAGACCTTTGTAGTGAGGGTCAAACCCCAAAGATTAGAGAGAGTGCCCAAAGGGGATGGTGAAGGTTTCACCGAACAATTGCACATTATCACTTTATACATAAGAATTTCTGGATTCCTTTACAGTTTTGGACTGATTCATCATCCAAGCACTGAAATTTATACTGATGAATGTAATTTTGTCAAGATTTGGCATTGAATTACTGGAATAGTTGTGTTTCACATTCATTACCGCTTGCTAATGTAATATATGTACATTTTTGAGAGTTTATACTATTGAGATATTGTATTTTTGAGTGCAGTATTTATCATATTGTATTACTGAGGTTGTTTTCACTTTGTGTTTGTGGTTCAACTCAATCTGTGCGCAGGATCTATCTATCCAATACATGAAAAAGTCTGTAACAGACTTACAGTTTCCTAGAAATTCCATTAAATAGGTTCATAATTTGGTCACTGTTGAACGCAACATTTTTACTTACTTGCAGAATCGAGGAACTTGGGATATGCGTCATATGTAATCAGTGGGATTGGAAGTTCCCTGAAGTACAGTTTCAGTGCACCAGTTATAATGTTAATGTCTTCATATGCATTTACAGATATGTCAGCTTTCTCACCATCTGAAACAGAAAAACAGTTATCATATCCTATTGTGAGACCACATTAAAATAAAGTTTAAAGCTCTGTAAGCATTTTAAAAGACAAGACATGATCTTGTTTCAATAATAGATTAAGTTACAGGCACCCTGTAAAAGGTGAATTTTACCCCTTTCACTGCCAGGTTCGTACACTGGATGGACCCGACAGTGGAGGTTAGGGAGGGTTTAAACACAGTTCCAATATCTGCAGCCACTGGGAGCATGTGTATGTCTGTTAAGCCGGTTGTGGGCTGTCGGATGGAAGCAATCAAGCAGCTATGTTTTCTAGACCTTTGCACTAGTATTATGCAACAATAAATTGAAACTACCACCATTATATTCTCCAGGGCAGTGTTTCTCAACCTTTTTCCAGTCAAGGCACAGTTTAAAATCATGGACAGTCCTGAGGCACCCTTTAAAATTATGGACAGTCCTGAGGCACCCCATTTCTAAAATTTGAAAAACTATTCTAATAGTTTTATATAACACAGCAACATTCATACATGTAGGACACCCAACGTTAGAATTGATTTATTCTTCCAAAGCAAATACACTTTTGCACACTTGTACTGAGTAGTATTCCTAGGTTTGTCTTCTCCCTCAGTTTTCCTCCATAACTGAGCTAATGTGACCCCAGCACTGATGGAGAGAGGCAGGGGAGGGTCAAACTAGGATGGTGTGCAGACAACTGACATCCTCCTTATCAACTGTTATTGGTTGTCAGGACACTGGAAGCTAGAAGGTTTGTAATGGTGCACAATGAAAACCCTGGCTTTGTGTAATTAAAAGGCAGGCTTGTTCCACCTACTGGCTTGTACACAAGTTTTGGGCAATTTTAAGAAACTTTGCAATAGGCACCCCTGATGAAACCTCAAGGCACCCTGGTTGAGAAAGGCTACTCTGGGGTATCTGCTTTCAGAAAATATATAATGCTGTGGGAGTTTTATGCAATCTTCAGGGCTAAAATCATTTTTATATACACGTGTGCAAAAAAAAAACAAAACAAAACAAAACTGCTGTGGCAGCAAAACGCGTAATAATTATCCAATAGGCAGCTAATCTAATCCTTGCTTTCATGGAGAGCTATGAGCACGGCTGGTTTCGACGCCTCCAAGTGCGTAAGGATTCCAGATGCCCTACTGGATGCTGAGGTTCCTCCGGGTGCTACATCACTACAAGACACAGTAATGATAGAGACTGGCAGGAGAAACCAAAGCACACACACAGCAAAGGACAAGATATCTGACACACTTAGAAGTGTTGGATACCAGTGGCACTTAAAGCTCTTCAAAATAGTGCAGATTGATTCACCACCTGCTGAAAAGGTAAGTATTAAATATTTTTTGCAGGGTATCTGTGATAGTTACACAGTTAGTCTGGATGAAAAAAAGACAAAACTCAATCCAGTTCAACCATTAGAATACAATCCTATACCCACAGTTGACACAGAGGAAGGCAAAAAAAAAACAGCAAAGCCTTATCCAATTTGCTCCTGCAGGGAAAAAAAATTCCTTCCTGATCCCCCGAGAAGCAATCGGATATTCCATGGATCAACTTTACCTATATATGTTAGTATCCAGTTATATTCTGTGTATCCAAGAAAGAATCCAGGACTTTTTTAAAGCAATTCACTGTGCTGGCCAGAACCAACTCTTGAGGGAGTCTATTCCACATTTTCACAGCTCTTACTGTGAAGAAAACTTTCCGTGTTGGGAGATTACATTTCTTTTCGAGACGTAAAGAGTGTCTTTCTTGTCCTCTGTGATGACCTCAGGGTGAATAACTCTACACCGAGTTCACTATATGAACCACTGATGTATTTATACAGGTGAAACTCGAAAAATTAGAATATCGTGCAAAAGTTCATTTATTTCAGTAATGCAACTTAAAAGGTGAAACTAATATAGGAGATAGACTCATTACATGCAAAGCAAGATAGTTCAAGCTGTAATTTGTCATAATTGTGATGATTATGGCTTACGGCTCATGAAAACCCCAAATCCACAATCTCAGAAATTTAGAATATTACATGCAATCAATAAAACAAGGATTGTATATAGAACAATATTGGACCTCTGAAAAGTATAAGCATGCATATGTACTCAGTACTTGGTTTGGGCCCCTTTTGCAGCAATTACTGCCTCAATGCGGCGTGGCATAGAAGCTATCAGCCTGTGGCACTGCTGAGGTGTTATGGAAGACCAGGATGCTTCAATAGTGGCCTTCAGCTCTTCTGCATTGTTCGGTCTCATGTCTCTCATCTTTCTCTTGGCAATGCCCCATAGATTCTCTGGTCAGGCGAATTTACTGGCCAATCAAGCACAGTAATCCCATGGTCATTGAACCAGGTTTTGGTGCTTTTGGCAGTGTGGGCAGGTGCCAAGTCCTGCTGGAAAATGAAGTCAGCATCCCCATAAAGCTCGTCTGGGGAAGGAAGCATGAAGTGCTCCAAAATCTCCTGGTAGACGGCTGCGTTGACCCTGGACTTAATGAAGCACAGTGGACCAACACCAGCAGATGACATGGCTCCCCAAATCAACACAGACTGTGGAAACTTCACACTGGACTTAAAGCATCTTGCAGTGTGTGCCTCTCCATTCTTCATCCATACTCTGGGTCCTTGGTTTCCAAATGAGATGCAAAAGTTGCTGTCATCAGAAAATAGGACTTTGGACCACTGAGCAACAGACCAGGTCGGTTTTTCTTTAGCCTAGGTAAGACGGTTCTGAAGTTTGTTGTTCAGGAGCGGCTTGACAAGAGGAATACGACATTTGAAGCCCATGTCCAGTATCTGTCTGTGTGTGGTGGCTCTTGATGCACTGACTCCAGCCTCAGCCCACTCCTTGTGAAAATCCCCCACACTTTTGAATGGCCTTTTCCTGACAATCCTCTCCAGGCTGCGGTCATCACTGCTGCTTGTGCACCTTTTTTCTTCCACACTTTTCCCTTCCACATAACTTTCTATTAATGTGCTTTGATATAGCACTTTGGGAACATCCAATTTATTTTGCAATTACCTTTTTGAGGCTTTCCCTCCTTATGGAGGGTGTCCATGATGGTTTTCTGCACAATTGTCAGGTCAGCAGTCTTTCCCATGATTGTGATTCCTACTGAACCAGAATGAGAGACCATTTAAAGGCTCAGGAACCCTTTGCAGGTGTTATGGCTTAATTATCTGATTAGATTGGTCTACTTTGAGCCTAGTATATTGCACCTTTTCACAATATTCTCATTTTCTGAGACTGTGGATTTGGGGTTTTCATGAGCTGTAAGCCAGAATCATCACAATTATGACAAATCACAGCTTGAACTATCTTGCTTTGCATGTAATGAGTATCTCATATATTAATTTCACCTTTTAAGTTGCATTACTGAAATAAATTAACTTTTGCACGATATTCTAAATTTTTTTGAATTTCACCTGTACATGTTGATCATATTCCCCCCTTAATCTCCTCTTCTCAAGAGAGAATAAATTCAATTCCTCTAATCTTTCCTTATAGCTGAGCTCCTCCATGCCTCTTTATCAGTTTTGTTTCCCTTCTCTGTACTTTCTCCATTTCCCCAATGTTTGTTCTTTTTGTGCACTGGTGCCCAAAACTGAACTGCATATTCCAGGTGAGGTTTTACTAATGATTTGTACAGGGGTAATATAATATCTCCCTCTCTGACGTCTATACTTCTTTAAATAAAAGAGGATTTTGCTCGCTTTAGAAACCGCAGCTTGGCATTGCATGCCATTATTAAGCTTGTGATCTACCAGAACTGCCAGATCCTTCACCATTGATTCCTCCAGTCGTACTCCCCCTAGTATGTATGATGCATATTAGCATACAGGCTGCACCCCAATGAAAAATTGGCCCAGTGCTCTAAAAATCCAAATCCTTCCCTCTTACACCAGGTCTTCAGCCATGCATTGAGTTCTCTAATCTCCCCCTGTGTTTCCGGAGTTGCATATGGCACAGAAAATATTTCAGAGAATATCACCTAGGAGGTCCTTCCCTTCAACTTGCAGCCTAGTTCTTTAAACTGATTCTTAAGGAGCCTCCACCTTCCATGTATTCCGTCATTTGTTCCAACATGAACCGAGACAGCTGGGTCATGCCCAGCCCCTCCCAGTAATTTATCAACCCGGTCCAACACATGCTGAACCCTGGTACTAGGGAGACAAAAAAAACAAAACATTCGGTTGAGGTGATCCTGGCGACAAATTATTCTATCGGTCCTTCTGATTATAGAATCCCCTACTACCACCAGCTGTCTAGGCTTTCCTGCACTACACTCACAACTCCTTCCAGATGGTCTGCCCTCCTGCTTGTTAAAGATAGCAGTGACATCCAGGGCTGCCACCCATAAGCTTGTCACAACCACATCTTCACCCAACTTGGTAAATCTGTTTGGGTGCACAAACCCAGGGACGGCCTTCCTTTTCTGTGAGCCCCTACCACTCCCTCTTGTTACAGTAACCCATCTTCCTACCTGATAATCCTGATTAGCCCCTCCGCCCTCCAAATCAATCCCATTAGATACCTGCTCAGAGAGCAGAGACCCCTTTAAAGGTTGTCGATTCTGCCCAGTGTTGCAATGTGATCCTCTAGATCTCGAATGCGAGTTTCCAGAAGGGCAACCTGCTCATATCTGTCGCAGCGGTATCCATCCTGGAGCTGTTGCTCCATTGTTGCATACATGTGGCACACTGTGCACTGCACAAAACCTTCAACCCTGCTAGTACACATTAACCCAGTTACAATATTAATAGCAAATATCAGTTGTCACTTACAGGTTAGTAGACTTCTGTTATAATCTCCTGTTTAACTTTTTTTCTTTACTTTAATGACAGGGTTGCTTAAGAGCTGAACTGGCAAATATCATAACTGCAATTAATGCAGCTATGTAATCATTTAGCTTAGCGTGTCTTTATTTTGGTTTCCCATTGATAAATGGCTAGAGGTAGGTAGATAAACATGCACTAAGCTAAGCAAGGCTGGACTGGAATTAAAAAGCAGCTACAGCATATAAAAGGTATACAAATGTAACTGACAGAACATCTTCTAGTTAAGCTACCATATAACATGCATTAGCACCACTACAGCTCAGAACTGTCTGTGGCCCAAGTGCCACAGACAGTTCTTAATAGATGACTTTAGATTGGTTTGACTTAGGCTGATCATCCCACAGGAGGAGATCAGTCCAGGCCAATAATCCAAGCAGACCAGTCCTCATGCAAACAACAGCACTGATACCAGTAAGAATGAAAAGGCCTCAACAATGAACTGCAGATGTATAGGGAGAATCACAATGAACATGACTATATGGACAGTTCCTTTAAAAATGTAATTTATATTCTACCTCGGTCGAAGGCCATTTTAGCATCTTCAATGAGATCAGTGAAACCTGATATTCTATACAGTCCTTCTGAATTCAAGCCTGTGATAGAAAATAAAGATAGAGAAACCATAATTTGCAAAGCAAGATATCAAAAAAAAATTTTTGTTTAACCAGTTTGTGCAAAGTATAGATTTGTACTAATTGTGTTCTAACATTCTTCAGTGGCATTGAAATAAAAAATTTAAAAGCTAAGTATGTGTACTGTATTATATCTTAAAGCACATCTAAAGGCTTCTGTGTGAGAGTCTAACCAAGTACCAAGATCGCATACATGCACAACCCTCAATGATCATAGTCATAGAACACCTGCAAGTTCTACTTTAATGGACTAAAGGTAATTTAAAAAATTTGTTTCCATTTATAGTTTTTAAATATATAAGTTTAAATGCTTTGCTACACAATGAGTGCATTGCGGAGCTGACAAAAAGAGCTGACAAAAAGGTTTATATAAAGACGTCAGATCTTCACAATGCAAAGTCAGGTCACTTGAATGAAACCATTACAAACACAGAAAAAAAAAAACCAAACTTTATTTTCTGTGTTGTTGGAAGGAATGAGAACCCAGGTCCTTGTCACTCTATCCTACCCAACAGGGATATAATTACATAAGAACTCACCTCTAGCCTCTATCTCTCTAATACACATGTCCACTACCATCGGCCTCTTCGTGTTGTGTGCTTTAACTAAGGTGGTGAGGTCACAGCTGTAAACTTTCTTGACGTGTTTCAAGTCCGGCTTGCAGTCGTTAGGAACCATCTTAGAGCACTGTTTGTGAACATTTAAACCACAATCTAGAATATAAATAAAAATATACTGTAAGGAAAAACACTGACACCATAAAAACAATATTAAAAGAACAAACACATCTGATTTTTTTCTAAGTTCATGGAAATCAAGCTTTATTAATCAATTTGAACATCAAGTAAAAAATGAACATATAAAGATACATTTTATCTTACTTTCTTGATCTAACGCGTTATTTAAAAAGATAACATGCATCAGTAGTAACAGCGGGAGTCTCTGGTACTAGTGAAAGTAATCTCTAGAACTGTTCTAAGCCATCTATCAACAGGACAGACTTCTGAGAAAATTACAATAAGCGGTGTGCACTGTGTGAAGGACTTTATAAATGCAATGATTATGCTTTACATTGGTTAGCCAGAAGGCCCTACAGTATTCCTGGTCACAGCTCGATAATGCAAATTTTTCCCAAACAGGAAACCGGTCTGGAAGGCATTGGGCTGAAGCTACCACAGTCTTACGAATTGCATACATGTTCTTGGGAAGCGAAGGAGTTCTTCAACATCTCGAATGAGGTGCCTGTCTTGGAAATTTCATTCAGCCTGCGAGTGTGACAATGTCAAAGGCTTCTCAGAAAGTATTTTGTTTGATGACAGATACACTTCAGTCAGGACAAACAATGGTACTAAACTTCTACAAAATCAAGGTATGTGCTTTGTAAGTATCATTCGTTTCTTTTGTTGAGCTACAGATTTAAATGGAAGAGCCAATCTACTTGATTTAAGTATATGAAGTGCAATGACTAGTTGTGTGCCTAACACATGCATACTGAAAGAGGTAGGTGTACCGTGTACAAAGAGGTTTTTATTGTCGGTGTACAGCTAACCTTTCAAGGAACAATACTTTTCCTGCCAGTTTGCTTGAAAATGAAAGGCAATCACAGCTATTCACGCTGAAAGTTTGCAATTGAAAATGTGCATTTAGTCTGAACTTAATGCCAAAATGTACAAAATGACAGCTTTATAACATTCAGGTACAATGGCAATTTGGAGGAATCAAGTATTTTGGATTCTGGTCGTGAGCCATATTCTGAAGTAGCACGCCCTAGTCAGGAGGAACAGAGCCATACATAGAAGGCTGTCACAATGCTAAGAACTGAAGGATGACAACACGTAATCATGAACACTTAACATTTCATACCAGACTAAACTAGATACACTCCTTGAACACACTACATTTTCCATGACATAAGTGACGGGAGGATGTGCATTACTAAGAATGTCAAATTACTGACTGTAATTTTTGTTTTTGGGAAACCAATTATTTTTTGGAAAAAAAGAAAAAAAAGTTTCCAACATTACAACTTTCAGTCCTGACCTCCAAAATAGAGAAGAAAAAACCAGAGCAACCTGGAGCTCATTTCCATCTCAGCTTCCATCCCCTAAGGAATTGAAATATTGATTGTAAACAGTTGTTTTTATAACAACTGCACTTTTATATACCAATCTAAACCATTCCATGTTGAAATGTGAGGATAAAATAAAAAAGTACAAATTTAGCTTGGACACTTCACGAAAGAGACCTATTTACCACTATACACATTGGTGTTCATTTAAACTGTCATTACAATGGCATGGTCACATCATAAGAAGAAACTTCACACATATATTAAAGGTAGATGTGTAACGTGCGGATTCAACATTCAACACAATACGTATGTATTAAATACCATACATATGGAGAAAGCAGAGGTCATTGACAACACGCAGCTAAGCTTTGCAACCAAGTGTTACACAGTAGTAGAAAATATCCCCACCCACCAGGATCTAGGATAGAAAGCAAGACCCAAGAAGAGGTCACTCACGAAAACTAAAAAACAAACAAAAAAAAAACATTTTAGACAGAGATCAGGAACTTTGTCTTATTACCCACATGTGATCTCCACTACAAAAAGTGATAAGCAATTAATTTGACTGTATCTTAACATATATTGCTGGGGAAGAAAAGAACATAGGTGCTCGGTACCTAACTTAAGGGCTCATGCACACGGGAATAAAACTAATGAAATGTATACAGGATCTTGCTGGCAGGCAAGACTCTGCATAAAACGTGCTCCAAAATGGTAAATGTTAACACGTCTATGTCCATAAGCACCACTGCCGCTGGCTGTGCTTTGTTTATATTTACATCTCTTCAAGCTCTGAATAATTCATTCGCTAGGCAGTGCAAAATGACCCCCGCCTTCAGTTATTTTGAAAAAAAAGGTGGCTAACTGAAGGCGAAGGTCATTCTGTGCATGCACCACTGCCTAGTGAATGGCTCATTCAGGGCCAGCAGAGAGATTTAAACAAAGTGTAGGCAGTTGCGCAGAGTTGCATCTGCCTTTAGTCATTCACAATGATTGAATTCATAAGCACTAGGCAGCGGTGTTTAAACAGGTAAGCGTTCACACCAATGTTTACATGCGTAACATACAAATCAGTTCAAATCAAAGGCACAATTTCCTACTTTAGCGTTATGCAGCTCATTGTTACAGAATAATACTGACCACAAGGCTTCTATGTGCACTAGGCCCATAGCCTACAATAATGTTCAGATCTGTATAAAATTGTACACATTATGGATCTAAACACTATTTTGTATGCCCGTGTACATGAATCCTAAACAGGTAAGGCACAGCAATATGAATGTCTGCATAATTCTCAAATGTACTCAAAATAGTTGCCTTTCTAATAGTAAGATGCAAATAGCAGTTAACCCTACCAACCAAAAGAGTAGTATGGCTAAAGCTTTTTGTCCATATTTCTCTTGTGGGTCCCAGAAATACATTACTTTTGTATTCCTGCAACCTAGAATCAGCTTATAGTGGGCTGTCTGCTTTGAGTTGACGGGGCAGAACTATGGCAGGCTCAGGAAAGATCCCAACAATTCTGTCGGGATCCACCCCCCTGCCTGAATGACAGCTGACTCTGCCTTTCAGTGCATGGTTGAAAGCCTCAGCCAGCCACTCTGCCCCCTCCCCAGCCCGACACTCCAGTGAGCATTAGAGGAGCAAAGCAGAGCAGATACTGACAATCCTAGCTCCCCACTTGAAGCATACTGAGAACTGAGTGATCAGCAGTCATGCGATTGCTCAGTTCTCTGTGTTAAGAGTTGGAATGGGACAACTGCAGCAGTGCAGAGCATACCTCCTGCACAGCATGGAGGTATGGATGCTTTTTTTTTTTTCCCTACAAAGCCCATACTTCCTTTAAACAGATTTCTGCTCTCATTATTTGTGGACATTCAGAATAAAAAAGGAACATGTATTGCTTGTGACACTTCTAATTTCTAAATTTTACACAAAGCCTTAAATAGCGTGAAGCAGTTACAATTCCGTGTGAAAGGATTTGTATCCTGTGCATTTGAGCCTAATATTCAGGGTATTCCAATATACAGCTGGCAAAAAGGCATTGCTGTTTAAGGTGTAAACAATTTATATGCAACATTTAAAAAGATGACCTACAATGGCATGGACTGAATAAAATGTGAACACGTTTTGTTACATACATGAATAAACTTAAGAATTAATGATTCCACCTCACCTGATATTCTTGCTGAACCGTTAACTGCAGATGGCTCATTCCCTATAAGGTCTATGCAAAGAACAACATTCATATGCTCTCTGTTCTGCTGGAATAGCATCCAACCATCCAGGTTGCCTCAAGGTCCACAAACTTGACAGATTTTATGGGAATGCTTCATTAGGCACAGGTTAGCATAGCGTATGTTGTCTTAACTAAAAAGTGTTTGAATTGTTGGGCACACCAGTTGTGTTCGGAGTTTACTGTATTTTTTTTAAATATAGTTTTATCACTTTAACTGATATTTTATATTTTCTTTTCTTCAGATTTATACAATATTTTTTAATATTTTACATATGAGCATCCAACATAAGATGCACATTTGACACAGGATTTGCAGAGCATTCAAGGGTCTTCTGAAGAGAACAGCAGATACAGTTTGATTTCAGAACACTCATCTCTGATTGGAAATTTGTACTGAGCCAAGAGGAGGAACAGTCACTCCATGAAGTGTGTCTATTGCAAGTTTAAAGTATAACTAAAGTCAAAACTATTTTGTTTTTCTTTAGTAATAGACAGAGCAGAGAGGGATTAGAGCACCTCTCAGGACTTTTATGCTGTCTGTGTCTTTGTTAGGGTCCTTTCACAGCAGAGTCTATACACTTTGATTAAAAAAAAAAACACAAAAAACAATATATACCCCAATTTTTTTGTAAAATAAAAAAAGAGGATGTTACAGCAAGTAAATAGATACCCAACATGTCACGCTTTAAAATTGCGCACGCTTGTGGAATGGAGTGAAACTGCGGTACTTAAAAATCTCCATGGGTGACGCTTTAAAAATGTCTACAGGTTAGCAGTGTAAAGTTACAGACGAGGTCTAGTGCGAGAATTATTGCTCTTGCTCTGATGTTCGTGGCGATACCGCACGTGTGGTTTGAACATCATTTACATATGTGGGCATGGCCTACGTATGCGTTCACCACTACGTGCGAGCATGGGGGAACTGAGGCACTGTAAACTTTTTTTAATTAAATTTTTTTTTTGCACTGTCCCTTTAAAAAAATGTTTTAAATCACTTTCATTCTTATCACAAGAAATGCATGCATCCCTTGTGATAGAAATAATTAGTGACAGTTCCTCTTTATGGAGAGATATGGGGTCAATAAGACCCCACATCTCTCCTCTGCAATGTAAAGCATTGGATCAAAAACTTTAAGAAAAAAAAAATGTCCGGAACCGGAAGTGACATTGCTCCGGTCCTCCAAGGGCATAGAGATGAGTGGAGGCCATCTTTCCTACACTAATCTCTATGCCCAGAGCCATAATCGTTTGATGTATTGTCAGGTAAGGCTGAGAACTACTGAGTGGCGGTCGGTGGCGGCAGCAGGCAAGGTTTTTTCGAGTCCTGTATCGGTGCTTTTTTTCATATCTGCCAACGGCCAAAAGGGGTGTTTTCTGACGAAACCGTTCAGCCACCAAAATTTCGGTGCATCCCTATCTTTTACATCCAGCTTCCCAGACAGAACAATGGATGGTCCGATCAGATCCACCTGAAAAGCAGACTGGCAAACCCATGTGAAAGGGCCCTTAGGGAGGTTCACCCCCTCTATTTGTCATGTTTACCGTTATCACTGAAAGCGAAAGAAAATCCCTAAATTTGGCCTGTCCCCAAAACCGTAACAGAAGGGAAACCTTTCAATGGAGACAATAGTTCTGGTAATAACCACGTATCCCCTCATTTTGATGGAATTTTCTCTCACTTACAGTTTTGGTTATGGGACAGGAAATGAATGGGACGCAGAGGGCAAAAAACCCAAAAAACTTACTCAATACAAGATGAAAAGAACCAAAAAGAGTAGATCAAAGAACTCAAGGCAGATCATGTAAGACTAATCTGATGGATTTTTTTTTAGATATAACAGCAATGTGATGCTGTGGACATAGCCTATCTTGATTTCAGCAAAGCACTTGATACAGTTCCCCATAATGATCTACAGGTGAAACTCGAAAAATTAGAATATCGTGCAAAAGTTCACTTATTTCAGTAATGCAACTTAAAAGATGAAAAGGTGAAACTAATATACGAGATAGACTTATTACATGTAAAGCAAGATAGTTCAAGCCGTGATTTGTCATAATTGTGATGATTATGGCTTACAGCTCATGAAAACCCCAAATCCACAATCTCAGAAAATTAGAATATTGTGAAAAGGTGCAATTTTCTAGGCTCAAAGTGTCCCACTCTAATCAGCTAATTAAGCCTTAACACTTGCAAAGGGTTCCTGAGCCTTTAAATGGTCTCTCAGTCTGGTTCAGTAGGAATCACAATCATGGGAAAGACTGCTGACCTGACAATTGTGCAGAAAACCATCATGGACACCCTCCATAAGGAGGGAAAGCCTCAAAAGGTAATTGCAAAAGAAGTTGGATGTTCCCAAAGTGCTGTATCAAAGCACATTAATAGAAAGTTATGTGGAAGGGAAAAGTGTGGAAGAAAAAGGTGCACAAGCAGCAGTGATGACCGCAGCCTAGAGAGGATTGTCGGGAAAAGGCCATTCAAAAGTGTTGAGGACTTTCACAAGGAGTGGACAGGCTGGAGTCAGTGCATCAAGAGCCACCATACACAGACGGATCCTGGACATGGGCTTCAAATGTCGTATTCCTCTTGTCAAGCCACTCCTGAACAACAAATAACGTCAGAAGCGTCTTACCTGAGCTAAAGAAAAACAGACCTGGTCTGTTACTCAGTGGTCCAAAGTCCTCTTTTCTGATGAGAGCAACTTTTGCATCTCATTTGGAAACCAAGGACCCAGAGTATGGAGGAAGAATGGAAAGGCACACACTGCAAGATGCTTGAAATCCAGTGTGAAGTTTCCACAGTCTGTGTTGATTTGGGGAACCATGTTATCTGCTGGTGTTGGTCCACTGTGCTTCATTAAGTCCAGGGTCAATGCAGCCGTCTACCAGGAGATTTTGGAGCACTTCATGCTTCCTTCCGCAGACAAACTTTATGGGGATGCTGACTTCATTTTCCAGCAGGACTTGGCACCTGCCCACACTGCCAAAAGCACCAAAACCTGGTTCAATGACCGTGGGATTACTGTGCTTGATTGGCCAGCAAACTCGCCTGACCTGAACCCCATAGAGAATCTATAGAGCATTGCCAAGAGAAAGATGAAAGACATGAGACCGAACAAAGCCGAAGAGCTGAAGGCCGCTATTGAAGCATCCTGGTCTTCCATAACATCTCAGCAGTGCCACAGGCTGATAGCTTCCATGCCACTCCACATTGAGGCAGTAATTGCTGCAAAAGGGGCCCGTACTGAGAACATATGAATGCTTATACTTTTCAGAGGTCCGATACTGTTCTATGTACAATCCTTGTTTTATTGATTGCATGTAATATTCTAATTTTCTGAGATTGTGGATTTGGGGTTTTCATGAGCTGTAAGCCATAATCATCACAATTATGACAAATCACGGCTTGAACTATCTTGCTTTGCATGTAATGAGTCTATCTCATATATTAGTTTCACCTTTTAAGTTGCATTACTGAAATAAATGAACTTTTGCAGGATATTCTAATTTTTCGAGTTTCACCTGTAATTAAAAAGCTGTATAAGCTAGGACTTAACCCTTGGGTGGTTCAGTGGAGATGCAATTGGCTGAAGGATAGATCGCAGAGCATGGTTGTAAATGGGGTTCACTCGTGGTGTACCACAACACGTACTAGGTCCTGTTCTATTTAATCTATATGTGATATAACTAAAAAGGTATTGTGGGTAAGGTATATTTTTTTTTTTTTACTGCTGACACAAAGGTGGGATATCTATGGAGGTGTCTAATATTGAACATGATTTGGCATTGCCGAAAGATTTCTAAGTGTAAAATAAAGCACCAAGTGAAAAAGAATCCCCTGACAGAGTACAATATTGGGGGTACACTACAGAGGAAAAAGATTTGAGGGTGCTTATTTCAGATGATTGCAAAATGAGCGAACAGTGTGACCAGAGAGTAGGAAAAATTGAACAGTATTCTAGGATGCATCCCTAGACTGGTCACCAGCAGAAGGAAAGAGGTCCCGGTTCCCCTATGTAGATCTTCTGTTAGACCTCATTTAGAATACTGTGTCAAATTCTGGAGACCTCACTTGCAAAAAGATATTGATAAGACAGAACAAGATCAGAGATAAGAAAAAGGGTGAAAAGTCTGAGGGATTAAACATCTCAGGAGAGGCTTCTTATGTACATTAAGAACTTAATATGTACAGTCTTGGGGAAAGAAGAGAATAGAGAGGCATGACTGAAACCCTTTAATACATCAAGGGGCTGAATCAACTACAGAAAGAAGTTGATGCTTGGAAGAGACTTCCAGCAGAAGTAGCGAGTCAGACAACAATAAGTGGATTCAAACATGCTTGGGACAAAAATCTATACTCAGGCAAAAAAGTTTATATATATAAAAAATGGGGCAGACTTGATGGACCACTTGGTATTTTTTCTGCTGTCACTATGTTTCTATTTTTTAGTATAGCAGCTAAGGAAAACCTGGTAGGTGTGTAAGGAAGCTAGAGCTCCACCTTCTGGTTGAGTAAAAAATATTAATGTGATATTATATATTTTACAATCTAAAACAAAGTAAATGGCATATGAAATATTTTAGTCCTGAATACAATAATGAATATATAAACCACAATATATATATTACCTAAAAAAGATTGTTTCCCATAGCATCCATTCTATTCTAGCTATTTTGCCATTTTTTTAGGGATAGTCTGTTACTATCACTAAGCCACTGTGCCGCACATATTGCACATTCCTGTCAGTCCCTGCCCTCAAAGAGCTTACAATCTAAGGTCCCTAACTCACATCGATACACACATATTAAGGCCAATTTAGACAGGAGCCAAGTAACCTACCAGTATTTCTTTGGAGCGTGAAAGGAAACCAGAGTTCCCAGAGGAAACACACACAGGCAGACGGAGAACATGCAAACTCCAGGCAGGAAGTGCTGTGGTTGGGATTCAAACTGACAACCCTAGTGCTGCCAGGTGGAAGTGCTAAATACTTAGCCACTCCATGGTACTACTGTAGTTAGGAATGTAGCCACCCTCTCGTGCTCACTCCTGAGATGGACTAGGGACTATGGGATGTGAAATTTGCATAGAATAGTGCACATAATCACAGCTTACAAGAACTCAAGAACTGCTCATTCCAAAAAAAATTGAAGGGGGGGGGGGGGAGAGGTTTAGGAGCTCGTGGAGGATATTATATAGCAGACAAGGGTCATTAAGTAGTGGATGTGTATGAATTATTTTTGGAAAATATATTGTTTAATGTCAGTTTAAGAACTGATGGTAGGTATTGCTCTCTGGAAATCTCACCTGAACTACATGTCCTCTGCAGGCATCCCAATTTTTGTTTCTATCAAAAAAATTCTCTGCCCTGTACAGGATTCTCTTAAGTGGAAGATAACAGAGTACATTACAGTAAACCCATCCATGTGTCACACCATGTGGAATCGAAATAAAAAGAATGTCTTGAATGTTTCATGAATGTGTTCCTTTTCAGTCAAACTTGGAACATTTAAGACTGTTCCAGGGTAAAAGTACATGTGATGTATGGCTGAACACAATCACAGATGGTGCACTGAATAAAAATTGATTATTAACATTATCCATTAATCTTCAGTGAATGGCAATATGCTCTTTTGTTCTCATAGAACTACATTTATTTAGCCCAGCCCAGAACTTACAAGATATATATATATATATATATATATATATATATATCTCTTACTTGTACAAGGTTCCCAAACGTCAAATTTTGTGCATATCAATGTTTCAAAACACTTGAAGTCATATTGCACTTTATTAATAATTAGACTGACATTGATTTTATTTAAATATGGCAGCTCTTATGCTAAGTAGTCCTGCTTACATGTTACTGTTACCATAACCAGAAAGACTGGCCAAAAAAGTGTAATGCTACAGATGTCACCTGTTCTGATAAGTATCACTATCTTTTCAGCCAGTTTAACAAAAATTCGGGAGTTATTGTGCAGTACACTTACATAGACCTGCTAAAAAACTGGAGAAAATCCTATCCATAGCCATACACTGGTAGTAGTTTGTCAGCAATACAACTCATTAAACAACTCTTCATATTAGAACACCACATATATTAGGGCTTTAAAAAGGTGCAGAAGCAGCTGGCTGAAGATAATAATTGCAAAGAAAAAGATTTAATTTAAAAAGGGGGAATACCAGATTCTACCATGTTGTTTTGAACAATACAAAAGGTTCTAAATGGCCATGCTGTCACATCTACTCTATGTTTTAAGCAAATATCAACCCCCTTATGCCCATTTTGGATAGAGTTCTGCTTGGAATTCCACGTGAACTAAATGACAATTAGATGATACACCGAATATACACCAAGAATATACTTCTATTATTATCACTTCCCTTGCATCTACCCATTTCTAATCCCATGGGCTACTCAGGCAGCATGTTTTGATGACTCATAGACTCAATGGTGATGAATGAAAATGAAGTTAGCATAAACTGACATGTATGTCCATCAAGATATTCAAAATATGAATTGATACATCTAGAGACAGAGATCACCTTTTATCATTTACTGCTAAGGTTTAATTATTATTGTCCCCCTTAGTTGTGATTGAGCATATGGTTTCAAAGGAGTTAATAGGACTGCGTTTGCATACCTGCACATTTTACTCCCTGAGCGATCAGTCCCCACATGAAGTTGGCACAGTATTCACACCAGTGAGGACCTCTGAAGGTGTGCACCTAAAAAACAGACACGCAAGGGACCATTAGACAGAGAAAAACACAAAGCTAGACTTCCTGTTGTTCAGTTTATCAAACATGCATTTTATACATTTTTTTCTGCAGTTGGTGCTACATTATACAATACTTGCCAACATGGACAATATATTCTGAGGCACTAATAGAAAAATATAAATCCAATGACCACATTCAATGTGCTGCCCCCCCCTTCCCTGTCCAGTCGCATGCTGGGGCGGGTGCTAGATATGCATATTTTGCTCAACTGAGAGGGGTCTCAGCCAGTGCAGAATCCCACTGTGCTGTCAGGTAGGTGTACCTGGATAACAAGTGTGGTGGGATAAAAATCTTTGGGCAAGTAAAACAGTTTACATTTATGTAAACCAACTATATATTGAGCGGTTTTTCTGGGGTTCAGATTTAAATAGTATCTGTAAATTATGTAGTCCAATTCAAAGGATCAATGGGCCGGCTCATGTTCTATGATGCTTAGCTCTCTGGAATATACTGACAAGGGTCTAAGCAATGCTCTTAAATGTCAGTCTGACAAGTCTATGCTGCTGTCAGTAACATGTATTCGAAACATCTTTTCACAAAGAGGATGAAGTGCTTCTGAATAGAAGTCTGAACAGTTCCTACCACAGCAATATCTCCAGTAACTTCGCTTTATGTACGTATGAGGAAATAATGGAAATCAAAGCATGACTCAAAAACAAAGGGCAGCATAAAATGCTATTATATAGAGGATTCCTAATGCAGACAGTGTGTCAACAATCAGCATATTTTCAATCTTCTTACTACCGCTGGGAAAGTGAGTGCATTTATATTCATTGCTCAACGAAAGCCTCTGGCTGTCAGATCCATAAAAATGACAAAGAACTTTAGCCTATAAAAGGACACTCTTATCATAAAAAGATGCAATACATGTAGATGTAGGTATAAGGAAAAAAAGAAAATATAAGGAAAAACACCCACATAGGTTAATCCATCATCTAAAAAGTAAATTTCAATAGATTCTAAAATAACTTTTTAAACGGGAGTGTTTTAAAGCAATAAAATCCTGGCCTAGAATATTAAGCAATACAATCATGGACAATCCTACTTTCTCATGAAGCCTCCTGGGCCAGTTTCACCTCTACTTGTACAAGAGCTCCTGTGTAGGGTAATGCAAGAGGGAGTCATGAACAAACAGGCCCAATGCCAGGGAAAACAACAGTCATTATTTAGGGTTTTTTAACTTACAAGATCCCAATTTCATGATGCTCAGTAGGTGCTAATTGGGAGAATGAAATTTGTCTATGAGCAAAGGAAGCACAACAAAGAGTAGATGTAAAGAAATAAGAATCATATTGTTACTGTACTGTCTTGTGTACTGTCTCCCATTATAAAGTTATTATTATTATTATACAGTATTTATAAAGCGCCGATAGCTCACTCAGCGCTGTACATTACAAAGGGGGACAGAACATGTGACAGAACAATACCAATACAATGCAAAACATGAGGGAATCGAGGGCCCTGCTCTTTCGAGCTTACAATCTAGAAGGGACGGGATAGTGGTACAGGAGGAGATAGCTGTGGGGGATGGAGTGGTAGGAAGTCGGTCAAGTTAGCAGGGGGCAGGCTTCCCTGAAGAGATGGGTTTTCAGGGTGCGCCTAAAGGAGAGGAGAGTAGGTGATAATCTGATGGGTTGGGGAAGGGAGTTCCAGAGGATGGGTGACACCCTGGAGAAGTCCTGGAAGCGGGCATGGGAGGAGGAGACCAGGGAACTAGAGAGAAGGAGGTCTTGTGAGGAGCGGAGTGTGCGTGTTGGGAGGTACTTGGATATTAGGTCAGCGATGTAGTTCGGGGCAGTATGGTGGACAGCTTTGTATGTCAGTGTTAGGATTTTAAATTTGATCTGTTGCGCAATCGGAAGCCAGTGGAGGGATTGGCAGAGGGGGGTGGCGGAAACGGAGCGGTTGGAAAAGTGAATGAGTCTGGCAGCCGTATTCAGGATCGACTGAAGCGGGGATAGCCAGCGGCGAGGCAGGCCAGTGAGGAGGGAGTTGCAGTAGTCGAGTCGTGATATGATGAGGGAGTGGATGAGCTGTTTAGTGGTTTCTGGGGTTAGGAACGTGCAGATTTTGGCGATGTTGCGGAGGTGGAGTCTGCACGAGTTTGTTAAAGATTGGACTTGGGGCTGGAAGGATAGGTTGGAGTCCAGAATGACACCAAGTACTCTGGCTTGCAGGGCAGGTTTGATATTGGCGTTGTTGGATGTGATGGAGAAGTCAATGGGGGGTGGGGTTCGGGCTGGGGGGAAGACAAGAAACTCGGTTTTGGAGAGATTCAGTTATGTTATAATGTACAGCGCTGAGCAAACTGTTGGCACTATATAAATCCTGTATAATAATAATAGATGAAACCAATGAACACCTTCACCTCTAAGGTAAGGAGGAGGGGGCACCCATAGGTTCACTCCTTTTTTCCTCACATGTGCCTGACTGTTAGAGATATGGGAATCTCTAACTTTTCACGAGTGGTAGCTCTGCAACTGCAGTAAGATTATGTTAAGAGGCCAATTTAGGCAAAATTCTTATTTACATCCTAATCATACAATTGCCTTCAGTGATGACAATGGTTTTCAATTTGTCTTAGAATAGCTGTGCCAACATGTATTAGGCTCCAGTGGGACCTTCATCACACATTGGCAGCTACTCTCCCTTTGGCATTAGCCATGACATGGAAGAGGCTGACGTACGAAACACAGGGACACAATATGGAAATGTGCCACAGAGATTCAGAGTGCATGCAGGCAAATTTGGATTAGAACTCATCACTGAGATCGTGAGAAAACATTACTTAAATATTACTGAAGGGAGGGTCTGCCAGTCATTGTATTTAACAGACACTTGTTAGCTAGTGAGGCCACTTCATTAATCCTACAGTAAAGCCAGACAAGAGCACAAGACCATCTGGCTGATCTGCATAGTAAAGTATATGTTTATTCAGAATGGCTACCCTACATATAAAAAACAAAAAAACAAACAAGCCACAAACTGGCTGGAAGAATCTTTTTTATTGAGTGACCAGTGGAAAAAAATGGTCATTCTTGGGGTTTGTGGTGCAGAACAAAAACATTTATTGATTAAAACACTTATGAGAGGGAATAAATGTTCCATGAAGGTCTCCTGTGAATCAATATCCGATTTGACTAACATCAACAGCAGCAATCATCTCCTGAGCATAAAAGTGTGATGGCATGGTAGGATATAAAATGGTACTCCACTTCACATGCGTAATCGATTCAAGCCTTACTGCCCTCTAAGACTGGGAACGTCCTGTAGTCACTAAAAAAAACCCCAAAAGAACTCCAGAGCATGGGGAGCCTCATGCAGGTCCCTGCAGGCTGACACGTTTCAAAGGAATCTCCTTCATCAGAGCCCAACTTTGGCTCTGATGGAGATTCCTGCAAAATGCATCAGCCTGCAGGGACCCCGGGGAGGCCCCCTCTATGCTATGGAAACTGTTGAGTCTAGAAGTACTGAGCTACAGACAAGTGGCTCGAGGATTTTTTTCCGCATGCTTGTGAGTACAATTTACACTGAATTTCTCATAAATGTGTGTGATAATCCACCAGGCTGGTAAACCCCCTTTTGTTTTTTTAATCGGATAACATCTACATTTAGTGTGATGAAGAGTGAAGTGGAGGAAAGCAAGGATGGAAGAGTACCATCTTGCTTGAGGTAGGATGAGCTTCCTATATAAACTTGTATAGAAAGCATTTAGCCAAGAAATCGGTTAGAATTGGGACCTGGGTATGTTTTGTATAATATGGGCACATAAAATGGATCAACTAAATGTTTTAAAAATGTTCTTGGTTCAGAACAATAAGTTTTTGGCAACTATCCTGGTGCCTGACAAAATAAGTATGGCTCCGAACCAATTAGGCAAAGGTTAGGATTTAGGGAATTAAATGTTAGGTTTTAAAATTGAAATGTTAATTTAAGAGTCAGGGAATAAGTTAAGCATTAATTTGAGGGATTTGGTTAAATTTGAAAGCTCAGGTGATGGAAGTATTAAGTGCCAAGTTCAGCCATGGCACTTAATAAGATAGACCTTTCATGTTCTTTTGCCATCTGTGTCTTATTGGGAAGATTATCCTCTATTCCTGTTCTGATGACAACTCAAGATTTTTAATGTACCCTTTCAGTTCTAGTGACAGTGATCATCAGGACAAATAGAGCCTCACAGGGGTTCTAACTTCCCTATTCTACCAAAAACTAAAAGCGCATCCTGGCTTTAAATACAGCTTGGGGCTTGGGTTAACTTTCATCTTTATGAAACTAGCCCTTGAAATTTAGGTTAAGGGTCAGGATATGTGGAGGGTGCACCAAGTTGTTATTGGTACTGAAAGCTCCATGCTGAGAACCACCAGTGCTGGAGTATGGGAACAAATGCTACTCGAACAGGAATTTGTTATGAATTCAGTCTCAATATTTTGCTGCTCAGTGTTTTAAAACAAAATAAAAAAAAAAACAGAAAAAAAAAACAAAAAACAGTACAGCGAGGCCTGCTAGTAACCCCTTCAGTGGCAAGGAAGCTTAAAAAATGTGGAGCAAATATTTTACAGCCAGAGTTCCAGAATGATATACAGATCAGGTGAGGTGGCTGGCACCTACCCCCAATTGAGAAACCAGTTTTATTTTGGCTGACCCTAAAAGTAATAGTACTATTTCATAGAAAAAAGAAAAAAACAAAAAAAAAAAAAAAACCAACAGCGCCTTTAAACTATTCAAATCCCTGCACCTTATCTGCAAAATTATTCTTACATTTATCAACTTATTATATTTGCTGTCAAATTTTAGTTTTTATCACATTTGTAAATGTTCATAGTTATCCAAAGTAAACATTGAGAAATAATGGTGTTTTTATTAGTTGCCATGGGGAAACAGACACATGGAACAGTATGTCCATGTGAACTTCCCATAGTTAACAGTATACAACTCTGGAGAAAACATTAGGACAATCAACAAAGTTTGAATTTTCCACTGCTCTCCTTCATACCTTTAAACATCGACAATGTGAGACAGGCAAACAGTTAAAAGAACGTGTGCAGTTTATTGCTCTCTCTGTGTTAAGGGAACACAAGTGCCAGCATGCCATACTAGCCAGTGAATGGCCCAACATGCTGGCACCTGAAGCTCTTTGAGACATTCAAGTTCCCATGTATTATGTAAAAAAGAAAATAGAAACATCTATCAGACTTCCGAAACTTTGTGTTTTAAACACAACCTCTGACCACCTACCGTTGTCCAAAGGGCACTTTAACTTGTAACCAACTTTTCTCATTTTTACTTTGTCTCTCATAATAAAACACTACAGCTGGAAATACAGTGCCAAGTGTATCTTTAGATATGACAAAAGACCCAACATCTGCTTATTTTTGCTGTGGCTTCTAGTTCAAAGCCCAAGCCAGAATGCTGCAGGGTAGCTTTGCTGTTTTGCTAAACAGATTGCAGAGAGAATTCTATAAATGCTAATATTGTGGCCAGAATTTCCACAGAGAGTGTAGGAAAAACTGACAATCATGTACCTCTATTTGCCAGAGAAAGAGTATATGCCATATAACACCATCTGATAAACAGCAGAATATAAATGCATTTGTTACACAAACTTAGTCTTTTTACTTAATAGAAAAAATCTATTGCTAAGAAACTTGGTACAGCATGCAACAGAACATTACCTTAAAATTGTGGACTTTTTCGTACTTGGGAACCTGTTCATTTTCCTTCAACGTTGCTCTTCTCACGAGTGATGTTAACTGTGAATAAGCAAAGAGTTTCAGTGGTTGCCAGAAGGTTGCAGAAGTCTTTTGAGAGTTTAGTTTCACTCCCAGAGCTGTGGCCAACAGATCCGGCTGCTGGCTTTTGTGCTTTCTGGGATGGGAAGCAGTTTTGACATATTTTAGCTGTGATTCTCTTGAAGGCATTATCAAACAAAATTTAAAAAAGGAGTTTTCTTCTACTAAAAAAAAAAAAAAAAAAAAAAAAGCAGACACCAGTGTAATGACAAAAACAAACTATAAAAAAAAATGTTCACAATGCAGACACGAACATCCTTGACATTGACATACAGTAGATTAAATCAGTGATGGCTATTGGGTTGTCTACTGAAAACCAGTTGGTAATGATGACTGCAGTACTTGGAGTGTGCATTTGGAAGTAGATTTTTCCTTCTTTCCATTTAAAAAAATATAACCTAAAACGATATACAATGCAGCGTCTAGATGGTTTAAAATCCCAGCCAGGGAGTGAGAATTGTTGATCAGAAGGATGCTCTAAGTCTGAGGTATCGGCTTAGTGAGTGAAGAGGTGGGGCGGGGGGACAAAATGGGCTTTGCAGTCATGCTGTTTTAGACTGGCCACAATAAGCGCATATCTAACCAATGAAACAGAGCAGCAGCTTTTATGTATTCATCAACTCCGTCTCCCTCCCCCGTATCCCCCTACGCACGACTTTCTTGATTACTTAACCAGCACAGGACTGCATCACACTGAGAATGGAGATGAAATATGGACTGCAGGAAGTGCCAGACACAAAGGGGTTAAAGCAGAGAAAATAGACACACACTACATGTCAGGCAGAAGATAAAGAGCCATGAATGACTAATACTTTCTTGTAACATACATTCAATGAAAACACTGTTCACTCACAATCAACTCTGTTCACAGCCATCCCGGAAAATCCCAGAAAATGACTTAACTCTGGCAAAAAAAAACTGTCCAGGAGATAACCTATGTTTTTTTTTGTTGCTAAAAATATTACACATTGTAGTACAAGTCCTATAAATACATCATGGTAAAGACAAGGGGGTTAATTGAAAATTCCTGTGCTTTCAGCAATGATGTGGTGTAATCCATCGTAATTCGATCATTTTAAAAGATCAAAATATTCAAATGTAGCCAATTTTTTAATGCAACGAGGTATTGTACAACATAGTTATTTGCACTTTGATAAGAAAGTCAGTTTAATCAAAAGTGATCTTTTTGTGAAATTGGCAATAGAGTGAATTTTCCCATTTGCTTCATGTTTGTTGGGAAGTTGCCTGTAAGACCCCTAAGAAGACCACAGACGATGCGATTTTATTTCCTGCAACCATGGATTGCAGGAGAGATAATCGCTCTATTTCCCCATCAACACAGTCATTGTTGATGGGGAATCCCTCCTGCAGAGCTTTTGTGTTCTCTCAGTGTGGGGGGGAGCTGTCCCTGCCAGGAGAACACAGTGATTATTGCTAGCAGCTATAGCCGCTGGCAATAATGGCAGGAAAAATCTCACAGGCTGGTGGCACCCAAGTCGTACAACAATGAAATTGGGTAGTCAGCCTGCCCATAGATGGTTCAAATCTCAGTCAGTTCAGCAGAGTTTATTCAAATCTTCTATGGCCAACTTTACACCTGAATTCCAGGTTCTCTTATCTAGCTGAACCACACAGAAGGAGACTCAAGCTCCCTAAAGAATGGTGTAACCGATTTACATTACAGTGAATAGAACGATAATATTTTCATCCTGCTGTGCAGTGTCAGTTTTTTGCATAAGCAATACACATGCTCAGCTGTTCTCACATCATACTACTGACAATCAGGGACATGTTCAATAAAAGGCCTGTGCATGCTACCCTATGCCAAAGTGCCATATGGATGGATAATCATTGCTACCACCCTGGCCTGCCAGTGCAGTTTTGTTGTGGTGGTTTAGGGAACGGTGCATCTACAACTATTTTTTTTTTACTTTTCTTTTTTTATAAAAGAGGTTTGTTTCTAATGAATAGAAGATGTCAATAAAACCTTTTAATGCCCAATCAAAACTGGCAAACTTGACAACACACAAACATTCACACGCATACCACATCGTACTAGAATTCACCCCTCACCAAGCACCTTTGCCTTGTCCAGGGTTTACACATCTAGAATAATTTTATGAGTATTCTGAGCCACCAGCGTGGGGGTGTTCATGCAAGACAGTTTGGCCAGGAGAGCATAAGGTCCCATTCACAGTCCTGAATGGGGCTGTTTGCAATTAGCCGTGAGAGATGTTGAGGTGTTCCCTGCGATTAGCTGCAGGTAGGGAGCCCCACTGAAAGCAATGGGAGGCTAACAGCTCCCAGAGCTATTTGCAGCTGATTGCATTACCTATGAATAATGGGTCCTGGATGCAGACGGTCTGCGTCAAAGGCCAATCATCCGCAGATAATTGCTCCATGAGCGATTACATGTGATTGGCCACAAACAGCTGCAGGAGCCATCAGCTTTCCATTGCTTTAAATATGGCTTCCTATCTGCAGCTAATCACAGAGAGCCCTACTCGGTTTCTTGCCGCTAACAGCAAACAGTCCCTTCCACAATTGGGAATGGGGTCTAAATCCACATCTGCTGCTGGCATTAAATAGCGCATTATCATTTTTTTTATTTCTTTATTTTGATGGGGGGTTGGGGTGAACCAACTGGTATTGACATATGGTAAATATATTTCCCTGCTGTATAAAGGGTCACATCAACAAATGTTGGTAATACTGGAGCAAGGTTTGAGACATTAAAGTTGAAGTTTAATCTGCTTAATATTTTGCCTTCCCTAGTTCCTCACACATATCAATATGCTAATTAACCTTTTAAATAAAACCTGTTTTCATTACATACTTTTTGTTCTAGGAGGAGTCATCACTAGGTCCCTGTGCTTCTCTATGCATGTCAGGCAGCTTGTGGCTGGTGGCAGGGTCCAGCAGGGTGCTGAACATAGTCTCCTGAAACCACAGAATCCTGCCTCAGTACTCCTCAGTTCTGATACAAGCAGTGGGCTGACCCTTGGGAGGAGTCATGAAACTGTAGGTGCTCCTAGGCAGGCTGCATTTGTATGCAGACCTCCCCCCTCCTTCCCCCAACTGTAACATCCATAAGTGCTACTGAGACTCCATGACTGACAGAAATGAAAGAGGAAGGCTGGGGGAAAATAGCTAGATTATGCTGGTTGCTTTTCAGCTGGGAAATGAGGTGGGCTCTGTCTGATTTGCTGCAGCTTCTAATGCATTGTGAGAAATTCAAATCAGTAATCAATTTCAGTGATGGAGAGGATTGTGTACTATGCAAGACTGAAGAAAAGGCAGTGGCCAAGCTTAAAATATCACCTTAGATCTTGCTCTGATACTCAAAAATTCTGCTTTGAGTGTTTCAGAGGGGCCTTGTAGCAGGAATGAGACTTGGACATAGCATAATTTCTAAAGCTGGGTACACATGGATGGAAATCTGTCCAGATCAGCAGGGACCACCTGAATTGTGAGCTGTATAGCCCTCCCAGTTTGACAGAAGTTGATTGTAGATTTGCTTCTGCTGAATGGAACTACTGGAAAACATTTTTCAATCAGTGGCCTGGAGTCAAGCTTTATGCTTATAGTACGAGAAGTGAAGGCTGATGGGATCTACAAAAGCCCAGCACAAGACTTTTACACAGTGGAATGGGGCAGAGAAAATGACAGATAAATTTGAGAATAAAATATATACAGTAGCTACTACAGACTACTAAAAGCACAATTTTAACTTAGCTAATCTGTAAATTTTAGTAGCTTACCTTCTCAGTTCTAAAATAAACTAATATGCAGTATCTGGTTACAGATTGATAGGAGAGGCAGTGAAAGGCAATCACATTTGTGTGTTCAAGGAAATTGTTTTCACATTTAGATATGCTTTAACAAACCTTATATATATATATATATTCATATATTCAATTGCATGTACTGCTTCTTAATGGCAGCTGCTGTATGCTGTATTAACTGCCAGTGATTACAGTGTTTCTAAACACATAGAAGCTTTTTACAGGCATAAAAAGTGTAAATGTGGGATTTATAATGGAATGCCAGTCAAAACATTTTTCTTTTAGCTTCTGAGTAAAATAGGGAAGGTTTAGAATCTCAGGGTTTATTAAAGAAATCAGTGTTCCTCTTGGAGGAGGATTTACCTCACTTCCTGCCTGAATGACCATGGTTGTTCATATTAAAGGTGGTTTCCTTTTTTTTTTTTTTTTTGCAATAGCATGCACTGCTTCTTTATCACAGCTGCTGTGTATTGCATTAACCACTTGCCCTCCAGAGGATTTACCCCCCTTCCTGACCAGGCCTCTTTTTGCTACTCAGCGCTGCACTAATTCAACTGATAATTGCGTGGTCATGCAATGCTGCACCCAAACAAAATTTGCGTCCTTTTTTTCACACAAATAGAGCTTTCTTTTGGTGGTATTTGATCACCTGTGCGCTTTTTATTTATCATGCTATAAATAAAAAAAGACCAAAAATTTTGAAGAAACGATATTTTTTACTTTCAGCTATAAAAAATATATAGTAAACTCAAAGTTAGTTATAAATTTAAGTCAAAATGTATTCTGCTACATGTTTTTGGTAAGAAAAATCCCAATAAGTGTATATTGATTGCTTTGTGTGAAAGTTATAGTGTCTTCAAACTATGGTATAGATACTGCAATTTAAGCCATTTTTTTGCTATACAGCGCAGCGTTAAACGGACAATTGTGCAATCATGCAATACGGTACATAAATGAAATTTATGTCCTTTTTTTCACACAAATAGAGCTTTCTTTCAGTGGTATTTGATCGCCTGTACGTTTTTTATTTTTTGCGCTATAAGAAAAAAAAAAAAAGCTGACAATTTTAAGAAAAAAAAAAAACAATATTTTGGACTTTTTGCTATAAAATATGTACAGTAAAAAAAATTTAAAAATCAAATTTAGTCCTAAATTTTGGCCAAAATGCATTCTGCGACATGTCTTTGCTGAAAAAAACCCCCAATACGTGTAAATTAAATTGGTTTACGTGAAAGTTATAGCATTTACAAATGGCGGTAAAGATACTGGGATTTTTAATTTTTTTTTATACTAATAATGGCGACAATCAGCGACTTATGGCGGGACTGCGGCGGACATTCTGACACTGGGGGGGAGGGGGAACAGATTTGGGGTCACTGATATCCCCAGTGACACCAATAGTGATCAGTGCAAAAAAAAAAAACCACTGACACTGTACTAATGGCACTGGGAAGAATGGGGTTAACTTTATTTACTGAAAGGGTTAACTGTGTGAGGGGAGTGTTTTACTAGGTGGCAGGGGTGTGTACTGCACGGGTGGGGGGGAACAGATGAACAGGAGAGATAAATTCTTCTCTCCGGCTCAGCATGTCAGGAGCTGACAGGGAACTGACAGAAAGCAGACCTACAGCAGCCCTGCTCTCTGTCAGGGATTGCTGCTAATCGGCGGGACACAGCTGGTAACGACCGGCTGTGACCCGGCGACTGATATCCGTGGCCGTGATCGGCGGGACAGGTAGGGCGGTGGCGCACCTCGCGCGTGCCCCCTACCTGTTTTGCAAACACACGTTTTAAACCGTGGTTTTGCCCAACCATGCCGCCCTGTCAACGTATTTCTATGTACATGTAGTATTACATGCAGAACTGGAGTGTGAGAGGAAGAAGCAGCACAAGAAGCCAGTAAGTTTATGTGCCGACAAACAGCATAGAAAGAAAAAAAAAGTACAGTGACAGAGAGATTAGGTTATGACTATGCTGCTTCTTCCCTCATTGTTCAATCACAGGCTGGGATGGGTCAAGGACACCCTAGGCTTTGAGGAAATGGGCTCAATGAAATTGGCCCTCAGACTGAGGACATCTAGCGGCAGAATGAAGCACTAAGGGAGAGGGGAGGCGGTTGGGTGGGGAGTGAAGGTGAATATTGCAAAAGAAAAAAAAAAAAAAAGGAGTTTATGTTTTTATGGGGCTACTCATTTTTTATCTTATTTTGGCTAGAGTTCTGCTGTTAGTTCAGGCTTGCATATTATTTTAAAACTCGTTTCAATGAGAATCAACTTACCGGAAATATACTTGTTCCGCAAATACTAAAACTCAACTAACAGCCTACTTAATAAAACATTTTGAGAAGTTGAGGGGCATCTGATACTATTCTGTGCTATTTTATTTAACCGTTTTGGAAATACCAAATATAAAAAGTCCTGGCAGTAGGAAGAATTAGTACTGCGTGCAAATTAATATCCAGTACGTCTAAGTCAGGTGTTCAGATTAATAGGTTAGTACAATGAAGGAGCCAGTTGCACCTGTTTGGTTAGCTTTGCATTGAATGTTGTCCTGTCCACATCCAGATTACAAAAAACTTCAGATGAAGACCAGTCAAAAGGATAAGATCTCTTGGGTTTTGCTTTGCAGAAACAAGGTTTGTTTTCTTTCCATGGATAGCGTTAGTCATACTTCCTAACCTGCACTTTATCCATTCTAATCATCTTTGGGAAATGACTGAGAGAACATAGACCACCAAAAATAGCAAACTTCTTTCTTCCGACCTGAATTCCCTTATAAACTGACTATGTCTGGTACATCTCTCCAAAACATATTACAAATCATTTTCTTGATGTGCAAGACAGTTCTGAAACAATGGTGTTTAATAAAGTAGCCTGGTACAGGAAATATGAATAAACAGATTATTAAGTCTATATTTTACCAGGCTTAGTACGGTCACTCATTATTTTGGAAAACATGACACTGTAAGGGTTCGAGAATGTAGACACTACCTGTGTTCATAATGAATAAAATTAGCCAACTTGTTCACTGAACCATATCGGAAGCATTACTATCAAGCAAGGAAACCTGTAGTATTACATGCAAAGGATAAGCAAGACAACCATGTAGCCTTTTTATAAAGTCATTTGTGGCAGTCTCCACACGGTTTCAGTAATGATATCTTTTAACAAGAATTCAGTGTCACATGGACCTACAAAGGAATGACTATTTACTGCTCTCCACCCTGACTTTTTTATATAACGTTTAATGACTGTAGATGCAGTCTTCGGTAAATTCTGCTTAGTCTGCACTTAACTAAACCAAATTTTTCTCAAAAACATGCACATAAAATATGCTACTCATAGGGCTTTGATTTACTGGGCTGCTATGATGAATACAAGTGCCAATCCTCATGGACACTATGCTGACAGCTGCATGTACCTCCAGCTGAATAATGAATGCTTTATTTTAGGTGCATCTATCAACAGGATACATGTCAGTGAGTGCGTATACCTACAGTTGTGGCCAAAATTATTCAACCCCCACTGAAATTGAGTGTTTTGGCCAGTTTGACATTGCTTTTGATCATTCAGTCATCTTGCTTACATTTACATTAAAGAGGCACTTGTAGGTCAGACAAATATAACATAACAGTTATAATGAAATAACCACAAATGTCTTTTCTGTGCTCACAGCATTATCAGTTTTATTCAACCCCCAAGTGACATTCAATCTTAGTACTTAGTACAGCATCCTTTTACAGTTATAACAGCTTTTAAACGTGAAGCATAGCTTGACACAAGTGTCTTGCAGCGATCTACGGGTATCTTCGCCCATTCTTCATGGGCAAAGGCCTCCAGTTCAGTCACATTCTTAGGCTTGCGCACTGCAACTGCTTTCTTTAAGTCCCACCAGAGGTTCTCAATCGGATTTAAGTCTGGTGACTGCGATGGCCACTCCAAAATGTTCCAGCCTTTCCTCTGCAACCATGCTCTAGTGGACTTGGAGGTATGCTTGGGATCATTGTCCTGTTGAAAGGTCCAACGTCTCCCAAGCCTCAGGTGTGTGACGGACTGCATCACGTTTCCATCCAATATCTCCTGGTACTGAAGAGAATTCATGGTACCTTGCACACGCTGAAGCTTCCCTGTACCTGCAGAAGCAAAACAGCCCCAAAGCATGATTGACCCTCCACCATGCTTCACAGTAGGCAAGGTGTTCTTTTCATCATAGGCCTTGTTCTTCCTCCTCCAAACATAGCGTTGATCCATGGGCCCAAACAGTTCTAATTTTGTTTCATCAGTCCACAGAACACTATCCCACAACTTTTGTGGTTTGTCCACATGGCTTTTGGCATACTGCAGTCGACTCTTCTTATTCTTTGGAGACAGCAAGGGGGTACGCCTGGGAGTTCTGGCACGGAGGCCTTCATTACGCAGTGTGCGTCTTATTGTCTGGGCTGAAACTTCTGTACCCACATCTGACAAATCTTTTCTCAGTTCCTCAGCAGTCACACGGGGACTTCTCTCCACTCTACGCTTCAGGTAGCGCACAGCAGTCGAAGTCAGCATCTTCTTTCTGCCACGACCAGGTAGCGTTTCAACAGTGCCCTTTGCCTTGAATTTGCGAATGATGCTTCCTAAGGTGTCTCTTGGTATGTTTAACATCTTTGCAATCTTCTTATAGCCATTGCCCTTCCTGTGAAGAGAAATCACCTCTTCTCTTGTCTTCCTGGACCATTCTCTTGCCTTCACCATGTTTGTAACCACACCAGTAAATGTCTAGAAGGAGCTGAGTATCACAGTCATTTTAAAGCTGCCTAATTGGTGCTTATTATGCTTGATTGCTGCTCGGTGACATCCACAGGTGTTTTCAATACCTGATGGAAAGCACCTGTATGAACCTCTGTTCTTCAGAGTGGTAGTCTTTAAGGGGTTGAATAATTGTGGCAATGAAGAAACCACATAAGAACCATTTACTACTGTATTACATAAACAATTGATGTCATTTTAGTTGCATTTGGGTAGTTACAACGTCCTTGTAGGATTTGATTCTGAATACAATTCCAAATGTACACTATAGTCCCTAAACCCCTTTACAGCATTGGGGGTTGAATAATTTTGGCCACAACTGTATGTCCACCACAGGAAACCATAATCTCTATGTTGGACAGTTTATACATTATGCCCAAGTATATTACACTTGGGAGGCAGTAGTACCAGTATCATCAGCTAATTTTCATCTGTGTAAACTAACCACTATGCTGTCTAAAGTTATGTCAGCACATTAGTAATAGGAACGTCTTAAAGCAGAACTAAAGTCTGATATAAAAGAAAATCAGCAGGCATGCAGGTCTTTTATTGCAGAAGAGATATGCAATGTTGCTTTTGCAATAAAATAAACCTACCTGCCGGTTTACAGTCTTCTGTACAATGTACACTGAGCTGTGCATAAACAGCTCAGTTTAGCTTCCAGCACAGTGCCTGTGTGTCAGGATAAATGCACACCTGCGCATGTGTGGGAGTGATGTCATCCCTCACTAGCCAATCGAGATGGCTGAAGACTAGTATCCGTAAGAACCCGGGGGAAAAGATGCTGGCTTTGACAAGGGACTTTGCAGCTGTCAGGTCATTGATGTAAAAGGTAAGTATAGTGTAGCTTAATTTCGCTTTAAATGTTGGAAAACATATTCAGGACATGGTCTGTTCATAGACAGCCATTAACTGCCACTGTCCTGCGTTACAATGCAGAAAGCACAGGATAAATATGGAATGAGAAAATATGAACTAAAGACAAAAGAAGTCAAAATAACTATGTATACATTCTTATTACAATGAATTGCATATATGCCTGTGTTGATGGGCTTTTGTTCACTTCAAATGGTTTTTAAAAAATTACACAAGTCTACGATGATTCGAAACCTACCCTAATCAGGTACCGTATATACTCGAGTATAAGCCGAACCGAATATAAGCCGAGGTACCTAATTTTACCACAAAAAACTGGGAAAAACTATTGACTCGAGTATAAGCCGAGGGTGGGAACACCAGTGGGAAGAATCGTGCCTCATCATTGGTGTCAGTGGGAGGAATAGTGCCCCATCATTGGTGTCAGTGGGAGGAATAGTGCCCCATCATTGGTATCAGTGGGAGGAATAGTGCCCCATCATTGGTATCAGTGGGAGGAATAGTGCCCCATCATTGGTATCAGTGGGAGAAATAGTGCCACATCATTGGTGTCAGTGGGAGGAATAGTGCCCCATCATTGGTGTCAGTGGGAGGAATAGTGCCCCATCATTGGTATCAGTGGGAGGAATAGTGCCCCATCATTGGTATCAGTGGGAGGAATAGTGCCCCATCATTGGTGTCAGTGGGAGGAATAGCGCCCCATCATTGGTATCAGTGGGAGGAATAGCGCCCCATCATTGGTGTCAGTGGGAGGAATAGCGCCCCATCATTGGTGTCAGTGGGAGGAATAGCGCCCCATCATTGGTGTCAGTGGGAGGAATAGTGCCCCATCATTGGTATCAGTGGCAGGAATAGTGCCCCATCATTGGTATCAGTGGGGGGAATAGCACCCCATTATTGGTGTCAGTGGAATAGTGCCCCATCTTTGGTGTCAGTGGGAGGAATAGTGTCCCAACATTGGTGTCAGTGGGGGGGGGGGGGGTGGAGGAATAGTGCCCCATCGTTGGTGTCAGTGGGGGGAGGAAAAGTGCCCCATCGTTGGTGTCAGTGGGGGGGAGGAATAGTATCCCATGATTGGTGTCAGTGGGGGGGAGGAATAGTATCCCATGATTGGTGTCAGTGGGGGGTGGAATAGTGCCCCATCATTGGTGTCAGTGGGGGGGGGGGGAGGAATAGTGCCCAATCATTGGTGTCAGTGGGGGGGAGGAAAAGTGCCCCATCGTTGGTGTCAGTGGGAGGAATAATGCCCCATCATTGGTATCAGTGACACCAATGATGGGGCACTATTCCTCCCACTGACACTTGCTGACCCCTGTTCCAGTATGGTGCTGCTGCAGCCAGCATATGTGGTTGCAGCAGCACCTAAGCACGGCACACTTACCTGCATCTCCTTCACTCGATTTTCGCGGGGCCGCTCAGCTCCGCCTCCTCGCCGGTGATTGGCCGCCTGTGTGCCTTTCCTGAGCTACAGTTCTGGCGGCCAATCACCGGTGAGAAGGCGGAGCCAAGCAGCCGCACGAACATCCAGTGGACGAACCGAATGAAGGAGCAGCCGCGCTTCCTGGACCGGATCGTCGTGGGACCGGAGCCAGGTAAGAGACAGCAGCCCCCTGCAGACGTTGACTCGAGTATAAGCCGAGGGGGCCGTTTTTCAGCACAAAAAATGTGCTGAAAAACTCGGCTTATACTCGAGTATATACGGTATGTCAGACTGCAGGTTAAATGCACCTGTCAATGAATTTTGAATGATCTAAGAAGGGCTTTAAAGACTAAACTAACCTTTGGGAACGTATTACATGTTCCAACCATTTTCTTGCTACTGCAGCCTCTGCCCGATCCCCCTTGTGACAGTGGATGGGGTACCTTCTCCTCACACACAATTTGAAAAGAACGCCCATACAGCTGTCTCATTTATTCAAAGAGTTCAGTGACTGAATACTACAAGTACCAACAGCCTTTGCGGAGGACAGCTTGTAGTTCTTAATGTACTGCGGGAACGCTGATGAGCACCCTTGTAGTTCATTGATTCTTCCTGTCATACTGTAACTGCCTGACCGTACAATGGACAAGCAGACAGCTACACTGTGGTCCTGTTCACACCTGAGCAGAGTGATTTTCAGGCATTTTTATATGAGTTTTGCGTTCGTAATATGAGCGTTTTAAAAGCAATTTCAAGCATTTTACATGTGTACTTAGCTTCAGGTGTTTTTATTTTAGCCAACAGAAAGCACTAAGGGGAGGGGATTAGGGGTGGAGAGATGCTGTTTTGCCAGAAAACATGCAAAAGAACGCTTGTAAAATGATCATGTTGAGCATTTTTCAGGTGTTCCCACTGAAGTCTATGGGGCCACTCTGCCTTCAATCTGCCTAAAAGACACTTATTTTACTTTTTTGAGTGACAGGCATTTTGCTACAGGTGAGAAAATAATCAGATGTGAATGGGATTTGGTTTGTTGCGCATACTAGAGCTACAAGCTTGAAGCAGAAAATCACGCAGGTGTTAACGGGGCCTGACAGTCTGCAAGAGCCCTGCACAGCACCCACGATCTGCTGACTACAGGCTCCTACAAAAAAAAAAAATAGTGAATGCACATTTTTTTTTTTTGTAAACCTGCAAAAAGATGAACTTATCCTTTAAACTAACTCCATCAACACAAGCCCTAGTTCTACAGACCCTAAACAGGCCCTGTCACCTTGTGAAATAAGTAAAAAAAAAACAAAAACCTATCTACATAAAGTACAGGCATACAATTTGCCTTGTGCACTTGTTTAGCCACCTGCTGTCCGGCCCAATTTTGGCATGAAAGCCTAACTCCGGAAGCAGCCATGATCCTGGTATGACCACTTCTCGTCCAAGACGTATATACACTATATTGCCAAAAGTATTTGGACACCGCTCCAAATCATTGTATTTTGGTGTTCCAATCATCTCCATGGCCACAGGTGTATAAAATCAAGCACCTAGGCATGCAGACTGCTTCAACATATATTTGTGAAAGAATGGATTGCTCTCAGGAGCTCAGTGAATTCAAGTGTAGTACCGTGATACGATGCAACCTGTGCAATAAGTTCATCCGTGAAATTTCCTTGCTACTAAATATTCATCGATCAACTGTTAGTGGTATTATAACAAAGTGGAAGCAGCTGGGAACAACAGCAACTCAGCCACGTAAAACAACAGAGCGGGATCAGCACATGCTGGAGCGCACAGTGCGCATAAGTCACCAACTGTCTGCAGAGTCAATAGCTAAAGACCTCCAAACTTCATGTGGCCTTCAGATTAGCACAATAACAGTGCACAGAGAAATTCATGGAATGGGTTTCCATGGCCGAGCAGCAGCATCCAAGCCTTACATCACCAAGTACAATGCAAAGCGGCAGATGCAGTGGTGTAAAGCACGCCGCCACTGGACTCTAGTGAAGCGATGAATTACGTTTTTCTGTCTGGCAGTCTGATGTACATGTCTGGGTTTGGCGGTTGCTAGGAGAACGGTACTTGCCTGACTGCATTGTGCCAAGTGTAAAGTTTGGAGGAGGGGGTATTATAGTGCAGGGTTGTTTTTCAGCGGTTGGGCTTGGCCCCTTAGTTCCAGTGAAGGGAACTCTTAAGGTGCCAGCATACCAAGACATTTTGGACAATTTCATGCTCCCAACTTTGTGGGAAAAGTTTGGGGATGGGCCCCTTTCTGTTCCAAAATGACTGTGCACCAGTGCACAAAGCAAGGTCCATAAAGACATGGATGAGTAAGTTTGGGATGGAGGAACTTGACTGGCCTGCACAGAGTCCTGACCACAACCTGATAGAACACCTTAGGGATGAATTAGAGCGGAGACTGTGAGCCAAGCCTTCTCGTCCGACATCAGTACCTGACCTCACAAATGCACTTCTGGAGGAATGGTCAAACCTTCCCATAGACACACTCCTAAACCTTGTGGACAGCCTTCCCAGAAGAGTTGAAGCTGTTATAGCTGCAAAGGGTGGGCCAACTCAATATTGAACCCCACGGACTAAGACTGGGATGCCATTAAAGTTCATGTGCGTGTAAAGGTAGGCGTCCCAATAGTTTTGGCAATATAGTGTATGTAAGCTGGATGGGGAGTGGTTAAGGCAACAGGGTCTCTAACAAAAAAATACACAGTTGGCCCCCAAATGACTTGATGTCTTTGCTGCATATCTGCTACAAGCAGCATTTCTCAGCTCTTCGCTTCGGGCTTTTACCAAGTTATATAGCTCCCGCAGCTAAAGATAATTTTAATGTGACCAGATAGTTCCCATTACAAGTTACCATGGAGACATTACTCAGAGCACATTTACCTAAAATAACTTTAAAAAAAACCTGCTATACACTGTATGACACATGGCCTCTGTGAAAGGTTCTTTGGTAATGCTTATGTATTGTATTCTGACAAATTCTCCTGCTTTTCACAGATTGCCATTTGTATCCATCCCTGCACAAATGTATACTAGGGCCAGTTTGGGTTGAAAGAGGCTAAGTGGGCTAAGGCAAGCCATAGATTATACAAATTTTCTTACTTTCCACCATGGGTGGAAGGAAAGTAAAGTAAGTTGCTCAATTCCCCTATAACACAGTCAGTGTTGATGTGGGAATGCCTCCCACAGCGCTATTGTGTTCTGACGGTTGGCAGAACACAGTGATCACTGCTAGCAACTATAGCCACTGGCAGGGATTGCATGCAAAAAATCCGACAGGTTGGATGTGCGATGGATCAACTTCAGTACAACCAACTTGCCCATAGATGTACTGAATTTTGGCCAATCTCTGCTGAACTGGCAGAGATTTGATCCATCTATTGCCGGCTTCATGGAAAACGAAGTGTAGTTGCACTTACAATTAAGTGCTGCAGCATATCATGTAAATGCTTTAATGAGGGGCCATAGTTACACTTGAAAGATTAACTCCAGACAGCTGTAAAAGGAAAAAATTAATGCAGCAATGTAATCATTAATGCAATACTAAATGCAAATAGTGAAACTACCTGAATTAAATTTGGTATCCTTGATATCAGCCTGTTACAGTTTCTGTATAGCAAAGCTCAAAGAGGAGGAGAAGCAGCATAAGAAGCCAGCCAATTGTGCTGCAGTGAAAGGAGCATGCTGATAGGGGGAGAGTGACAGAGCGGTGAGCTCATCAGCATACTACTTTTTTCACTGTCCACTTAAAAGGAGGGGGACCTGTAAATGGAAGTGAAACAGCAGCAAAAAGATGGAATTCCCACCCCTGCTACATAGATCCATGCAGTAAAGCAGAGCTGCATGAATCTTAGGACTGGATGGACAGACATACAAATACTTTGACAGGTAAAACAGCTTCTTTAAGTTTTTCATTTGAATTACTAGCTTTTTGTCTGGAGTTCAGCTTTAAGCAGACAAAACCTCACATTTTCATAATGCCCTTTTCTATGCTGTGTTGTGTTTAGTGCAATAAGCGGCTTACCACCCACGTAAAGGGGGAAAA
This sequence comes from Staurois parvus, assembly GCF_062004578.1. Lineage (NCBI taxonomy): Eukaryota > Metazoa > Chordata > Amphibia > Anura > Ranidae > Staurois > Staurois parvus. The sequence goes on along the minus strand of NW_028318326.1, from coordinate 6,837,743 downwards.
TAATGAATTGTTCTCTTTGAAAGAGAATTGGAGACCATAGGTATACCACAATGGAGCTAAAACAGTTCAACATCATTGGAGATGGACGATGCAGAAAATGTTTGTATAGAAGAGGACTATTTACAGACAGACATTTATTACAGCTACTTGAAAAGTGGTTTTAATGGAGTTTCTCTTTAAGCAGGGAACAGTGCTGGAATTTATCAACTATTCTCATGGCTGCAAGATCTGTTCCCTACACTATTTGTCTTCAATTACCAGAAAATGTGAAATGCTAAGGATTAGGGCTTGAAAAAACCCAGGCACTGTATTTATTGCCACAAAGTGACTGAGTGCAATAACATTTCACAGAACTGACTACATCAGTATCTGGATATGAAAATGCTGACACCCATTCCTCAATAATGGAGCTCTAATTTATATGAAAACTAAGCTATATTGCACAAGGTAAAATTTAAAAACATGTAAAAGTCATGAGTCATTTTTAGTCTGCAAAGGCACTGTACGCCAAACAATTGGTATTAGTTTTACATGCTTTTTACTTTTCTCGAATACTTTTTTGCTATCTCAGTGCTGTTGATCACCTGCAGCCACTTTCAATCTAAATACACAAATTTCAGTAGCGACTGCACAAGGCTGAACCCAAGAGAGCAACACCAGAGGATAGTGGCCATGCAACATATCCACCTGTAGTTTTATCAGGGAAGCATGCGACAGACCGACAACGCAGCAGTACAACTGGAAGACCACTGTCACCCCATATTAAAAAAGACCTGCATGGGAACCTTCCTGGCATGATCACCAGTTATTATTTTGATTGAAATTACAGGCTTAAAAAGATTATGAAAATGAGAGGTCAGTCAGCCAAAGCTCAAAAGACCCCTGGAGGACACCAAGTTTAGAATGGCTGATGTAAATGAGATCTATAGTTACAGCATACACTTTCATGTTACAACATCAGCATTGTAACTGCAATACAAACAATAGTTATTTTTGACAAATTAAGCTTAATTGAAAAATCTAATGTAATGGGTGCTGCCTGTCTGCTAGCCATCTCCTTTCACATCTTCTGGGATTCTCTGCTTGCTTGTCCTCTGCTGTTTACCTTAAATTTACAAGGACTAAAAATCCCATGGTACCTTGCTGCCCGCAAGTTGTTCATTCCTGTGCCGACTCCACCTTCTGAAACTCCTCCTCTCACCACCTCTGTAGTAGAAGGCAGGCTCTGTGAAATGTGTGACACAGCTGTGCCTACTCACAGGGCATAGTGAATGTGTCACAGAATTCAAGGAAGTAAATATGTAGATATTTAAGGTCCCGTTCAGATATCATGTTCCCAGTTCTATGTAGTGTGATTTACACCTGTATCTATATGTCATTCACTCAAATGGGTTGCCCTATGCATATTTGCTTCCCAAAAAAAATGCTCGAGAACCTTTTTTTTTTAATGTGCATTTGGTGCAATTGCTGTGTCCTTATCACAGCAAAATCACAAAGCGTCTGGGGTGCCATTAAGAATGATGGCGCCTAAGTGAGCATCACTCTCTTTGACACAATTTTAAATTTCTGGCAGAATCACTGCGATTCTAAATCGCCTAATGTGACAGGGCCTTAAAGTACATTTGCAAGCTTCAAGATTGTTCAGATTTTTAGGCGTAGGCTAGAAATAACTTAAATCCACTGCTGAAATGATAATGCACTTATCTGTTTGAGAAGTTGAAAAATAGCTTGTGATTTTGCCATGAAGTTGATGAGCTGGTATCTTCCTCTGCTTATGCAAAAGGAAGAGTTATGGAGATGAGGGAGAAAAGATTACTGAAGGTCTGTGTTTTTGTAATCCATCATAAATGAAGTAGGCAGGACTGACAATGTGTTTAGAAATTTAGAGGTGTCCTGTCAAAAAAGGAAGGAAGGATCATATATTTCTGGCACATCAACATTTATTTTTCTGTACTTGCTCCATGCAAGGGATAAAACATGGGGAAATGTGCAAGTATTCCAGGGACGTGCTAAATATAGTTTTTTTTTTTTTTTTTTTTTTACTTGACATATGCTTTAGTGCAGAAATGCTACAACCAAGCTTTACTGTGTTATATAACCTCCACTGACCCAAAGGGCCATCTCCCAAGTGCCTTTAACCCAAGAACAGGGCCCATCGAAGTTTATGGGGCTGTCATGAGCAGGCACGGTTTATACACTGACAACTTGCATCTCTGGATGTAAACAGATGTGTCCATACCCATCACACTGAGCTAAGTATGGGGAGGGCGAGATAACCCCTTCAGAGAAGGGATGCTAAAATAATAATCGCACTTGGTATTAAAGTGCACCTACTCTTTAAAGGATATCAGCCCCAAAGTCTGCACCTTTAAAATCAAGACAAAGACAGCTCCCATATTGTTATCAGGATTCCCTTTAACCACCTTCCGCCCGCCATATAGTACAATGACGGGCGCAAGGTGGTTCTCTCGTTCTGATAGGACGTCATATGACGTCCTTCCATTCTCACTGCGCATGCGCGGCTCAGGGAGCACGCAGCGTGGCGATCGCTGGTGCGCTGTGTCCCTCGGACACAGCGGATCACGGAAAGAGCCGAAGATGTCTGCTCGGTCATGTGATCAGCTGTGCCCAATCACAGCTGATCACATGTAAAACACGGAAATGCCGGTTATCGGCATTTCTCTCCTCTTGAGCTGTCACGCTGACAGCTCGAGAGGAGAGGAGAACCGGTAATTGGCTTTCTGCGGAGGGGACATGTACACTGATCATCAGGGCACTGATGATCAGTGTGCCCTGATGATCAGTGTGGCCCCAGAAGTGCCACCTGTCAGTGTCCATCAGTGCCACATCAATGCCACATATCAGTGCATACCAGTGCACATCAATGCCACATATCAGTGCCTATCTGAGCTGCCTTTCAATGTCACCCATCAGTGCCACCTATCAATGCCAATCAGTGCCACCTATCAGTGCTGCCAGTCAATGCCACCTATCAGTGCCAGTCAGTGTCGCCTATCAGTGCGTATCAGCGCCGCCTATCAGTGCCATGTATCAGTGCTGCCTTTCAGTGTCCATCAGTGATGCCTGTCAATGCCCATCAGTGCAACCTACCAGTGTCTCCTCATCAGTGCCACCTATCAGTGTCCATCAGTGCAGCCTATCAGTGCCCATCACTGCAGCCTCATTAGCGCACATCAGTGAAGGAGAAAAATCACTTATTTACAAAATTGTATAACAAAAACTAAGAAAAAACTTTTTTTTTTCAAAATTTTCTGTGGTTTTTGGTTTAAGAAAAAATAAAAATCCCAGAGGTGATTGAATACCACCAAAAGAAAGCTCTGTCTAAAAAAAAATGATAAAAATATCATATGGGTACAGTGTTGCATGACCGTGCAATTGTCATTCAAAGTGTGACAACGCTGAAAGCTGGAAATTGACCTGGGCAGGAAGGGGGTAGAAGTGCCCTGTAGGCTAGTGGTTAAAGAGTCTCTGTGAGAGTAACAAAGCCTCTTTAAAAACACATCCCCAACTCCCTTACGCACACTTTTTGCATCGCTCTTGCTGCCCCTTCTTTGTCACAGCCATTACAAAATACATGCTCCCCCATATCCATAAGGATTGGGTTGGCACTGGGTGGGGGGTGGTGTTGGGGGTGCACTATAATGGCAAGTAGACTGAGGGATGGGCTAACTGAATGGACAGTGTGACAGTTGTGGACTTCTGGTACACTGTATTTTTCAAAAGAATATTTGAAAAAAATTATATTAAACTAATTAAAAAATCCTGAAAGCATTCTAGCTTCTGATGGTCTTGTTCACACTGCCTTAGCAAAGCATCTTATATCCGATCTGCAAAAGCCAAACCAATGATCTGGAAAAACCGAGCGTCATGGAACAAAGTTAAACAGCAAAAATAGAAATCTTCTGCATAAACGGGAAAAAAGTATAATATCTCGCTCTGAATGTATGAGTGAGCTGCAATTCAACGCATAGGTTTTCCCATCAGTGAGGCCATTCATCTTTGTGATGGACCCTTCCTGTTCAGCAGGCAGTCACAAGTGATTTCCCAGCAATTTCCTCCCTTGGAATGCCTTGTTTAACTGTTGTTACAACAGTGATCAAGAAATGTATGGGTGGTTATCAGATTGGAAAGGAAAACATTTTGATCATACGTGCTGGCAGTTCTCAATATGGTTACTAGAATAAAAGGTGGGTATTAGTAATCAAAAGACTTAAAAAGTGGGTATTAAGTTCTGTCAGCATTTAAAACGCAACCAACATGGCAACAGTGGAAGTGCAATACCCTAATTCTGATTAGCTTACAGTGAGACAGTGTATAAGTAAATGCATCCAAGCATGAAGGAAAAGAAAAGAACAGGTAGTAAGAGAAAATGAAACACTGATCAAATGAAATAAGACACAACAAACTTCACTTCAAATACCCCACCTCTAAACACCTATGCAAATTCTATTTTCGAAAGTCAAAACATAGGTTCCATGCCTCCCAATCATCAATGAAATTCTTACATCTCTCTACTGGAATTTTGGACCACTCTTCTTTTGCCAACTACTCCAGGTCTCTCAGGTTGGAAGGGTTCCTTTTCCCAACTGCTGTTTTGAGATCTCTCCCCATGTGCTCTATGGGATTGAGATCTGAACTCATTGTTGGCCACTTCAATTCTCTCCAGCATTTTGTCTGAAACCATTTCCGACATGTGCCCTTGGGTCATTGTCCTGCTAGAAGAGCCATGATCTCTGACGGAGCCCCGACTTTCTGACACTGGGCCCTACATTACTACAACAGCAGTTGGAAAATGGAACCCTTCCCTAACTGGAGATATGCAATAGGACAAGCACAAAATAGTGGTTATGCAAGTCTGTGAAAGAGAGATTGCCACTCATATTCAAGCAATCAATTACCTAGTGTATGGTCTATTTGAGTTCTAAAAAAGTTGGGATTAAACTCTCCCTATTCTCTCAGTTCTAAAAATACTGTTGGGTTGAATGTAATATACTTTCCCGTAAATTTCAGGCATTAAAGTGGTTGTAAACCCTTACATATACCCAGTAAAAATGACTATCCTCAGGTGAAACAAAGTGATGAAACAAACCCTACTACACAAGTTGTACCTGTATATCTGCGGTCTTCTCTACATCTGCTCAAAGTGTTCAATCCATAAACCTTGTCAAAGTTCAGAAAAAAGGGGTGGAGAGATGAAATGACACACAGCAGAGCTCAATGAGGAAAGCTCTGAGAGCTGATTGGAAGAAAGGAAAACACCCCCCTCCGCACAGCACGCAGGAACAGAGCCCAGGCGGTCAGTCTTCTGGAGGTCCCCCTCATCATTTTTCTCTTGGTTTTAGGAAAATGTGTCAAAAGTGATTCATGCTGACAGCAGAGGAATGAAGCAGCAAACAGAAATGACACTTAGTGATCTGGATTTAGACAAGTACACACTATAGAGGGGTATGCTTTGTTCAGATTTCATGTCTGATGTTTACAACCACTTTAAGTCTAGGTTCACACCTGAGCAGACCAGAAGTAGATCCTTTTTATCCAGGCATCTTACAAGTGTTTTTGCAGGTTTATCAACCTTCAGCAGTTTAGTCTCAGGGCTGGGCAATGAGAAGAGAACAGTTCCATACGCAAAAATGTGTGAAAATGCAAACATTGCATGCTTACAAATACCCCCCATTTAATTCTATGTTATTAAAAATACCCTAATACATAGCAAAAAAAAGTTAATGTACTTTGAGAATAGGGCATAGAGTGGTTGATCTTAAAAAGTGAAAAAAAATGGGGTTCTGCACGGTGAATGTGGGCAAGTTTATCAGAAATATAGCTATACATTATATGCAAAAGGCAAGAAAGAAAGCCCAGATAAGCAAGAAAATATTGTTTGGACAAAAAAAAAAAATTATTAAGTCCCCTAAGGTGATGAGAATTCAAACAGTCAAAAGCCACTTTATCTACCCTGTTTTTTGTTTGTTTTTTTTTCTTAATTTCAGTGCAAAGCATTATAATATTACCAGTAATGAAAACATGTACTAATTTAACTTAGCTATAGATAATAAGAGAAAATTTATTTCTGTAGAGAAAATTAAAACCAACTATAACAAACTTCTGATGCAAATCATAATCACTTAATAAGCTGTGCAATGTGTAGAATGTTATCTGAGCAAACATGAATTTAGAATACTTCCACAAGCTACGTGATTATTTTCAAGAATTCCTCTGTACACTATACAACTGGTAACAAAGTGCTACTATATCCCAGGCAATTTAGCTGATTAAGAGCCGAGTATGCCAGTGGTAAACACAACATACATTACATACTTTTAATTCCTGATGTGTAAAAATACAGTCTGATCTGGTTTAATAAGTCACCAAGCATACACCTGAAGATGATTGGTGCCGAAACCGAAAAAATTCAAAAAGGCACTTGGCCAAAAACCGAAATACGCAGTTTTTAAAAAGGAATATATATTTTTTAGAAAAAAATACAGTTTGATAAACCCCCCCCCCCAAAAAAAAACCAATATACACCCCAATTTTTTGTAAAATATGAAAGAGGATGTTACTGCGTGTAAATACATACCCAACATGTCACACTTTAAAATTGCGCACGCTCGTGGAATGGCATGAAACTGCGGTCCTTAAAAAATCTCCATGGGTAATGCTTTAAAAAGGTCTACAGGTTAGCAGTGTAAAGTTACAGAGGAAGGTCTAGTGCGAGAATTATGGCTCTTGCTCTGACATTCGTGCCGATAACTCACGTGTGTGGTTTGAACACCATTTACATATGTGGGCAAAATTTTTAATCACTTTTATTCTTATTACAATAAATGCATGCATTCCTCTCTTTATAGAGAGATATGGGGTCAATAAGACCCCACATCTCTCCTCTGCAATGTAAAAAAAAAAAAAAAAAAACGCATTGATCTAGTGCTTTTAAAAAAAAAAAGAAAAAAAAAGAAAGAAGAAATGGCCGGAACCAGAAGTTACATCGCTCTGGACCTCCAAGGGCATAGAAATGAAGTAAAATATATACATACATACACACACTAAACGGGCAGGAATAGTTAGGCACTCTGTGACAGCTCACACAGTTCTGATTAACTCATGGCAAGCCGGAAGATTATGGCGAAGGGGTGCAAAGAAGAAGGAGGATTTGAACAGAAAGGGTATCAGCATAAGGGACAGATCCTATTAAGTTATGTCCCTTGTGCTAATATTTGTGGGGGGTTTTTTTGGCTGCACTTTGGCTTTAAAGATGAACTCTACCCACAGACATTTTTCAATTTTTCTGATATATTGGGAAAGGAGTAAATATTGTCTGGTTTTACTTGCGGAATCTCTATAAAGGAGATCTTTTATATTATTCTTTGCTCTTTGTTTGTATAATCCTTTTGTCAAAAGGAGCCTAAATTATATGCAAACACCATTAATATTACAAACACTCCCAAAGTTCCAAAATATGGTACCTTAAAGGCTGACTATCCCTATCCCGCAATTCCTAATTGTACTCTGAAATTAAGAAACAAAAGTACTTCAGAATGCATTTTACATTTTTTTCTCTAAAAGGGTTTACTTTAACACATGGTGCTCAATGACGAATATCCATCCTACATACTTTGTTTAGGTTAACTGACTATTTAGTGGAGCCTACACCTTTAAATATAAGTTCACCTTTTGGACAAAAATAATAAAATGCACATTTGTTGCAGGTAAAAAATAAAATTAGCATTATTTTTATCCAAAAGGAGCTTGTAAAGCATTGAACCGGCGATCAGTAGATTGCTGATGCCATGCAGGTCTCCTGCAGACCTGTCGGTATATCTGGTTGTTATACGAGCAAGCAGATATTCTGACAGGAAGCTTCAATGAACTACCACGGTGCTCCACCGTGCCGTGGTAGTTCACTGAAAACTACACGTCCACAGCCGCTAAGGCTGCCGGGACTTGCAGTTCATTCATTCATGGAAGTTTGTGAATGAAGCAGCCGATTGGGCGGAGCTCCGCACAGCCTCGCAGTTTTCAAATTTTACATGTGCCACCCTAAAAACGGGTGTAACGAGTTCCAAAGGTGAATTTCTCCTTTAAAGATACTCAAGAATACCAAATCCTTATGTTTCTGTCCACACAGGGAGCTAGACCCTGCCCTTTGTTACACAAAATTAAACCACTTTAAAGGAAAACTACAATTAAACACAAATTGTTCCACAAGTCAAAAGCGATATCTATTAAATAACGACCCCATTTAAATTTGGTTTTCTTAAATTGGCCAAATTGAAGATTTTGCTTCCCAGCAATAATGGTAACAGTACACGGTCTACAGGCCTTCCCAGATATTTTAGACCCCCCATTTGAAGCAACATTAATGCTCCTGCATAAACAGAAACAATCATTCCAATCTCTTATAAAAACCCAGGAAATTACTACATGCAGTATGTATAATCCTGCCAATTCCCCAGTATGCTGTGCCAGATACAGTCGGCTGGTGAAGAACCAACATAGACATAGCCAAGGATTTGTAGGCTATAAAGACATGTACAGCAAGCAGAGAGGAGGGATGTAAAATTGAGACGTCATTTCCAGATTGAGTGATGGTGCCTATACACAGGGTAAGAATGTTGGCCTATTATGTGGTTTTGCTCACTGTGTTAATCATCTTAAATAACACAGAAGAACAGCCATTAAAAGAAATGGTGTGCCAAGCTCTACTTGCATCTAAAATTAAGTAACATAACCACAAAATCCCTTTACAACCTATTGACTAACATTCCTGTGGGGAGAAAAACATTTTAGCACAATTCTCCTTTATCCGTATCTGTATCAGGAGAAAACTCCAGGTACACGGTGTTGTGCAAATGATGTAATGGAGGAAGTAAGCACAGACACAAAAAAGGTACCAACATTGGATTAGCATATTAGCTGCTATTTAGTGGGTTTACAGATGTTCAATGGATAAGTTCACTTTAAAACAAAGCACACATATCCATTAGCTGCTTTACCCTAACCTAACCCTGTTCTCCCAATCCACAAATGCAACTTGCCTCGATCTGATGGCAGAGGACCCTGGTTGAATATGTTGCATAGATCAATGGGGTGTACTTTCCTTTATTACAGGACTATATAGTTGCAGTACAGCAGAATAAATGGAGAATTACAATGACAGTACCCAAATATTCAACATACACAACTGTTTCAAATGTGTTTTGTATTTACGTCATAATCGTGACCTATAGTACATGCATGTACACATGCTGACGAACACCCCACCTGACATTGTTTTATGGCGCTTTATGTGCAATCTTAGGATTAGCAAAAGTATCATGTTACACATGCATTGTGCTTTGTTTGCCTTTAAATAATTTTGTCCTTTCATCACTAGTGGATGTTCTATGTAGCTAGTCCCACCTTCATGCTTTAGTCTGCATTCATCTCAGGTGCTGTATTTTTCTGGAGCTAGACACAATATGAGTTTTGACCTGATGTTCATCTGTGAAGATCTGCACAAGTTTTTGATTAGAGCTTTCTTTGACCTGCAAGATGTCATATGGATCGTCCGTGTCTGCCAAGCTACTAGAAAAGGTTAAATGGATGTAAACCTCACACATGAAATATGAATAAAGCATGTCCATTAGAGATGAGCGAATCGAACCAGGCGAAGTGGAATTCGATTCGAATTTCAGGAAAAATTCGATTCGCGTCGAATCCGAATATTAGCCTACTTCGGGTGCGCGAATCGGATTTTTCCCGATCAGCCGGCAAAAGTGTCCCTGCAGAGAGCTCCGCTATTTCTGACAGTTCTCTGACAGTTCCTTCACATGTACAGCGGTTGAAACATTGTATCTATTTGTTTCCATTTAGGATACAGATGTTTTTATTCGGAAACAGATACAATGTTTCAACCGCTGTAAATGTGAAAGTCAGAAATAGAGGAACTCTGCAGATACACTTTTTGCCGGTTTGGAATTATTCTTATTTTCATCCTACTTCTTCTTCTTCTTCTTCATCCTCATCCTCAGAAGAAGAAGAGGATGAGGATGAAGAAGAAGAAGAAGAAGAAGTAGGATGAAAATAAGAAGAATTCCAAGCCGGCAAAAAGTGTATCTGCAGAGCTCCTCTAAGTGTATCTGCAGAATAGAGGAGCTCTGCAGATACACTTTTTGCCGGCTTGGAATTCTTCTTATTTTCATCCTACTTCTTCTTCTTCTTCATCCTCATCCTCTTCTTCTTCTTCTGAGGATGAAGAAGAAGAAGTAGCTCCTCTATTCTGCAGATACACTTAGAGGAGCTCTGCAGATACACTTTTTGCCGGATTGGAATTATTCTTCCTCAGAAGAAGAAGAAGAGGATGAGGATGAAGAAGAAGAAGAAGTAGGATGAAAATAAGAAGAATTCCAAGCCGGCAAAAAGTGTGTCTGCAGAGCTCCGCTAAGTGTATCTGCAGAGCTCCGCTATTTCTGACAGTTCTGTGACATTCCCTCCATACAGCGGTTGAAACATTGTATCTATTTGTTTCCATTTATGGAAACAAATAGATACAATGTTTCAACCGCTGTATGGAGGGAATGTCACAGAACTGTCAGAAATAGGCTATTTCTGACAGTTCTGTGACATTCCCTCCATACAGCGGTTGAAACCGCTGTATGGAGTGAATGTCACAGAACTGTCAGAAATAGGCTATTTCTGACAGTTCTGTGACATTCCCTCCATACAGCGGTTGAAACCGCTGTATGGAGGGAATGTCACAGAACTGTCAGAAATAGGCTATTTCTGACAGTTCTGTGACATTCCCTCCATACAGCGGTTGAAACATTGTATCTATTTGTTTCTAGATACAATGTTTCAACCGCTGTATGGAGGGAATGTCACAGAACTGTCAGAAATAGGCTATTTCTGACAGTTCTGTGACATTCCCTCCATACAGCGGTTGAAACATTGTATCTATTTGTTTCCTTCTCCTTCTCATCCTTCTCCTTCTTCTCATCCTTCTCCTCATCCTTCTCCTTCTTCTCATCCTTCTCCTCATCCTTCTCCTTCTTCTCATCCTTCTCCTCATCCTTCTCCTTCTTCTCATCCTTCTCATCCTTCTCATCCTTCTCCTTCTTCTCATCCTTCTCCTTCTTCTCATCCTTCTCCTTCTTCTCCTTCTCATCCTTCTCCTTCTTCTCCTTCTTCTCATCCTTCTCCTTCTTCTCATCCTTCTCCTTCTCCTCATCCTTCTTCTCCTTCCTCATCTCCAAGGGCATTTAAATTAAAGGTACAGTGTTCTGCACTAATTTAAAGGCTCTCTGAAGCCTAGAAACCCTTTTAATAAGTTAAATTCGTAGCGAATTAATTCGCATCGAATTTCTTCCTCAAATTCGGCGAATCAGCCGAATCGAATTTTTGAATAATTCGCTCATCTCTAATGTCCATCTATAATGTGTACTTGTCTCAATTTACAGCACCAAGTGTCATTTCTGTCTGTTGCTTAGTTCCTCTGCTATCAGCACAAATCACTTCTGACAAGTTTTTCCGACACCAAGACAGAGGAAGGACATCCAACAGATTGACAGTTTCAGCTTTGTTCCTGGGAGCGGAGGGGGGGGGGGTTCTCCGTCCAATCAGCTTTCAGAACTCCCCTCAATGAGCTCTGCAGTGTGCAATTTCAGCTCTCCGCCCCCTTAATTCTGAAATCAGACAAGCTTTATAAATACAGCACTTTGAACGAATGTAAAGAAGAGAAAACTGAAGATGGACAGGTACAACCTATGTAGTAACTTTTGTTTCATCTCTGTGCATCACCTGAGGTCAATCACTTCACTTGGTATATGTAAAGATTTACAACCACTGTAAGCTCTCTCGCTACAACTGGACAAGTTATACAGATCACATTTTCAGTGCTTCAATGCTGAAGCAGAACTATTCCTCTGTTGTGTATGGCTAGCTTGCCACTTTTTCTCATTTTAGGCTAGGCTCATACTATAGCGGGAGGTTACAGCCGCAATTCCCGCACCCACAACAACCCATAGCCATAACATGTTGCTCTGTAGACATGTGCAAGGCTGCCATACATTCTTAATAGGCACCCCTATGCATCTAAACATACAGTGTGTTTGCGGGAACTGCAGGGAAATCGCACAGTGCTTTTGTACCATGCAATTTCCCTGCAGCTTCATTTTGTAAATGGTGCAAGACCTTTTTTTGCTGGAAACACAGGCACAGCAGCACATTATAGCAAACGCGGCCACAATCCCACTATTGTGTGAACCCAGCCTAAAAAGGTCTTCTATAATGATATGTGAGGAAATTTACAATATTATGCTGCCACTGTAATACAGTGTGCTGCTAGCTAGCATATGACTAATTTACGGCTTATCAATATATTGTTATTCTATCAATATTTATCAGCTGCCTCTAAGCACATACTGTACTTCAACTACTAGAGTTTGTTTCCTTGTCATTCCTGGATTTGGAGCATTGGTTGCTAAGCTTGATTCACAGTATCCTGTTTAGACTGGTAAGGTCCCTGCCTATTTATATTACAATGATAATACTTCATACAGGGCATTTCCAGTTATTATGTATAGCAGTGAGTTGGTGAGAAAAACTTCCCTGCTTTCAGTCTGTAGTAGGATCTAGTATATGGGTCTAGTCAGACTAACCTGACTATTCTGGTCATGTATTTTAGCAAAGTATTTTGTATTTATTTGATCCCACCTGATATTATACAACCACACAAAAAGAAAACGATTATACGTTACCTGAATATCAGATCCACTCTTGAGCGTCTTTTTACATAATTAACAGACTGCATTCCCAGTTACTGCTAGTCACAGATTTTCATACCAAGAAACTCACTCACCATGAAGATATCTCTAACATTTCATCAGAAGATCAATATAACAGATATATAACATTTAATGCTGATGCTTGGCTGAATTTGGCCATATGCTCCCCTTTTTTTATACTTAGGACATTACAATTATACAAAGAAATATATATTATAAATTAAATGTAATGCAATATTGGGTTGCCTTCTGATGGTTTCCTATTTATTCTGTTGATATATTTTTTCTATTGGCTGAAGTAGGTGAACTTGCCTCTTTGTTCTACCTGACTACGCAACTATGTACCGTGCCAACATTTTTCATTTATTATAATGTTTAAACTATACTTAATACATCATAATTAAGCAGGCTGACAACAGGTATAAGGAGATCTGATATTCTTTCAGGAAGTGAATGGGTTTTTGTGTACTAACCGTAAAATTCCTTTCTCTGAGTTCATTGACAGACACAGCTCTTCTATTCTTGACCACAGGGTTATATCTCCACCTACAAGAGTAGGACACTAGGCAGAAAAGAAACCGTACCGCCTATTGGCAGTCCTAGCTGGTATAAAACCCCTCACTGCTATAGGCAATCCAGTTCATAATAAAGTAGTGTCAGATGTAAAAACTCCACAGAGGGGTGGGTGATGTGTCCGTCAATGAATGGAAGAGAAATTCTCTTTCAATTATATGAGTTCAGGTGCAGTCACACCAGGGAGGCTAATCTAATCAATGTGCCTGACTGATTGCAGTGAAATACAGATCTCCCTCCAGCGGCTGTTTAAATCTGTGGATTTAGTATGATAAAAAAGGAAAAGAAGGCATATAACATTTATATATAACAAATATGGATATTACAACAATAACTCGTAACCCACGTAATAAGTGCGAACTGAAAATAAAAGGAAGTACACTGCTCAAAAAAATTAAAGGAACACTTTTTTTTTCTTCAAATCAGAGTATAGCATCAAGTCAAGTAAACTCCTGGGATATTGATCTGATCAGTTAAGTAGTAGAGGGGGTTGTTAATCAGTTTCAGCTGCTTTGGTGTTAATGAAACTAACAATAGGTACACTAGATGGCCAACGAGACAACCCCCAAAACAGGAATGATTTTACAGGTGGAGGCCACTGAAATTTTTTCCCTGCTCATCTAGTCTGACTGTTTTGCATTTGGCTAGGGTCAGTGTCACTACTGGTAGCATGATACAATACCTGGACCTTACAGAGGTTGCACAGGCAGTCCAACACTTCCAGATGGAACATCAATGTGTGCCATTGCCAGAAGGTTTCCTGTGTCTTCCAGCACAGTCTCAAAAGCATGGAAGGGATTCCAGGAGACAGGCAGTTACTCTAGGAGAGCAGGACAGGGCGATAGAAGGTCCTTAACCCATCAGCAGGACCGGTATCTGCTTCTTTGTGCAAGGAGGAACAGGATGAGCACTGCCAGAGCCGTACAAAAAGGACCTCCAGGAGGTCACTGGTGTGAATGTCTCTGACCAATCAGAAATAGACTTCATAAGGGTGGCCTAAGGGCCCGATGTCCTGTAGTGGGCCCTGTGCTCACTGCCTGGCACCATAGAGCTGGATTGGCATTTGCCAATGAACACCAGAATTGGCAGGTCCACCAATGGCACCCTGTGCTTTTCAGAGATGAGAGCAGGTTCACCCTAAGCACATGTGACAGACGTGAAAGGGTCTGGAGAAGCTGTGGAGAACGTTATGCTGCCTGTAACATCGTTCAGCATGACCGTTTTTGGTGGTGGGTCAGTGATGGTCTGGGAAGGCATATCCATGGAGAGACAATGGCACCCTGACTGGTATCGGGATGAATCCTTAGACCCACTGTCAGACCCTATGCTGGTGGAGTGGGTCCTAGATTCCTCCTGTTGTACAACAATGCCCTGCCTCGTGTGGCGAGAGTATGCAGGCAGACCTGACCTAAATCCAATAGAACACCTCTGGGATATCATGTTTTTGTTCATCCAATAATGCCAGGTTACACCTCAGACTGTCCAGAAGCTCAGCGGTGCCCTGGTCCAGATCTGGGATGAAGTACCTCAGGACACCATCCGTTGTCTCATTAAAATCATGCCCCAATGTTGTCAGGCATGCATACAAGCTCGTGGAGGCCATACAAACTACCGAGTACCATTTTGAGTTGTTGCAATGAAATTTCAGCAAAATTAAATAGCCTGCTGCATAATTTTTTCACTTTGATTTTCGGTCCTCTGTAGGTTGATAATTACCCAGTACATATCCGTAGAGATATTCAGCATATTTTTCCCCATTGAGATATTTCAATGTGTTCAAAGTGCTCCTTTCATTTTTTTTGAGAAGTGTATATTAGTGCTATGCTGTACCCTTATTCTCATCACGCGGTTACAACAATCCTTATGTAAGGCTAATCCGGGGAACAAGGAGATTTATGTATTTTACTGAGCCTACTTCCTGAAATCTGACATACAAAGCCATGTCTTATCACAATTTTTTTTATAAACAAGGCATTACGGTTAGCCTTCGGCCTTCACTGTAAGATATAAAGACAAATTGTTAAATAACAGAATCTTTCATCTGCTTACATAACCAGCCTTAATGGGCTGCTGTGTGTAAATGGTGCATGGAATATGGCAATAAAGAGGGGCCAGTATAAGGCACTGCATGCATTTGGCTGGAATAATTGGATAGAATACATCATCATGCTTGGATTTTTATACAAGTCAGGTTTTATTTTTGTTATGAAGAAATGAACAGGAACGAGAAAAAACTAAATGAATGGAAAAAAACATATTAGGCTAGGTTCACATCTGTGCAGGAAGGGGTATTAACACTGGACTGCGCCTGCAGACAGCCACACAAAACGTGTGCTGCTTTTAAGAAAATGTGCAGGGGGTGCCATTAACTCTTTTACAGCACCCCCACTCACTGAAAAACAAGTTGCACAAAAAGTTTTCCCACATGTGGAAACTCTGGCAGAGGATTCTGTGAGGCAAAGTTTCAAAAAGGTTCAGGGGTCATTTTTCTGCAGGAAATAAAGGTACAGCAACCCATTCTAATGATTTGACTGTTGTGCTCACGCAAACACGGCACACAGAACCACAAATATGTAACCCTAGCCTAAAAGCATGAATCTGGCTAGGGGGTCGCCATCACCAGCTAAATACCCAGTAAATTGAAAAAAACTAAAGTAAATTGAACTTAAACTAAATGCTGCAAATACTTACCCAACTATGTGATCACGTGAAACATGGAGTCTTGCCTCCTTCCTCTTTCGGGCTGCAAAATGCAAGGATCCTTCTAGAGCAGTGGTTCTCAACCTTCCTAATGCCGAGACCCTTTAATACAGTTCTTCATGTTGTGGTGACCCCCAGCCATAAAATTATTTTCATTGCTACTCCATAACTGTAATTTTGCTACTATTATGAATCGTAATGTAAATAACTGCTGATGGGAAAAGGTATTTAGCAGTTTATAATTACTAAAATAATTGAATTTCCTTGTTCTGTGTACTGTGGGAGACCAGATATAATGAATGCAGGGTCCCGGGTTTAGTAACACTATAAAACGTTGAGTATTCTGTACCTGGTTTTTATACATTATTGGACGTATTACACTAGATGTCCTTTGATGTTTTTTGAACATGGATTTCTGATGAAGAATTGGAGGAGGGGGGTTGGATTTCAGGTTGATATTAAAGTGCATTTGACCTATATTCGTTATATGTCAAAATGGGAGGTGAGCGTGCACGCTAGCTGGTGGGAAATTTTTAAGGGTGATCACTTTTCAAGTCACGTGTGGAATATACGCGGATTTGAAGATTTTTCTGCATTACAGAGCTTCATTTTTACTACATTTACGGACATTTATTCACAGACTGTCACTTGGTTGAGGGCTCAGCTGGGTGTTTATTTAATGCAGGGTGGATAAAAAAAAAAAAAATAAAAAAAAAAAATCGGATTTATTTTATTTAAATCAGATTTTTTTTAATAAAATGCTTTTTGAGGAAAATATATTACCATCCAAAGGTTATTTCATCATGAAATAAAGATTAGTTTTTTAATTATGTAGAATAAGGCTGTATATGTTTAATTTTTTTGGTAAATAAATTCCATGAATCCATTCACAATGTCATGCTCTTCCAGAGGTTTTTGTAAGATTATTGGGCAGTTTCTCTGCCTACAAGATATTATCACAGATTCTTGGGTTACTTTTGCAGTTCTCAAAACTGAATTTGACTCAGCGGAGATCACATGCCTCTTCTTCACAGCAAAAATGTTAAAACATGAACATAGTTAAGAAAAAGACCTTAATCCTAACTTCTACAAACCTATGAATACAGAATCAACCCCTTCAGTGCTAAGTTTCAAGAAGTTCAGTGAATAGAATAGAAACAATATTTTTCTGATTGTTTGGAGTGGAATAGATCTGCACAAGAAGAAAGTGAAACCAAGTGTGAGGAGGAAGGGGCTGACAGTCTAAGTTTCTTAAAATATATATATTTTGTTTAGCCAAATTCGTTAACAAACATGGATGTTTGTTTAAGCAAATAACATATGCTGTAATGTTATTGTTTCAGTTGAATAAACCTATTTAAATTGTTATTAAGGTAATGATTATTTTTCTCCTTCCTAAGTACAACAGAAAAGTTGTCCAAATATGAATGATTAACCTATTAAACTGGGGATAAAAAAACTAATATGAAAAGTTATTCTAAAAATCTTCATCTACTTGCATATTAAAGCTATACCAGCAAGAATTAGTCTTTATGTAGAAAACTAGGATTTAAATCAAGCCTTACTGGCTAGTGATTTAAATCGTGATTTAAATCCGCTTGATTTAAATCAAATCCACCCTGATTTAATGTAATATTATTTAATATTTTCTTTATAGTTATATAGTTAGTCTGGCTGAAAAAAAAAAA